>NC_068364.1:6890141-7490141 GCF_020536995.1 Dreissena polymorpha
ACGTTGCTGTTCGAGAAAAGAGGACATATTGATTGCAGTACAGTACGTTAGGTACACTGTAACTTTCAGAATTAAATATTGTGTCTTAAACAAAGAGAAATAATGTTACACAACTTAATCTAAAAGGATGGGATTTACAACATTAAGTCAATGTCTATTAGTTACTGTCATGATGACGTCTTTGACGTCTCTGGTGACGTCAGCGGTGTACTTCGAAGAAGGTTACGACCATCATTACACATATTCTTCCGAGTCTGACATTCTGGGAGTGCATAACGTCACTACTATCATAAAGGTGAGCTCTAACATCTGTTTTATATGTTACGAATTTTTTAAAAAAACATTTATAAAAAATATGGTGTTTGTATTTCCATAATACATCAAAGTTTTATCAAAAGGATATCATCAACATTTGAATATGAAAAGAACAACAAACATTGTATTATATAATATTTCATAGAAATTGTATTCGAATAAATTCACTGTGGTATTAATATCAAACGACAACTTCCATGTAATACACAATCTCACAAATTGGCTTATTGTACCTGTATGAACTATAATTGACATTTACGTGTGTCGCATGAGCAATTCAACCTGCAACTGGCAAAGAACCGATCGAGTGTATGAGTATGTGTGCGTGCGTGCGTGCGTGCGTGCGTGCGTGTGAGTGTGTGTGTGTGTGTTTCAAAGTATTTTGCTGTACTTTCCGAGCCAGAAGCTGAATTATGCCTGGACCCGGATGGTGCCCCAACTGTCCTGCCTAGCTAACTTACTAGACTCACGGACGTTAGGACAAATTTTATAATTATAGCTGCCCATTTCCAGCTTTTTCGTTGTTACTGAAAACTTTTTCACTGTTTGGTTGCGTTTGCGTTGTGAGCGGAAGACGGAGTTCCCGGACAATATCCGACCTATATGGTGACCTCCAACCAATCTCACATGCTACCGGGAAACGGGAATTGAACCCGGGTCGCCTAGGTGAGACTGACAAACCGAATGGATCGAGTGTATGAACGGTTTTAATTCGCATGTATAGGCTATACACATCGAATTGTAATTCTCAATTCAAGTCGATTTGTATTGGCTGTTGCTTTGTATTAATTAATCACGCTAAAATGTGTTACCGTTTAATGTTTTGTTTTTTCATCTTATAAAGTACCTGAGGGTTGGGGAGGGGTGAACATAGGAATCGCTTTGTGTGTAGGACGGTCGGTCGTTTTTATACGCATATAATGTTATATGGTTGTGAAGCATTGCGTAGAGCTCATTGTCGTTTCGATAAAGAATTAAAGGTTTGCAAGTACTATGTTCATTAAAATAATATACAGACAGCCGAGCGAAAATGAACACGGGATATCATATACTTCGGTAATTTATATTACTAGTATCTTCTTTAAATTCTAATTCTTAACTGACAATGTAGTAATATTGCATTATTTACGTTTTAACTGCACGATTGTACCGTGTTGCTAGATTAACGTTGTCCATTATGTGCGTTAAAAACACAAGTCGGCATACCTTCGTTTGCAGACGTTTGTGCGTCGACGTGTTTTTGGTAGTTCATACATTCCACACTTTGTAACTCAAAATATGAACATGGGTAAAATATGTGATGCTAGAATCCAGTTCAACAAAATAATGCCAGAAAAGGTATATTTTTTATTGTTTACATTAACACCTTTCATAAATACTTTTGATTTGATACCAAAACATATCATTAATTAATTATATATATTTTTTATAAAATAAATGGATCGTGCGGCAAACCATTAGTTCTTATTTTTAAACAGTAGCCTTTCTCTCAGGACAACGGGTTTGCGCATGTGTAACCTGGTGTGGCATGGGGCATTAAAGGTATTGTACATTGGCATGCATGGATTGGTATAGGCGGTACGGGAAACATATGGTTTGTTGTTTTTCTTAATCGGTATGTTTTTATGAGGTGTTTTTGCATTAGAAAATACACAACTTGCAACATTTTTAAACGCAAACATCGTGTACACAGTAAAACCCACTATAGAATAGACAAATTGGCTGTAAGAAACAACTGTAAAACGTCATTATCAGTACTATATGTCGCCTCTGATATGTACCATCACTGTAAATATATAACCGCTATAATTTGTTTACTTCGACGTATAACCCCATCGTTGCAGACTGCCTTCGCAAACTTTCATAACAGTCCGATCGTTTCCTTTCAACCGATTATTTCACACGATAGTACACTGGTAGGAAAAATCGTATTCATGTTGTTGAATTCAGACCATGCATGGATCTGTACGAAAGCACTGTCAATATATATGTTGATGTCTGTTTCTTGTTCTTACATCTAGTCACATGCAAAATGCAATAATTCTACACGCCGTATGCAGCTCATAGTTACTATACCAAACGCAATCGGCTGTTCTTTCAGTTCCGGATACGGTCGGTAAATACGACATCGGAAGGCGGTGTCCTACATCAGTTGATGCTTGACAGTTTCGTCCAGCACTCGGAGAACGGCTTCGGTATAATTCTTGTTATTTATGCTGTAAAGGATCTTTAAAATCAAACGTCAGCATTGCAGCTGCTTGGTTATAAATTAAAAAAAAAATCAGTTGGCTTTGTCGAACCTCCAGTAATATGCGATGCACAAGAAGCTTAAATCAAAAGCCCGCTTCTGTAGATCTATGTACCCATTTCTATTTCGTAATTTGTAAGTTGGTGTTGCTGAATATTAGGAAAAGTTTTTCCAGAATATTCGGGGAAGAAGGTCAACAAAATGATCTAAAAATACTTTTTTCCGCAAAAAATGTTCTGTAAGAGCAGCAACTAGGCAAAATGTTTATTTAAATTTGAATTATTTTGTTATCAACGCTGAATGTTCGCCCTATATAGACCAAATTACATAACCTTTGTTGGATTTTTATTTCCAAAATTATCATTTAAAGGGATCTTTTCACGGTTTGGTAAATTGACAAAATTGAAAAAAGTTGTTTCATATTCGCAAATTTTTGTTTTAGTTATGATATTTGTGAGAAAACAGTATTACTGAACATTTACCATAGTCCAATATAGCCATTATATGTATCTTTTGACGATTCGAAAACCTTAAAATTATAAAGCGTTGCAACGCATAACGATTGAATGATTTGGAGAGTTCTGTTGTTGTCGTTTAGATTTACGAAACTACGAAGATTGCTTATATACGGTATAAAATACTATATCTGTGTACGCCCGGCGGAATAGCCGAGAGGGCTAATGCGTTTTTACTTTAGACTAATTTCAGGACTCCGGGTTCACTGGTTCGAGCCCTGGTACCGGCTACTTTTTTTTCCCTTTTTTAATTTTGTTCTTGATTTTTTACTGGAGCTTTTAAGATGCTCTTCCAATGTTTACATTTATCAATACAAAGCATTTAATGACAAACTTTAAAATATGCCAAAATCTGTGAAAAGGCCCCTTTAAAATTTAACTGTCATAAAAAATTCCGTGCGTTTAAAAAAGTAATCAAAAAGTGTCAAGTCAGTAATCCAGGTTTCACAATAAAACAATCATTTTACAATAAAGTGGATCGATATATTTTGCGTACGTTTAGAATTGAACATATAGAGCATGTTATTTAATAAAAGAGTTGAAAAGAGTAAGATTATTCAATTATGTTAAACCGCCAAGTTCATTGATTGAACATTATTTCACAATGATATTGTTAAGTAAATTTGTATGATAAGAATGTACACGCAAACATTATTATAAACTATTAATAAATCAGAGATAAGTTTTGTTGAATTATCCAAGCTCTTTTCAATTTTCTGTTGGCTATCCGGTAAGCGCAGTGGTTGGTACATCTGCTTCTGACCTTGGCTACCCGGGTTCAATATATGTTACCGGAAGATTATGATTTTGGTTTGGTGGTCACCGATCCGGCCCCCCCCCCCCCCCCCCCCCCCCTCCATAATACAATACCGAATCAAAATTGATTACAACTAAATAGCTGGACATTGCAGCTGTACTTCAAACATTGTGTCCAAACTTTCGTCAGTCTCGTAAGAAAATTAGGCAGGAGTGCTAGGGCACACATAATGCAGCCTTAGGTGCAGAAGGACCAAATAAGCATCAAAATAATAGTCGATTATATGCTATAAACATTCTTCATGTTTTAAAAATGTCTTAAAAGTCGATTAGAAAGAATAAATTCCCACAAAAAGTCTTGAAAAATACAATTAAATTTGGATTGCAAGAAATGCAAGCGACGTTTTTTTTTAAATAAAATACACCATGAATAATTGTATTTCATACAATTTTGAAATGAATTAACATCAGTATTTTTAACATGTGAGCAGAATGTTCAAACACGTCTACGGATGCCTGGATCTTTAACTCGTTTCACTTGTTGCTATGCTGCCAAATATTTTGCAAAACACTTGTCGCCAAAACAATCAATTAAACTTCATACTGGTGAAGACTATTGTAAACAAAACATATCATAAAGACGAGTTTATCTTTCTTTGTCAGTTTCGGTGATTTCAAACAAAAACGAGTACATATCGAATTTCACGTAGACGCTAAACTATGTAAATGTTTTGACATAAGGTAAAGTTTTTTAAGTCCTTTCAACAAGCGTATTATCGACAATGAACCAGGAAGAACCTATTCACAATCCGATTGGATATAGATAATATTTCCAATCAGATGCTTATTCCCATTTGCGTAGGTTTAAACTTTGAAAAGGTGCTCGAAGCAATGACTTGTTGGATCGAACTACATAACAACGTAAATGAAAATCACGTTTCTTATCAATGCCCTGGCAAGTTAGAGCTATTAATATGATACATGAGATCATTTACTTAGAGGCGCTCTACAATCCGTCTATCACTTATCAGTTCGTCTGTCTCAAGGGTTGTCGAATGACATCCTAAAATGTGTTGGTTTAATCCGCACCGGCTCGTTGAAATAGTGCAGAGAAGGCGAAATTGTTCATGATCAGTTCTTATCTTAAGCGTTTTAATAGATGTGTTTGATCATAAAGTGTTTATCTTTTGTCATCAATTCAATTAACGGACTTATCAAAACCTAGACCCATATTCGGAAGCTCCTTTCATTCACTTAAGTTGATTCCTTCGATTAAACACTCATCAGTGTCTCGACTTTTACTCCACGGGTCAGTGGTTCGATACCAGTTGAGGGTTACTTTCTTTTCTTCTTTCTTTAATTCTATTCTTGTTTTTTACTAGAGCTTTATAGATCAAATGTTTACATTTAACAATATAAAGCATTTAATGACAAAATTCAATACATGTCAAAATCTGTGCAAAGACCCCTTGAAACGTTGCATATCTATTTTCTAGCAATCAGCAATCACTTTTGATCTAAAATGAAACGAACTCTGATTTTCTCGGTTAATTAAGATTTCACTCGCTTAAAGCGAAATAAAATTAACGTCTCCCTAATACGCTTCCTAACTTTTTACAAATACGAGCTAAAAATGCTAATTAATCTAATTTCCACCCTAATAACATGTTCAAGTTTATTGCTCAAACTCACTATAGTCACTTAATGTAACATTATCTTATATTTTTCCTGCACGTAATTCTCGTACACGAACGTTGACGTGCACATATATCAACAATATTATTAACAATGACTAAATGAAACTTTATGAAACCATAAGATTATGTTTCTTGTAAATGCACGATCAATATATATTTATAAAACCATGAACCGAAAACTCCCATGCATTTACCAAAATTTCAGCTTACGTCAAAATTTACCAAAGATGTACTCTAAAACCAATATCACTCAGTAATATATAACTATAAGTTAAGCGTCTACACTTACATGGAAATCGGTAACATAACTCGGTTTATATAATGAAATAGTGTTATTAATTTAGTTACAGAATCTGCAATTTCACATTTTTACAGAACAGACAAAGTTCGTTCATAACAAATGATTTTTTTATAAAGGTTCTTTTCGTATTGCAGTGGCAGATAACCCGTTGAAGTGGGATCTCAATAACAGGTATTTTGAACCGCTTCTGCTTCCTCTACTACTACTACTACTACTACTACTAACTACTACTACTACTATTACTACTACTACTACCACTACTACTACTACTACTACTACTACTACCACTTTTTACTACTGCTGCTGCTGCTGTTACAACAACTACAACTACTATTACTACTACTACCACCACCACCACCACCACTACTACTACTACCGTTATCGTTTTTTTCTACTTCCACTACCACTGATGCTGCATCTGTTGTTGATGGGTTTCTTCTCATTTTTATAAGGAGGAGAAATGTGAAGGTTATGTTGATAATTAAACTAAGATGATTATGTTTCTGCTGTTTCTGCTTTTGATTATAATTGTATGCTGTTCTGTCAATTGTTCTGTTTTTTATGTAGGTTTTACTTAACTATTAACCCCGCGGGACTCGTTCAGTTCGTGCATTTTCACCCGGAAGAAATCCACGAGCTCCTTGCGTTGAAGAAAGTGCTGGTATCGACCTTGACCTCTTTAGTGCAGGTCAGTTTGGTGTTAATCGATCTTCAATATATGCAAGATTGAACGTATCAAATGTTTAAATAAATGTCAAGCTTTTTAATAGGTCGAATGTACATGTATTGTCTTTTTCTTGGAGCGGTCAGAAAAATAAAAGTTATGGCGTTTTCTGAAGGACAAAACACGGTGAGTACGCAAAATGAATTGAGACAAAGTGTCAATCCGCTTGTAACAACTATGCAAATGACGTTGACTTCATTTGTTAGAATAAATATTATATTACAAAAGTTGACTTAATTGTTCGCACATTTTTGGATTTAATTGCAGAAAGTTTTTGGCTTATATCTGCGCTGGTTTTATTTGAAACATTCAACTTTTAAAAAGTAGTTTATGACATAGTTTTTATTTGTAGATGTGCCTTGTTCTGTGAAAATTGGGCTTAATGCATGTGCGTAAAGTGTCATCCCAAATTAGCCTATGCAGTCCGCACAGGTTAATCAGGGACGACACTTTCCGCTTTAATGGTATTTTTCGTTAAAAGTAAGTCCCGTTTTACCGAAAATCTAGTTTAAGCGGAAGGTGTCGTCCCTGATTAGCCTGTGCGGACTGCACAGACTAATCTGGGACGACTTTTTACGCACATGCAGTAAGCCCAGTTTTCTCAGAACAAGACACAAATGAACCAATATCAGGGCTAGCGCTAGACCTTAATTGCTCTGAGCCAACAAGTTTTCGTTGATCGGCGCGCGAAAACTGATACAGTATTTTTCGGAGTACAAGACTTTAAACCAGACAAAAGTTACATGTGTAATATTCCGGTGCGTCTTAAAACTTGACAAAAAATAAGAATTTTACAAATTTTAAGTAGGCGTTCTATAAACGCACGAGTGATAATCTTTACCGGTTATTTGTTTGGCTGTTTAATGAAACAGTTTTATTTTAAATTGGCTACACTCTACTAAACGAGTAGAATTAGAGTACTTTGTATAAATTAAATAAACCTCAACTAATATAGTATTTTGCATTTGAGGGATAATATAGTTCATCATAGCTGTAGACACGTACATCGTTTTAGCAAATTATTATTGAAATCCCAACACACAACTGATAAAAATAAATGAGATAGCATAATAACATTCGTAATACAAACCACACTTCTGACTTTCAACGACAAATAAAACCAACAGTGCTCATTTATGTGGCGCAATCCCGAAAATACAAACATGTACAACGTCACATTATCCACATTGAAAGAGTGGGTGTATTGAGTTTTGTATAAAAAATTTTTAGCGGAGAGCACGGTGAGATCTTTTGATTTCCGCTCAAAGATTCGTAGTGCATTTTACTAAAACTGTATGGCGAATGATTGAAACTTACGTTAATCTCTAAATTAACTTCAAATCAAATACACTGTATCTTTATCGTAATGTTTTTATAAAAGTAATTACTGAAACATTTATGCTCATAATTCAGAAAATCCAGACAGATTTACTGTTGGTTGTTTGAAAAACACGCTTAACTGGACCCAGTGTCTAAACTGCGATATTTTTACAATGAAAATTGGACCAGCAAGTCCGAATGGTCCATAATCAGGGTTACAGATTGTACTGAATCTCAGTATTGTTAATTGGATCTGTGTACACAGGTCTCTTGCAGTTTACGATCTGTTTTATTTAGCTTCAAGACGGGCACTCTTGGGCATACGAATCGATGGAGGAAGATCATGCAGGTAATATATCTCCAAAAGCATATACTTCTGATTTAAGTTTAAGTAGCCAAACTGCAGAAACGTAGTTTTATATACTTCCTCCTCAGTTTGGAATAATCTAAGGTAAAGTTTTTTTTTACTTTAGATGGATAATGCAAGTGTCGTACATAATAACAACACATTATTTGTATAAGCTCATATAAGTTCATAACACACAACTATCTTTGGAATAACGCTCGTCAACCGATGTATAATTCTAAAGTATAAGTGAAGAATAGTGTATAGAACACAATCGTTTCTAGTGTTTTGAATTTCTGACACGGTTTTTTCCTAACCTAGGCGACCTCAGCTGGAACAAACCTCCCTTCATTAAGTGACGTATTTACCCACAGTCGGCCACAGTTCACGTCTTTTTTCCGTGGACTTGTTTCTCATACATTTATTTTTAAGGATATAATCGCTGCGTAAAACACGTTAAGTTAATTAAACTTTTAATAACATAACTTCTAAATGCGCCTGGATCAATTAAAGTAACCGGAAGTTAACAGGGGAAGTATTCACGCAAAGGAAATTAACCTTGTTCTGGATAAGACCAATAGATCACTGCTCATTTACAGGTCACTTGGATCACTCGTACGAAGCAAGCAGAACGATGGAAGGCATCAAACTCGTGAGGTCACATCGAAGTCTGAGGGAAGTACACAGACAACATTATAAGGTATGAAATTCGTGAGTTTACACTGCAGAGTGTGGGAAGTACATCGCCAGCATTACAAGGTATGAAGCACGTGAGGTCACTCTGCAGTCTCCAAGAAAAAAAAACACACAGGTTACATTCCACTAAATCATGTTGATACCTCCGTAGTTTAAAGTAGCTCCTATTGCTAAGTAGTTTCTTTTCTCGTTTGGTTTAAAAGCCATTCAGTGATCGCAGTCATGCATTTTATGGCAATTCCCTTTGTTCTATGTGCGTCTGCAACTTATTGGTGCATTTCTTTTGAGACTAAGTTGGAAGATGAATGTTTGTTCGTTTATTTCAATACTTTTGTAAAAAAATCTTAAGGTCTAAATTTTGTTTTCTTGGAGGGCTTGTATGTGGGCGAAAGGGGTTTTCTTATAAAATGCATAAAATGTATTCGTTAAATTGACACTAAGCTCGCGCAATCTGAAATTAAAATAATGCCTTCAAATTTTGCCCATTCATAATGGAAATCTATGAGCATTGGATAAATTGTAAATTCTTCTACAGCCTGATAGGGTAATAAGCTCGTGAGACCATTAAGTAGTAATAAAGGTCACATGCACAATCATTAGTTAAATATTTGAATGCATATGGAGATACTTTACTGTTTTCTTTGATAAGTTATTAGATCTTTCTTTTTACCACAACACGTTATAACAGCATTACTGGCGATAGTTAAAAAATAATCTTAAAATAAATCAATCAACCAACATTTCATTTCATTTTCTACTTATTTATAAAAAATTAAAATATCTGGCTTCTGGTTCAATTTATTACAATGTGCATTTTTACCCGCACATATGTGTAAAGCTTCTGTCTGTTTAGATATCAGAGTTTGAACAAAAACGGTCCCCTGGTGCTGAAGTGTAGTACGTTATATTCAAATTGTAGACGACCCACTTTGACGAGCGTCTGACTCCTCAGCTAGTTGAGGCCCTCGATAACATCACTCTGCAGCACAACCCGGATACTGTCACCTCGTAAGTGTCCTGATCACTTGGCTTCCCGTTTTTGAGAGCTTAACTGAATAGATGATATCAATGTCGCACGTTCTTCAGTGTCATTACTACGTGATATTAGACCGTAAGTTTTTGCGTGTCATTTTTGTACATTGCAGAAATAGTCCGTGTATTACACATTAATGCATAGAATTCACACAGAGTACGGACAATACTAGAACATTCAGACACAGCTTTTACATTTCAGACATAATCCGTATATATTCAATCACATTGAGCTTACATTCAATACAGAGTTGCAATCACAGACCGTATATATTTAAACACATCATCAACATACTTCAGAAATAGTTGTATATATTGCAAGCATTTCCATATATATTCGATTACAGTATGTAAATATTTCAGACATACAGTTGAGGGGTCTATGGATATAAAGGACGAACAGTTTGGAGGTAACTTCACTTAATGTATAGAGATTGCTGGGTAAGAGCTGATCAACTTTAGATAGCGATTCTAAGAAATAACGCATAAATATGACATTGGCGAGTTCCTTCGCATTTTCGTACCGAGTTATAAAAAAATATTCATTTTTATTTACGGATATAATATACTTATTACAATTAACAAACTGAAATTCCAGTTGCATAAGTAGCACAGTAATCTCATCTTTAAAATAGCGAGGTTCCTAAGTTATGGCAAGTAACAAATTGCACAGAAATTAGAGACAGGACACACACTTGTCAAACATTTAAATTATTTTATCGTTAAATGTCTTTAATAAGGACATTAACGTATATTATGAAGAACATCACTTGACGTCGCAAACATAGTACATCACTGTAATGAGCTTGACAACTGTATGCAAGTTGTCCCGAGATAAGGTTCAATCAAATGTTATTCCACGAATATAATTTCACAAAGGCACATTTTATTATTGGTCGCAACACAATGCTATATCTATGATTAAAACACACGACTACTATAAACATTATACCTGACAGTTTAGGCAATAAAAGCCAGTTAAAACTGTTCAATATTTGAATGACAATAGTTTAGGCATTCATGGTGTTTTTTTCCAGAGTTCCCGAAGATTTCTTCTATATCAAGAAGCAAGCTAAAACTAACACTGAAGAGGTAAGGCATTGACTATTACAATGTCAGTACGCAAAATTCGGAAATTACATAAAAGGATCAATCCTAATTATTTTTATTTTGAACCTGAGAGAGTGAGACAACTTACAACACATGGTCATAGATAAACTTAAATAAAACTGTTCACAGTTATTTTCATTTACCTTTCGAGCTTTGAATTGGTTTTTATTTCAGTTGTGAATATGTTGTATACGAACCTTCTTTTTTCAAACTAAGGAATGTCAATGTATTAAATGCAGCTATTTAGTTCAAATTTCGAAACAATTAAATATTAGTTACAGTGAACGTAAATAACAGTAATACAGAAAATATTTCTTCATTATAATGCATTTAATATAAAAAAACAGTTTGGTATAAACTGAATACTAGTTTTGTGTAGCAAATATAGCTTTGGATTTTCTCACGAGATCACTAGCTTTGTGCGATACAATTTCTGTTCAACGATTTTACATCGGAATTCTTATTTGACATTTTATGTGGAAACAAATAATGTAATATTAATTTAAATACATATTGCTGGATATAATTCAAGCAAGCACAACGATCTGGCACGAGACCACGCGCTGCACGAGATGTCCAAGGATTCCATTAGCGTCAAACCGGTGGGTATTTATGGATAGATTCACAAGAAAATAATATAAGTCTTTATTATATAATAGGTCACGTTTAAATGACAGTCTTAACATTTAATCCAGACGCGTAAACTGATATAGTTTTTTCATAACACAGTTTTGTTATTGTATTAAAAAAACATGAGCCTTGTATTCGCATTATCTCCCATTTCAAATGTTCAATCATGATTTAGTTACAGTCCGTCGTTTGTTATCTGTTTTCGTCGTTAACATTCTAAAACGGATTGTCAAATTCAATCAAATATAACCGTATGATCGATGTCTGTTCAGTGATGTAATTTTAATAAATGATTCACCATAACTTGCAATTATCTGGAAGCAAGTTCAAATCAAAGCTGTAAAAAAAATTCCATCAATATTTATTTCTGAAACAAGTGGCATAACTTTAAAATAATATCTGCTCAATGCTCCATGGGTGACCCTACTCCAAATGTATTGCGTAACAAAAACATGACCACTATTGGTTTGGTATTTCTTTTCTTAGATTATTTTATTGAACGCCTTAAAACATTTTAACAACAATCAACGGGATATTTTAAAATATCAGCAAAATAAATACACACAAAGAAATTATTTAAATAGAGGCTATTATATGTTAACTGTACAGATCAACAAACGCTATCGTGCTTTTCAATATTTAATTTATGACAAACAAACCAGGAAAATCATGGCCCTCCAATCATGTATATTTGTAAAGTCTCTCGAGTTAACATATAAACTTCTATTAACGTAATTTTAAGTAAGAAGATCTATTAAAATACTACTGAGGTCCATGTTATCGATGGCTATAATATGGCTTCGGGCAGATCTGTGTATCGCTAATTGTAATTATACATTTGTGAATGCTGTTTGCTTTGTTTTTAAAAAATCGATGCTGTGTTCATTTCAGAAACCAGAGAAGAAAGTTCGTTTGGCACAAGTTGAGGACGACATAACGAAATTCATGAAATGCGTTCATTTATATACCAGCAAATGTATGTTATTAAAAACCTAAAGGCTATACCCAGTTTCTTGAATGTCAGCTAAATATACTGTTAAACCCGCAATTTGCAACAGAATCGTTTTTCTTCACTTATTTGCCAAAAGAAATGGTGGTAACGTAACAAACTTATTTTTTCTTGCAGACGACCGTAACCGGACAGAATGTGTACATCAACTTCGTGGTTTGATAATGTCTCTTGAAAAGGATGATTTTCTGTTACTTGGTAAGTTATTAACAATTATAGGACCTAGTTTGCTACACGTTGAGTAAAAATAAGACATTCGGCACACATTTCCAGCTATAGCTATAATTGAAAATGCTCTGTTGAGGCGAAATAGTTATACCTTAATTCCGAAACACGATGAACCAACATTAGTGTATACGGGCGCGGCATTAAATTACTTTATTTATAAAGCAAAATACGTATGGACTGATTTGCAAATTATGTTTTAATATAACTCGATGATTAAAATTAAGTTAAAAGGCGGTATTTTTTTATTTTTCATACCAACTGGATTTTTTGCTTTCAAGGCAAAAATGCGTTAACGAGCCAATGTGACGTCAATGACACGGTGTGCGTAGATGAGAGGAATCTGTTCATCGACCTGATTGCAAGTGAAGGAAGTGCCGAGGCCCAATTACTCGTTCTGGATCACGTGATGTTACAGCCCAATGCTACTGAGGAGGACTTGAGGCGATGTCTCTTTCACGCCATAGCACTTCAGAAACCTGTTAAGGTGTGTTAATCTATGCGTATTAAACACGATTTATAACATATATCTATGCTCTACAGGTGAATCTCGCTGTAATGGTATTACTCACTGCCGTAAGTACGTCGATCTGTTCCCGAATCAAAACTGTTACATCCCCGTGTATTGGACAATTTTGAAATCACTCAAAAAAGTTCACCGATATGAGACGGATTATCACGCGCAAGAGCCACGTTCCTGAATTCAATGTTACGTTCGAGCATTCAGGTCAAATCTAATAACACGGCTTGCGTGGTCTATTAGTCGATCATGGTTTAACAGATTGTAAAAGAAACTGATTTTGAATGATGTGTTGTAGGCAAAAAACACCTGCCTACCTTCAAGAGCAATGTCAATATTTAAAGTCAAAATAAGGACTTCATAGCCAAAATAAATACTTCATAGTACAGCTTGCCCGTTTTATAAGTTGAACAAATATTGAAAATAACGTGGCACAAAATAAGAGTGACACATTAACCTATATTTGACCGCGTATAAAGTAAACTTGCTAGGTGGCTACCATACAGATCTAAACTACTAAACTTTTAGTTCAAAGTAAAATAATTTATTTACAGAAATTCATTGGCGGTAACTTAAAGTTTTTATTTAATAAATCTTTACATATATTCAACTTTATTTTTCGGTTTGTCGGACACACGAATCAAGCGTTACCTAATTTAGGTTATGGTCATCCTAAGAGGTAACATAAATTATTATGCGTCAAAAGCATATGTTAAGAGTAAAGCCAGTTTACTCTGTAATTTTATCATGCATATAAGGGTTTTGAAATTACATTCTGCGAATAATAAACCATACAATATAAAGAAGTGAACTCCAGCTGCTGGAGCAGTATTGAATTTTCATTAAAAACAATTAGTTGGTCCTTTATTTAAGGCAAGTGACCAATTGCCCAAACATTACAAAACAGCGCAATACAGCACAATACAAACCAACATAAACACAAAATATGAATAAATCTGGGGTCACCGCCTTGGAACGGTCAATGCAAAGCATTGGGGGTTTAAACCTGGTTATAGAGCGCTCAACCTCACACTTGGCCCAGCAATATTCATAATACATTTAAGTGTTAATAAAATTTAACGTCATAGCATTGTAACTCAAATTAAACAATAATAAAAGGGAATTAAAACGCATTCAATTCAATTACTATTTAATTAGTCAATTGCATTGAAGATACAAGATACAAGAGTAACAGAATTACAACTTTTTGACGAACGATCAAATAAAACTATTAACAATTGTCAACTACATTCCTTCTTTATAGAAAAGATTTGAGAATATAGAATCATAGAGTTAATATCTCAGATAATCATCGCGCAAATACAGGAAGAAGCAGCACTAATGGGTGTAAAAATTCCATATTACATAGCTTGGTTGTTTATGTGACTGCTAAACAAATTAAAAATAATTAAATCAAACAAGAAAAGCCTATCAGAGAGAAAATATAAATAAAATGGAACGTTATAAACCCAATGACCTATGCATGTAGATTACAACTGGGAAAGTCGGTCGTATGACGTCACAAAAATCCATAATGACATAATGACGTGAACAAATTCCAAGGGCAGTACTAAATAAAAATATTGATGGGGCTGTGCTACTAATAAAACAAGTTTAGGTGATTTAATATATTAAGAAGCAAATGAATAAAAATGGTAATTCCATTAAAGCGACATTATTGGAATCAAACAGTATATAGGTGTTTTGACAACTGAAGACATAAATGATTTGATGTACGATTTGAGTCCAAATGTAGTATATATGCAGATTTGTTCATACGACACAATGACACAATTTTATTTAACAGTGAAAAATGCCTATAATGTAGTATTCATGCAGATTTGTTCATACGACACAATGACACAATTTTATTCAACAGTGAAAATGCCTATAATATCACTAATGATTCCAAATTTTAAGGGAAGAAAGATATAGTGAATCGAAAACCATCAAACACGTGTTTTTAAGTACATAAGCATCGTATCCTTTTGATAAAAACAAGTTAATTAAATTGAAAAGTTTAATATGAACATTTGGTTTAACATATTTTAATTTGCGGACAAGCTTCAAAACATCTCCGTAAAATGATGGATGGGAGATTCCATTATTTAAATGCCATTTTAAAGAAACATTATATTTTGAAATTAAATACTTAGAGTAAAATATAGCAAATTTATTTCTTAGGTTATGATACAAAAAGCCTTGTTTTAGCAATTTTTTAGTTAATATTAGATTACGATCATTAAAATCTTTAATACACGAACATGCTCTGCGTACCAACTGCGAAATGTAAATACCATAGGAAGGTCCTTTAAGGATGTTGCCATCTAGAAACGGAAAATTCACAATTTCAAAGTTAAAATCGTCCCGTTTGTCGTATAAACTAGTTTTGATCAAATTATTATTAATAGTTAAATGTAAGTCTAAATACGCAGCGTCTGTATTGGATATACACGATCTATTTAAGACTAGTTCTTTTGGGTAGATTTTGTGAATATATTGTTAAAATAATGGATTATCTAAATTAAGTATGTCATCAATGTACCTACTAGTAAGGTTAAAACAATTAATCAAATGTACTTGCTTAGTTTTAGATAATTCTAACATAAATTCGCTTTCATAACAATATAAAAAAAGGTCAGCTATAAGTGGCGCACAATTAGTACCCATAGGAACGCCAATAATTTGTTTAAATATTTTACCATTAAATTCAACAAACAAGTTATCCAAAAGAAAAGTAAGTGCTGCACAAAAGTCAAGACCAGTCCAAATGATGTAATCTGATTAGTAAAAAAAGCTGTTTTAGTGTTTAAAGCTAGATACAAACATTTCTCTCTAGCAAAAGTTTTTTCAATCAAAGAAACAAGTTTGGATTTTATTAAAGCGTGAGGAAGCGTTGTATATAGTGTCGAAAAATCATAAGTACTTACCTGTGACACCTTATATTTTTTATTTTCAATTTTATCAATAACTTCTAAGGTGTTTTTTATTGACCAAAATAGGTTAATATTACTATTTTCATAAACTTTATTACAAAATTTAGCTATATGATATCTAATAGCACTCAATGCAGATGTAAGATACACTGATAATTGTTTGGTGGTACAAGACACTGAATTAGCGATAAAACGACTTTTATATGGCGTCTTATGTAATTTAGGTATCCAGTAAAGTGATGGCAATTTCTTGTCAGTAATATTGACTATTACATTTAACTTTATGCATTGGGCAATATGGTCGGTAATAATTTCATTAGGTTGCTTATTGTACTCACAATATGATGTAGTTTGTGAAAGTTCTTGTGAAATAGTTTGAACATAAAACACTCGTCATATTATGATAACATTATTAGCAGCCTTATCAGCAGGAACTAAGACGAATTTAGATTTTAAGTCTTCAAGCAATTTACAGAGATTTTGTTTATTAAATTTAGGTGAATGTGGTAGGGCCAAAGGATGTGTATCATAAAAACATATTTTATTCATTGCCATACTAAATATTTTTGTTTTCCAATCATTGAGTGCAGTAATTTCAGCATTTTCCTTCCTGCACTATTTAGTGCAATAATCATGTACGGATGTTACGATATTCTTAATACAGTCATCAAAATCATCAGGAATAGGCAGTCTGTACTTAGGGCCTCTGCGTAGCAAATTTCTAAGGTTTTTATTTTGAATGAAATTAAGGTCCCCAGTAATAACATGTCCAACTGGACCATATATATATTTAGAACTAGTACAGTCACATAATGTAGGACAATTTCTTATTACATTTATATCTGTGGAAATAGAATTATAATTAAAAACGATACTTCTTACAGGTTTACTATATTTGTAGCAAATAAGTGGTGATTCAGTATTGCGGAAATAAGTGGGAATCAACCGACGTACATTTTTATCATTGAATATTTTAGGAAGGTCAATTAAATCAAGACCTTTGTTACAAAACTCAATTTTGATACGATTTCTAGTTTTGTTAAGTACATTTTCAATAAAAGGTTTAAGATAGTAGTCAGTGAAAGATTCAATAATACAAGCACATTCATATAGAGGGTCAGATTGAAGTAAAATAAGTTTACATTCCTTATCAATATGCGCCAACGAAGAAACAGAAAGAGAGTAAAGTGCACTTAGTAATTTATGTTTACCCTCATTTTGTTATACTGTGTAGCAATCATTTAAAGAAAGCAGACGTTTAAATTTACGCCTTAAGTTACCATTTTTCCTAATGCCATGTGAACGTTTATTTCTTAGACGTTTACTAAACAGAGAAAATGAATTAAAAAGACGGATTTTATCGACCGAAAATCACATTTGAGGATCATACTTGAAATTCAAAAGTCATAATGTTGCCTTATTTATCACAGAGATTTTTCTAGATATTGCATTGCTTCATGTACACAATACATGGTGATTATTGCTAATAAAATATAGAGTGAAAAATATACTTATTTAATTGAAAGGATGCCAGTCCTTTTACACCGTTGATAAAACATTTATTTTTTTTATTTATTTGAAGCTACTATAATTTTTAAATATATTGCAATGTGTCAAGATTTACCGGAAAATCTTACAAGAATTGTACAACCTATGATATCAATACATTTTATAGTCGGCGAAAATCAATTATTTTGTATTTACTAGGAATTGGTCAGCCTTGTGGAGAAACTATGCTTCGAAGACGGCCACCAACCTGGTGGTAAATACACGTGCTTCATACATTGATTTTATATTTATTTTGCACCAAATTAAACATAAAGTCGACATTAGCATCAAACGTGCAATCTAAATATGGCTATACATTTGCCATAATGACCGTATTGTTAACCCTTTCCTTTTTCCGTCAGTGTGTCCGTCTGCAAATACTAATATAATTTAAAATAACATACGATTAAACCGGATCCTGTGATTTCTCAGAGAAAAACTGATTATACTTAAATAGAACTGATTTACTTACACGTCACAATGTGTTAATTATTAAATATCGTTCATTTTTTTCTTGACGTCAGCGTTCATGCCATTGTAACTGTAAATGCAAAAAATAATATTATTATTACCCAATACCTACGCGAGATACGATGATGAAATTTGGAAATCTCACTTGCCTGTATGTTTTTCTGTTGTCTTGTTGTCCTTCTGTTTGTCTGTCTGTCTGGTTTTCCGTCCGTCCACCCGTCTGTCTGTCTTTCTTTCTTTCTATTCCTCCGAACGCCTGGTTGTTTTTGCTCAAAATCTGAAATCCTCGGAAAGTATATACGATAGCACCAACACTTTTGGAAAGCATATTAAAAGTTGTGTTAGGATTAACATTTCAATCTCACATTTCTTTTTATAACAAATGTTATGTACAGTTACGCAAACTACCATTTTTAGTTTTGAGTCCGGTAAACGCATGTTAAAACTAGTATTGATAATATTTTTACATATTGACAAACTTTTTAATACAAGAACAACTCACATGTTAAATAAAAGTGCCTAAAGAAGGTTAATTTTTTTTTATGAAACGGGGAATAAACTCCTGTATCGTCTGCAATTCGATTTAGGCTTATCCAACATTCTATTAAATGACGAGTTATTTATGTAATTTGCTATAAGAGGCTGACCCAAAAGTATAATGCAGATCTGAAAAAATGACTTCTTAGATACCCCGGCACTGACAAAAACCCGTAGGCGGGCGTGTCTCACACTTGGAGCTATTGCCAAGTCATTGCATGTCCCAAACAACACGGAGTCGAATAGGATCGTGGAGCGTATAGAGAACTGGCTTGATCAACACAATGAAAGTAAGCGACAACTGTAGTTTTTAGTCTTTCAATAGGCTTGATGTGACGCACATTTGTGCGTTAATATCTTATTGAAACAATATGTATTCATACACGACTTAAATCCGTATCTCAAAACATCACATCAAATAATTTCTCCGTTCAGTTTCCTGGACAATCATTTAAAGGGGCCTTTTCACAGATTTTGGCATTTTTTAACTTATTTATTAAATGCTTTATATCGATAAATGTAAACATTGGATCGTAAAAGCTCCAGTAAAAAATCAAGAATAGAATTAAAAAAAGGAAAAGAACATTGCCCGGACCAGGTTTCGAACCAGTGACCCCTGGAGTCCTGTCAGAGTCCTGAAGTAAAAACGCTTCAGCCTACTGAGCTATTCCGCCGATTACACATACTTAAAATATTTTATACCTTATATAAGCAATCTTCGTAGTTTCACAAAATTTAACGACAAAAACAGAACTCTCCAAATTATTCAATCATTTCGCGTTGCAACGCTTTATAATTTTTAGGTTTTAAAATCGTCAAAAGATGCATATAATGGCTATATTAGACCATGGTAAATGTTCAGTATTACTGTTTCCTCACAAATATCATAACTAAAACGAAAATTTGCGAATCTGAAACAACTTTTTTCAATTTTGTCAATTTACCAAAGCGTGAAAAGATCCCTTTAATACAAAAATCCATTTAAAAACAACATAGACCTTATAACTGTCCTTTAATGTCTGTTATTTTACCATCAAACCATCTTTTTTGTTAACTTTCGTCTGGAAGGAAAATTCCAATTATGAACCAGTTATTATTACTTTACAGCAAGGTCTAGCAATATCCTAAAACCGCGCCGTCGCCGGTCCACTATTCAAGATGATACGCAAGCCCGTAAGCATATCGAAACGAAAATGGTTCTCCTACAGAGTCTCGGTAACGCCGGAGATCAGCGATCATTACATCACATTCTGTCATACATGGAACCAAATGTGGGCGTCACAGCCTGGCGTCGAGCGGCTATTAAGGGCCTGAGACATTTCTCATGCAACAAGGTACAATTTTACACATGTGTTTTAATCAATAAGTTTACACAATGAAATTATTAACTAATTGCAAATGTGTGTTAATTTAAATAAGCAATACGATATTCAATATTATTTATTATTAAAGAGCGCACATGCGCTGTTGACAAGTATCTTACACGACCATGATGAAGTGGTGAGGATAACTGCACACAACGTGTTCAACAAGCACCCAAAGGCTGACGACAGAAATTTCACTATTGAACATGAGACAGAAGTAATAAGGTATACATGAAAAACGAATTAGTTCATATGAAAAAGCAGAGGGCTCGAGAGGAACGGCTGAAAAAATATTTTGATTTATGTTTTATATTCCATTTCATTTTATGTCAAACATAAATTATTTATCATCTAACCATTTATAATAAAAACAAAACCATTTGTTTAGGTGTTATCACAAGCAGGGTAATTTATTTCTTGAAAACACACGCACAAACACTGGTTCCAAAAAAAACCAAAAACATTGCCATAAAGTATGAATGGCAAATAAGTGTCATTATACATAGAACTGTGAAAAATGGAGTATAACAAGTATACTCGTTAATGTCCGGAACCAATGCCCCTTTCTATCTTAAGTCATCCTTCTACTCTCTTAACACTCACTGAAACACATAAAGCATAATATAAGCCTTTAAACAAAACATAGCATTAGCAAATAAAAAATAAAACGATTTAAAGCATGTCAACGCTCTACCCTGCTTGCCTGTCGAATAAACAAACCTACAAATCTATGCACGAGGAAATCTTGATTTCCGCATCATTGAACATGCGCACCTTCAAAACCTGTATAACAACTTTATTCAATCATACACCGATAATGAATACCTATGCTTTTGTATATGTTTAGAAATCAATCATACACTCAGAATGAGTATTTAAATTTAAGTTTGTGTGATTGGCTTCGGCCTGCATACATTTTCAAACCGACCTGACATAAAAAGAGCTTTTAAACTGGTAAGTAAATAACTCGAGAAACATAATCAGGAGAAAAAAACAGTTAAAATCACTAGTCGATCGATACATGCGATTTGATATTATTTGAGATACCCTTTTGAACATGTTATAAGTATACTTGGTCAAACTAGTTTACATGATATTTGACTAATTTTGCCACATACTTCTTCAAATTTTGATATCTAACTTCGACAGAAAAAATTACACCTATCCGATCGTGAGTCGTGTTCGGAGAAGCCTTCTAAATGGACAGTTTAAACCAATACCTCCCGACAAGGATTGGCGTAAGACGATAGGAAGCAACAATATCGGGGCGAGCTTCGGTCTAACCATGCGAAATAATTTTGATCTAAACGTCGGTACGAACATTTATTTGCAGATGACTGATTCAACAAATAAGTTTGATAACAATAAAGATAATATAGATTATATAACTGTCATACCTAGCTATCCGATATTCTTAAAGTTTCAAACCACGTTGAATTTGATTAACTGTGTATACAATTAAGAAGACCTGAAAACCTTACTTTGCATCATGGTTTAAAATGAACACTTTTATAATGGCAATTATATAGGAATAATATAGCAATTGAGTTGACTCTTATTAATGTTTTCTGTGTTGCTATTTTAGCTATGCTGAGCAGTCATTACACGATTGATGTGTATGACGCTGCTTATTCAGAAGCGCATGTTGGAATGATTGACTTTAAAATCGACCTTCTCAAGGCCCATGTCTGCTTTAAAGTTCACGTCATGTACGACATGAATGTACTCACGGTATGTATCCACGGGGCTTATATTTGCTTCAAGGGCCACGTCAACAATGACATGAAGAATAAACTCAATGAACGTACAACTAAGGTCTTTATCAAGGATCACATCTAATCATACATACAGTCAATTAAGGTAATGGTCGTGATGACCTATATCGGTTTCAAATGCCTCATCGGAATAGGCCTGAAAGGTTTACAGGTAAGACTTTCAAATGCATGGATTTAAATGTCACATAAGTTATAATCCGAAAGTCAAAGATTTGTTTTAATCTTCCCATCAGCTATGACAAGGATGTTTTTAGGTCAAGAATTGCCAAAGCCTGTACATGTCCCATCAGCTCTAAAACGTAAGTCAAAACTTTAAAAATTAATAAGGTATATATATGATTCAAAAGTCTTATCGGTTATTAACCGAACATCCTTATGATAATAATAGCAAAAGCCTATATATAAAGATAGGAAACGCCAAGAACTTTCTGCTACCAAGGCCACATTGGTGTTGACATTAATTTTCTTACGAAATGAATTCTCAAGACTAGTCCTAAAACTGCTTCAAAGATCCCATAAGTTATGAAATGAATGTTTTCAAAAAAGTATGGTCAAGGCATATGTCTTTTTCAACTACGCGAACCTAAATGTTGATAAGTTTTTAAAAACCACTGTAGATACCGTTCAGGTAAGAAAATCCAAGGTCTATATCAGGCAAGGCAACAACGTCCTGAATACCGACCGTATAGGTAAGAATTTAAATGCCTGCATCGGCTTCAAAGGTCCTTTTAGCTAAAAACATAATGTCCATATAGTTTGTGTCACTAGGCTAAGCGAACGAACGTGTATCATTTGAGCGTTATTAACTTTTGCTTAAACTTGAATAATCAAAGTACTGACATAACTGGTGTGACGATGCTTTTGTAGCGGATGGATATAAAAGCATTTATTTAAGTTTATCTACATTACCACAATTGTGTTTGTGGATACGAAAAAAATGGGTACAAAAAAATTGGGGATGAAAAAATTATGCGAAAAAAATTGGGTACAAAACACATTGGGAACGAACAAAAATTTGGGTACGAAAACAAATAGGTACGAAAGAAAATTTGGGTACGGAAACAAATTTGGGAAAGAAAAAAAATGGGTACGAAAAATTTTGGGTTCGGAAAAAAATTGGAGGTACGGGGAAGTAACACCTGTGGGGAACTTGACCCACAATCGCACATCTTTGGCCTTTTCCGTCAAACATCGGATAAATTCCTCGAATGCAATAGTATGTATACACATTTCGGAAGCGGTAATGCGGTCCTACCTACGCGCGTCAAAATGTAAGCGAAATATGTTAACAAAGCGGTAACCTATCAGGAATGTTTTAATTAACGAAGCAAATCGTGTATTGATGTAAGTTGTTTGAAGAAATGTGCAAAAAATATATTACATAAGCAATGGTGATATTTTTCTTAGCCACGTAATTGTTAAAAGTTTAATATCACCAAATAAAAGTGAATGTAAAACTGTCAAAAATGACAACCTGTCAACGTGTTGTTTTTGCTGGCACAAGATGGCGATTAAACTCAATGTGTTCACATTTTTACCATAGGCTTTGTCAATGACCTTTACATTATGGGTGGCTTCGTTATTATTTATTGCTATCAGGTATCTGCATGATTGTGAATATGTTTACAATACACAAAGCATAAATAATGATATAAATATACTGATTGAGCTTATAATAATATGAGAACTATAGCCAGGTCAAGTAAGGACTTAAAATACAATTTTTTGTCATGATTTCATGAAGACTTGACCATGCATGTCATAGATTTCAAAATCAAGGCCCTGGTCTGACACATTGGTAAGATTAACGTTAAACTGTTACCAGGCTTCTGAAATTAGTTTTTATTGACCTATGTAAGGAAATCTAAATCAGGCACTGATTTTCCTTGTTTTAAAATAGTAATAGATCAGTTGTGGCCTCTTGGTAATGACCCATTTTTGCTTACTTGTCACACTCTTAAAACTTTCCACACCTCTATAATAGCAAATCCGGATTTAGGTGATCTTCAATGGTGCATTTAAACTTGAGCTCTGTTACAAGAGTGCTGGTTAAGTCAAGTCACATATTTAAATCTAGGCCATGTCAAAATCAAAGTGTCAAAGACAAATAAAAGATGCGTCCATTAATTATTGTCCAATTGTTTACTACTGTTGTGAGTTTTTATATAATATAACTGATGACCATCATGTGAGAGAAAATTCAAATTATCTTAGTATATCAGGTTTATCAGCCTTTTAGATAACAAAGTTGGCTAGTTTTCAATGTCGCTTCTGGGGATCAAACCCGCAGCGCAACTTCCTGCAATCAAAGTCGACACTCTACCACTAGGCTTTCATGAAGATTCTGAAAGTGTTCGATCTCTCGAGAGCAACCAAACCAAACATTAAGTCAAATATTGCCGACTCGGTTATATTGAGTCGGTTTATAATGGAGCTCGATTGGTCATTGTCGGCTCGGGTACTACTTACATGTACCCCGGGTACTCTTAAGTATATTAAATACATGAACTCCGGGTACGGTAAATATACGTAATCGTACTCGGTCGATGTTAGACTGAACCCGTGTTGTATTCCCGCCTAAAATCCGGTGCCGTAAAACGCGCAACCGCGTATATTAAACAAACTTCTCTTTAAAAAAACTGCATCAACATGCTTTTTGAGTATGTGTTCCGATAATATGGAGGCCATTTTACAGAAAATTGACATAAATGTTAATATATAATAAATAAAAAAATAACCGACAACGACCGATTTAGCGTTAAATTTCCCGGGTACGTTTTAGTATATTGACCCTACCCGGGGTACATGTAAGTATACTTAATAGTATCCGGGGTACATGTAAGTAGACCCGAGCCGACAATGACCAATCGAGTGATAATGGAAGGTGCAACATCTCTCACGCCCCCCTAGCATTGCATAAAGCAGTATTCAATTTTCAACAGGAAAGTGCTGGAGTCATTAATCCCGAAGGATCAGAAAAAAAAACACTTGATTAATGTTCGAAATAAAATCATTTGATTAATGACAATTCTATTATTTGAGCCAGGTCACAGGACAGGCGCAATCCAATCAGTATCCAATGAAACTATTTGTTTTTGTCAGAAAACCGCTTTTAAGCAAACAGCTTTCAAGCGACAGCAGGTTGATCTGGATCCAAAATGGCCACAATCGCCTAAATGTCTCTTTTACTGTAACATAGTTCATTTAACTTTAAAATAATATAAAGTACTAAAAGACAAAGAAGAAAGAGTACAAACCAGTAAAGAGTTTGTAATCAATGTTGACCAAACAGCTTTCAAGCGACAGCAGGTTGATCTGGATCCAAACTGGCCACAATCGCCTAAATGTCTCTTTTACTATGACATAGTTCATTTAACTTTAAAATAATATAAAGTACTAAAAGAGAAAGAAGAAAGAGTACAAAACAGTAAAGAGTTTGTAATCAATGTTGAATTTCTGGACAGCTTGGTGATCTGCAAATCCCCTATGATATGTTTATATCGGGTATCATGGTCATTCAATAAGTCGCAACATGCTCTATTACAATCTATAAAGCAAAATGTAATTTAAATTGATAATTAAAAATACCAGTATGCCAGATTTTCGGTGTCAAGCTGTTCCAGAAAGTTCTTCATTCACATCAAATATATCCTTCGAATTTCAGTCATTGTTGTCATAAGCGGAGATTTAGTGAATAAATAACTCAAATATCCTAAATGACAGTTTCTAAATAGCCAAACAAGCCGATTATTGCTGTAAGAAAATTTTGGCAAGAGTGTCAACATTCTCTCATGGGCGCGGCTATTGTTGTATGTTGAGGCACGAACGGCAACTCTGCTAGGAGAATGTTATGAATGATAATCAGCCAGGTATGCCGATTAGAAAAATCGAGCTATCTCAATTGGACTGGCTCGGTCTTTCACATAGGTCGCCATTGTGAAGAATGTTTGCATGGTTCGATAACTTAGACGAGCTGCTTTGTTGAAGCAGTATCGTCAAAAACAGTTACTCTGTAGTTTTCGTTGTTGACTTGACTACTTACTAAAATTTGCACAAAGCATACTGATTATTTCGTTTTGACTATTGAATTTTATAGCGTTATGTTTGCACAGGATTAACGTCAATTCTACAAAGCTACCTTTTAACTATTCCTTGTGTTTACATGTGTTTCAGTCATTTTGAATGATGCAATTCTTATAAAGCATATCTTATGTTAAATACTACTTGGATTATACCGTTTTATGATTATATTTGAATATAGGATTTTGACATTAACGGAGTGTCTGACCTTGTCAATCTGTATGACCAAGTCATGGCAAAAATTGTCAACCCAATCACCAGAAGCGTTACAGCGTTCAGCAACATACTGAAAACGTTAAACGGTAAATATATGGTTTACTTATATTTCTCTGAAAATACTCGTCTTTACAAATCGATTTGCAAACACTCACACTTTTGACAAATTTTGGCGCGTTAAAATACAAGCAACATGTATGATGAACTTCACAAGAAATGATTCATGGTGCTTAGTTGCAACAAAAACTATTTACAATATTAGTGTTATGATACCCTAATTGTAACATGTTTTTAATTAGGTGGTAAGTCGCTTACAGAAGTTGTAAAAGAAATTGTGGAGATTGTGAAACATCTTCCTACGCGTCTTGGTGCGGTGGCTATTCAAATGCGTGACTTCGTAAAAGAGCTGCTTAGAATAAGTGCCGATACGCTGATCGAAGAGATTAAGAGCATCGTCATTGAAGTTAGCGACTTTATTGACGGGATCAAAAATGATGCTCTAGTTTTCTACAATGTAGGTTGACGTAATTTTGCTTTCTTTGTTGACACGTGATCAAGTAAATTTTGTTTTAGTGTTCAAAATAAAGAGCGGATATTTTTTTTCTTTAATTTCTGGTCTACATATATTAAGGTGATATATACTTGGCACTTGCCCATCGTGTAGTCCATGCAGTCGGTCGGGCCAAAGTGTATTTGATGTGTTTTCTGTGTTAAAAATGCAAGGCTGAGTACTTTTGTAATAAACTAACAATCTCTCACACCCTTTTTAGTGCGTGTAAGACAAATCTTTATTTGAGCTTATACATACGAAATTATCCTTTTAGAATGTGTTTGCATTTAATAAAATACCGTATCTTTCCATTGAAAGGACGTCGTTGATGTTGTTACGATGGCGTTGCCATACTCAGCTAAGAAGATTACGGACGCTATTAAAACAATAGCTGAAAGTATACAAAAACTCTACCAGAATCCAATGCAAGCCATCACAATAATGTCAAGAGCAATACAAGAGTAAGATGTATTTTCATATTATTGATATTAAAAAATAAAAAAACAAGATTAAAATCCTAGCATTTAACTAGAACGTTTATTGTATATTTAGAACTGTGGTAACCGAACTACACCATGGAGTTATTCATAACGTTTAAATTGTCGTTTGTAGAAATGCCAATTTATATAAAATATTTAATAATTATTTATTTAAATAAATAACATTACTTCTCAAAATCAACGAAATTTTCATACAATTTTTCGAAAAATAAAATTATAAAATTAAAAATCAGTGTTTATTTTGTCAATTGCCGAAATTTCGACGCCAGATGTGGTCTGGTAAAATAGATGTTTGTAGATACAAATGCTCGTTTTTATTATATTTTGCATATTTAATTTAATTTGATTTCCCGCAACGATATCTATTCATACGACACATGAACACTAATATGGTGTTCGTGTAACGTATGAATAGATATATTTGCGGGAAATTAAAATGGAATTAATTGTGTCAAAAATAAATAAAAACCAGCATTTTGTATCTACAAAAATCTATGAAATAATACCACATCTATCGTTGAAAGTGTGGCTATTGCAATAAGGAACACTGATTGTTTAGGTGTTAACTTTAGTTTACGAAATACAATACGAAATTTTCGTTGATTTTGAGCGTTATAGAGACTTTAAGAGGGAAGGGAGTTAATACTTTGTGATACCATCGTGAGTCAGGCCGTAGTAAATATTGCATGCTGGTGGTTTACTTCAAAAAAATAAGTTATGCGGTATTTACATGTTAATGTAATCGCCTATATTTTTTTTTAATGAAACACAATATTATACAATGCCGATACTAGTTTGTATTTATACTTAATTTTTTTTATAAATACATGTGCAAAAATTTGATAGAAAGCTTCATAGCATCAATGTTTATTCATTGGCCCTTTTCAATACGATGACCCATACTTTGCAATCTTCGATTGCGGTATTTTTTATGTTTCGCTTATTTTCAATTGTTCGAATGTGACATTGAATATTTCGTTGGTTGATTGCGAGATTGGTAGCTTTATTAAACTGGTTTTAATCTAGAGTTTTAATCTAGAATGCTATTAAACTGGTTTTAATCTAGAATGCTATTAATCTGGTTTAAATCTAGAATGCTATTAAACTGGTTTTAATCTAGAATGCTATACATTTGCCGTTTCTTGGCTGATAGAAAAGTTGTATTCAGTTGTGTTTGCTTTGTCTGATTATGTGTCAAATTGTCTAGAAATCTGTCGCATACCATAAATAATTGACCTCGTGCTATTTTACACCTGCTGGTGCACCTAAAATTGTATACACGTTTTGTTTTTAAATTTACAACTACAAAGTTGGATTTCTTGAAATGTTAGGGTTGTACTTATAAATCGACCTTATTCATTTACCCAGTTGTTGCCAGGCGATGAACAGCATTAATAATGCAATTGTCTGAAAAGTAGATAAAAAATAGTTAATACAAATGTACGAAATATCTCCATTGATATTTAGTTCTAAAGTATACCACATGTATGTTTATTATGTCATTAATTAAAATTATATGTTTTTATTTCTTTTTTAGCATTAAAGTGGCTCTTACCATGGCCATTGACTTCAAAAACCAGGTCGAGGATGCATGTCTTTTCATAAAAGGTATTCCTTGCAATATAAATTACACATTTTTAAATGTTTAGGTGAATACATTTAAAGTTTATTTGATCAATGAGGCAGAAAAACCGATATATTACTTCCGGCGCGCATCCGAATCATATTTACGGACAATTATAAGAAGTAGTGGGATGGGATCAGAAGGAAATGTAAAAATCGGATAGAAACGAATACATTCCAGATTATAAACTTCAAATTTTCAACCTTAATCTTTGCTAAAGGAAACGTTTAACATAATGTAACAATTTTTCCCCCTGTTATTGCGCATTTTTAATAAAAACGAATAAAACCGTCTAAGATGTAAATAAATCGTTAATGTTCTGTTTTATGCGTTTCATTTATCAGTTGTTATTTTGTTATACCAATACTCGCATGCATTAAGTGATTACTATAGTTACTTCATTTTATGCTTCCCGATGGTGTATAGAGAAATATCAGTGAATTAAAACTGATAATTCACACTTTAGTTTAGTTTAGTTTAAACCTCTTCATTTTAGCTCGATTGCATCGAAAGCCTAAGGCTTATATGAACGCTCTCGAGTCCGTTTCCTGGGCATAGAACCAGTACTCGGTGTATTTGGGGGAGATCTAAAGAACGCTCCCACGATGGGGATCGAACCCATGACCTCCCGGTCGCTACGTGGACACCATATCCATTACACCACGGCGACCTGTAACATTTCATTTTACACTTACAGTAAAGATTAACAGTGAAAATTATCGATAATTTTCATTGATTTACCGGAACTTTTTTTAGATATATTTGATTTTCCCCATTGTGACCCCCAATGTAGGGTAATTTTACCAAAGGCGACTACGCTGCATTGATGTTTATAAAAACATACGGATGAGCTTCCTTTCATAATACATGGGGGAGCCCAATGGGGAATAATTTTGTCCGGAATGGCAAAAATAAATTAATAATCATTTGTAAGCATGAAATAACAAAACAAATTGTTAGATTTGGTATAATATCGATTTTAATTCACTCGTGATCATAGAAAAAATAAATTTTATCTCGTGGTTTCACTCGTGGATTCGCCACTCGTGAACATATAATTGTCTATGATCACTCGTAAATTAAAAGCGATATTCCACCAAATGCAAAAAAATCCTCTTTATGATAGAATGCTTAACAACACACCAATATAAAAATCTGTGTACATGATTTGTTTTATCACCTCACAATCATACTAAAACTGACAATTTTGTACACTTAACTTAAAAAGCCTTTGCGACAAGAAAGTGATTTATTAAAATACAAACCTGCAGTTGCCACTTTGTTTTTAGAATAGCTATGTGGTGCATTTAAATTAAAAACTATATTTGCCACTTTGCATTGAGATAAACTGGTTTGAGAAACAATGGTCTTCACATGCATATATTTTTATTATGAGCAGTTCTAGATTTTATTTTTCCATAGACACGTTCGTTCATCGTCAGTTGTTTATAAGCCTTTTTCTGTAATCTGGGTTCTCATAAATGATTCGAGGAATATCGTTTATCCTTAACTCATGGATGACCCCATATTTAATGTGGGTTACTCTGGTGAAAAAAGTTATTTTATACCTACATTTACATAAACATATTCAATATATAGTTTATCAGGAGCAGTTTTAGTTAAGCTAGATGGCGGTTGCATTTAGATTGGATTTGTTTTAGGTTAATTTTACCACTACAATGCCTAATGATCACAACTTGTTTGTGATTTCATATGTGTTGGCTAGAGTCTATGTCATTGTTACTATTTCTAGTAATAGCCAAATTGTTTCTGCTTAATACCTCGAGAATTAGTGTTTTAATTGCAATGAAAAGACATGTACTGATGCCTGATATAAAACACATGTGGAATGGGTGAGCTTATGGTCACAGTTGCAAAACAACATAGACTGGTGGTTTAACGATGTACATTGAGAACGAATGGGCATATTTTCATGAAGCTATAGATATATTCTTCAAAACGACACTTTAAAATACAGACGGGGTCATTGTAAGCGCAATACAATTGAATGGTTTCCTTTTAATACCTAAATTAAGAAACTCTATAAAATAGTCAAACATCAATAAATTACATCAAATCATATCATGGAGTGAGTGAGTCTAAGACAAGGTATTATCCTTGACCAAACCTGACCAAACAACAATCAACATAATCTTACCTTACCATGTACATTGTTGCATGTGGATAGGAACAATCTTAATGATACCGCTGCCTGTGTTAAATCAATATTTTCTAGCAATTCATTTTCATCATCTTTCCCTTGTTCTGGCCTTTTGTGGTTGGTGTGAGAGGTGATAACACAGAGATCCGCAGCCAGTCAAGTCTGGTTTGGGTAACTGACAAGAGTGGGGAGTGGCTTCCACTCTTTTACATTTTTCATCCAGCTGTTTTTCTGTCGGCCTCGACGGAGACATGCCCAACCCTGCCAACCTGTGCGTTAGACGGTCTCCGGTAGGGGCTCTTGCGGCCTAACAAATGGTGTTGCCATATTCTTTACGTTCTCGTTGGTCCATATAGGAGATGTCTTCGGAGACATTTCAGTTCAAAAGTATGTATCGTGCGTTATGAGTCCCGTTGAATCGTCCAGGCCACGTAGCCGTCAAGTATGATGGAGACTATGAGGGATTTAAAGAGCCTTATTAGGTGTGGAAGCTGATGAAGATGCTTTTCCACAACAGCTGAGTCTGACAATTGATCTACTTGTTCACAAGGCTAAGTCTAGCGATTGCTGCGGTCTTCATACAAATCTTATTTAGACTTCAGCGGCGTTGGAACTATTCTTGGTCAGGGTTTCTCTAAATTCCTTGTAGCTGGTCACGTCTTCAAGCTCCTCGCATCGCCCTTCATTTTGATGTCTGCACTGGTATCGACCTCGACTTTCCGTACTGACCTCCCTCCCGTTTGTTCCTGCTCTTTCATAGTCAGTTCTCAAGGTCGTTGACTTCACTGCTGGTGCCACCCGTGAGGTCAATGTCATCGGTAAGGCTCAAGTTGGAAATGGGTCTGCCAGCGATGGATATAGAGGTATGGTGGTCTTGTAGGGTCCCCTTTATTATCTTCTCAAGGAAGAGGTTAACCAGAACAGGGGAGATACGGCATTACTAACGGTCGCCTAATGATGTCCTGAAGAAGTAACTCTTCTGTCCATTTAGAAGTACTTTGCTGCTGTACCTTAGAATTTGTATGCGTTCGTTTGAATCTAGTTCTTAAAAGAAAAATACTTTAAGGGCGAGTGGTGGAATGGATAAACACAGCAAAGGATATGCCGGAAATTCTAGGGCGCCTTAAACATGCTTTCAAGAAGCTTGATGACAACATTAAGTACCGTAACAAGACAATACAGAAAGAAGGCAATGCGGCAATCAGTGACGGCATTTTAGTTGTGGCAAGTGTTTTAGCTCATGGTTTTTACCAATGGAAATCAAATTGATGTGTCTAGTATCAATGAAATGTCTAACAATTATTTGTGTTCTACCGTCTGGTCGGATCGAAGCTTTCATTTATTTCTGAAATATGAGTTATAAGTCGACTTTTTAAAATCTAGACGTTCATATACGTTAATTCTTAAATTTCAGAAAGACATGGTTCATGATGTTATCAATAACGTACAACAAAAATGGGACCAGCTTTTTGTACCGCTTCAAAGCGTTTTCGATTTTGTGACACCATTTGTTGAAGTGTTTAAATCCATCATGGATGGGGTTAAATACATAAAAAGAGGTTTTAAGACTCTCAAAGAAGAGTAAGTATCTGTATTTAAACAGTGTTTATCGGTTTTACAAATGTACTACAATGCTCACGTAGGGGTAATGCCTGCTATATAAGACTTTCATTTTAATTTAATTATTCAACTAGATATATTTTCTTTTTCAAGTATCGACACGGGAAGATCATTAGTTCAAAAGGTGTTCGGACCTAAATTCCATCGATACTTTCCTAATAGGCGTCGTGATGCTGTTGGAGATTGTCTCCCAGGCGTTTGGCCTTCTACAGCTAACGGGGCATACGTAACCACTGGGGTTGATATACTACACTCTGAGGGAAAATCGGTAGGTCAGCGCAGATATGATTTCCTGGCATTCTCTATCCAACACTATCTCTGGAAGATTTATCAGTACATAAACATTTAAGAAAAATTAATGCCATATTGTAAAATTATTGTATGTATATTTATTATTTAACAAAAGCAAAGGTTAAGGCAGGCGTTTGTTCAATTTATCTCCCGGCACCAAGCTAAAACATGTTTATAGAAATGTCCTTTTTCCATCATTTCGCCTTACTATCATTCAGTCATTCGGTTCTTAACATTTTGAGTCTAGTTTATTCCTTTTAGCATATTTTCATCAAACTTGCCAGTATTGCTTAAGTCAGTAAATCGATAAGGAAAATGCATGTATGGCGAGGCTATAATTCAAGCTACAATCATTGAATCACTAGTTTCTTATCCGCTCTATTTGTGGCCGCTTAATATCTTCTTAACTAATGGATTTTCGTTACATTTCAATAATTATTTTAATACTCGAATTATTTATCGCGATATTCGAGACGATGTGCAGACGGCGTTAGTCAAGCCATCTCAAAGTCAAAGTCTTTGAAGAGTTTAACCTATATACAGTCCACTCTCGTTATCTCGACATCGGATATCTCGATATTCTCGATATGTCGAAGTAAGCTCAATGTCCCAACTTTTTTTCCTTTTTTATTTATATAAATAAACATCGCATATCTCGATTTTCGTTATGTCGAATAATTCGATATCTCGATATAAAGTTTTGTCCCGAGTCCCGATTTTACATGTATTTTCTGTGGTTTATCTCGAAGTGCGAATAAATGTTCCAGTGTCGGAAAAAGGTGAGAAAATGTTTCTTTGATACTTCACCGTCTCGCTTCGCCCGGCTGCTCCCGATATTGTGCGCTAGGAAATTGATCCGTTAATTGCATCGATGATCACACGTGTGTAATGTCGTTAGCCATTAACACTTGAGTAAGGCCTGTCACTTTAACTGCCACTTTAACTTCAATTAACTGCAATTCTTCAAGCCTGTATCTAGATCTGGGGATGTTGAGTAATAAAGATAATAAAGACAAGACACAAAATGGCTTTTCATTTTTATTTGATCCTGTACTAATAATCGATTGAAATTTGTATTTCAAACTACAAAATGTACATGTACAGTTCAGTATTCCGGAACCTGATTTACGCATGTTCATATGAAAAACCCTCGTCTTGATTGGACGTCAATTGGATCATAACTTTAAATAGCAACATTACCGGATGGTTACTTGACAGTTTAGAAAAATTATAACCGCATGTGTTCATGCAAGTCAGTAATACTTAAAACGTCATTTTAAGCATTTTAATAGCAAAATTAATCGTGCCTCGTAAAAACGCGTATATATCAGGTAGAGAGTATTATGCCAAACGGTGACGGCTTTAGTTAGACAACTGAGCAGGTATTTAGATGTTAAAAACAAGGTAAATTTTCGTCTCATTTTTTCATTGAAAATGCCTAATCGGATATCTCGAACTCTCGTTATCTCGATATTTTTTCTTGTTCCCGCCGACTTCGAGATAACGAGAGTGGACTGTATATATTTATCTCTTGGAGGTAAAAATGTTTTAGTCGCCTTTTGTGTCTGCATTTTATGTTTATACCCGTTGATGGATTATCCTTAAAAGTAAAACGTTTTCAGAAGATAAACAGAAGGCATGACTCAATCGCGGTGGCTCAAGTTCGATGACTTTATTTGAAGGTTATGGAACGATAACGGGAAATAAAGATGTTTGATTGACCGTCTAGTATATTATTATAACGTCTTCATTATTGACCCGCGCAACAAACGAACGGATATAAATTGAAAGTCTTTGGAGGGTAACATTTAAACCAATGAATTTCAATGAAGACTTCTGTGGGTTTTCGAGTCAACCTATAGGTTTAACCACCATCATGAAAAAAAACACCTGTGGTTGCTTTTTTTAATATTTACGTTTCAATCTTGGCGATGTTTTTTTCATGATGACGATGTTTTACTTCAATTACAGATTGTAATGCCAGTAAACGGACGCTTATATGTATACAGCCGCGACAAAAAAGTTGTTGTTAAACCTAACGACCCTGAATTTTTGCCATTTGAAATTGTCGTGGAAAACATAGACGCTGATGAACAGTGGAATGGAAAGACCGTTAACGCAGGTGAACGCATCGGAGTGGCAGGCACGAACAAAGTCTGTAGAGGTCAATCAAGAGCAGAAAATTCTATCCATGTTTCAGTTCGCAAAGCGCAAAAAGATCCTCGGCTTGATTATGATTATGACTACATCGATCCATCCTCGTTTCTCTATCGCTTAGTTCTTAATCCAATGTCGAAGCAGGAATGTAACGATCACGAATTTTGGTAAGCTTTCACACATTATTTTACATTCTTTTTCCAGTTTTGAAAAAAAAATGATGTTTTCTTTGAAAAAAAAACCTCAAACCGGCAAAATCGGAATTTATTCTGGAATAAAGTATAAAGTTTATGTGATGCGAACGTATATAGTAATATTCATCGTTGCAGTTGACCTCAATGGAATAAATGATAAGTTGACGTCACAGCTTTATAGACAGAGCAACTGTACAATTACATATTCAGACAAGTAGAATCTTTATTTCTTAACGAGTAATGTATATTATAATACTATTATAGGAATATTGTAAAGGTTGTGATTAAACACGGATGTTCATTAATGTTAAACGTTTAAACGGTACATACAGGCACATTGGAATGATTTTTGAATCTGGTGAAACGGTTCACCAAGGATATACCAATACAAAGGTGGAAGCCATCGAACGACATGCACAAAAACCTGACGACACCGCCATTAGAAGTACGCTTGGAATAGAGGATACACAATACAGACCAGATGACTCGTCACTGTATGACTCTGCAGCGTTTACGGACAGTCTAAAAATGAGTCTGAAGGAACAAGCGTTTAAGTTTTCGGAAACATTCAAACAATCACTCTTCGAAAGCAAGTAGGTTAACAGAGAATATCTCTTGCCACCGAAATAAAACAAAATATTCAAGACATATTACAAGTAGTCTAGTAGTCAATCCCTTATCTTTGTTACATTAAAGTTATTGGTAAAAAAATTGATATAAAGTAATATAAACTTGTTATGCTCCCGAAATGGTAGGAACATAATGAAACTTAATTTGCAGCATCCCTTGTAGGTTGACGTGCGCATTCTTGCCATGCCGTTCCGATTTTTTTTAGGAAGTTATTGCGTTTGGATTGTTAATCTTTCACTTTTGTGTCCGCGTAAGATCTCAGATATTGATGATTCGAATTTGATAAAACTTTTTTAAGACGCATCCCTATAAGCTAGAACTGCGCGTCGCTGTCAGGTCATTCTGGTTCAATTATTTTAAGGGTGTTTACCTTTGATTATTATCATAGACGGAGCCAAATGCCTGTTCTTGGGGCATCAAGTCGGTCGTGGGCGGGGCGTTTTAGAAATTGACATCAACAACGGTTAACTTATACGTTCACCCGATTGTTCGTTCGTTCATTCGTTCTCCCGTTCATTCATTTCCTTCCTTTCTTCCCTCCACTCATATTTCCTTTGTTCCATCCTGTCTTCCTTCCTTCTTTCCTTCCTTCCTTCCTTCCTTTCCTTACTTCCTTCCTTCCTTCCCTTCTTCCTTCCTTCCTTCCTTCCTTCTTTATTTCTGCCCTTCCTTTTCTTCTCCCTTCCTTCCTTCTTCCTTCTTTCTTACTTCTTCCTTTGCTTCCTTCTGACTGACCTTCCTTCCCCCGTTTTAATTCCTACTTTTATTTCTATTTATCCTAGTTTCCTTCATTATTTCCTTCATTACATCATTAACATTCATTCGCCGGCACAGCAACAAACAAACACTTTTTGCGTTTAGTTGTTGTAAATTCGTGTTGCTAACTGACCTATATGCCTACATTTTTATAATTATTTTACACTTCGAACGAACAAATCCGGTATTGAAGAAATATATTATTTTATTATAACACAGTCTAAATTCGATGTTTTGCTGGTCGCATAAGCTTATAAAAACCCTACATTAACCTTAGACAGAACAGGCTTAAAGCACAATACCATGTTCTGACGCGGAAAAGTGACAGCTGATGTAACAATACATTTTCAAGTTAGCTATTTTCCGTTTGAGTTTTGATCTGGGTCATGAAAAAGTGATTTTGTATGCGGGATTATTGTATCACTAGAGAACTTCAATAATGGATGATGAAATCGTGGGAGAGCTGTTCTCCGCTACCATAGTCCCATAAAACTTGAAGGATGAGCCAACGTCCGTGTTAAATTTGTCATTCACTTAAAACTAACCCTATGTTTTTTCCTGATTCATTTATATAATTGAACAGACATGAATGGGGTACACCTCCTATGATCAATCTTTATTGCAAATTACATAACCGGTGTTTAAATTGCGCGATAAGTATAAAGTTGGTGACAACCGCGGAAATATTTAATTCTGATAGTGCATCCAATTCCCTATTATTACATTTGTATATCCTTAAGTGGCGCAATTAATGGCCGATAAAGATGCATTTGGTTTTAGATGCGAACCTCTTTCTCCTGTTATCCATAACGTTCATGGATCGTGTACCCTCCAATGCCCCGCTGTTGTTGCACACTCTTAATGATCAGTGATAGCGATAATAATCATGTTAGTGTGGCATTTACCATCAGTTAGAAGCCTTTATGCGTTGGTATTGGATGAGCAATAATGATCAGATAAGTAGCACCACATTAACGTTTTCTATCAAAAATGAATAACATAGGAAAAGATAGTGCATATCCTTTGGGGTCATACGGGGGAGGTAGAATTTCGCCTGTGTCCCCCTAACCCCCTCTCAGACCCTGCCCGGTAAATTGGTTCCCGTTTATATTGGCATATTCGAATTCGAATTGGTTGTTCGTTTACGTGCAAAATATCCGGAACTTATCATTTGAATGTGATAAAAAATGTCTTTTCATTACCGTTTACGGTAGAAATGCGCATATTGTCATAAGTCCCACTAAGTTGAATGTTTGCAGGGAGTTATTTATGTTTGAATAATAATTTCTGTCCGATTTTTATCTAGAACACTTATGATCCGAGTTTATAACATTTCATATGCATATTGTTATGTTGTTTTGCTCCAAAACATGTTTAGTAAGTGATAACTCTTTGATCAATAGTATGACAATCCTTATGAAGTTAACAGCTTTTTAAGATCACAGGAATTAATAATCCGAATTTGATTAAACTAAAGACACAATATCCTTCAATATGTCTGAATTGTCATGTCTAATTTAATACTGCGATTTAAATAATGATTCCTTTTTGCGTTTGAACTAGGACGCCAGCTATCGGATGTGTATCATACTTTATATGCAGAATTTGTATTGGATAGAAGCGCCTTTATTAACAGGTTGTTTCGATCCATAAATTGTATAGGCAGTATTTACTCTTAAATGAACAATATAACATTTTATAACGATTTGACGTTTCTGTATCAGATCAATGAAGCTTATGGTCTAAATTTGATATTTAAAAAAAAATCTACAACTAAACTATATCCATGTGCATGTTTCATGTATGTCCGCTCACTCCAGTGAGTTTTCTGGTGGGTAATTGCCCCTTAAATAATAATGGGTTTGCACACAATTATTCCATACATCCACAAATCGCTCGACGCGGAGTATCCATCCATTTCATTGCCATTGTTGATAAAGAATGATGTTAAGGAACTCTCTTTCAGCCAAAAAGTACCGAATATCTTAGAAATCGTCGATGTTAATGGAAAAACGGTGGATTGGATACTCGACAAGCTCAACCCAACATCAATTCTTGCACAGGAATTCGTCGGTACCATACAACAACTGTCGAACACAATTAACTCTACACCTACAGAGCCTCTTGCCGCCTTATCACCAAATATTGCGATAAACTTACTAAAAATGCACAATTTGACGTTCAATTTTGGAAAATTCAACGAAACATTAAGCGGCTACAATAATACTGATGAGTTTGTGGGCTTTTTGAAATTTGGTGATCCAAGTCAACTGTCAATCTCTGTGGCAGAGCTACCCGGCAAACGTTAGTACTTAATATTTTATATCAATCAATAAACTCTGATATAAAACGCTAAAGTAATAAGACGTCATATATGTCAAACAATAAACAAACGACAGGCTAATATAGACTCAATGTTGTTACGCAGTCATGACAAATTGAGCATGACATTTTGAGGAAAACTATTTTTATTGCCCCGATGTGTGCGTTGGCGCTATAGCTGATTTATACTTTAATATAATTATATGATAACTAGTCAGTAGATAAAGTTTAATATTTTCTCACCTCATTTTACAAATGAATTCAACTAAATAAATTATTACCAGTATTGAAATTGAAAATCGAATTTTGACAATATTCGTTTTTATTTCAGTTTGTCCCATGTTCAAAGGAGCGATAGCCAAAGGGATGGGTCACATTTGTTATGTGCACGATGACTGCCTAGGCCTCTCGTGTAACATTCGAGTTCCTATTGGACCGAAGTCGGAAGTTATGCATGCCTCCATAGCTCTTGTGGCGTCTGAGCTGAAAATAGAATTAATAGTCATGGGTAACAACTTAACAATCCAACCCAACGGTACATTATGTTTGTGTTTTATATTAACACCATTTTTACGTTTTCCTCATATTTCAATGAGTATTGATATAGTATCGATTGTTGATATTTTGCATTCATAGTCAGGCGACATATTACGTTGCCATCTTAAACGGCGTATGTGTTAGATTTGTCGTCTTTCTGAGCTTCATTTTTCTTGCCAGTCCGTCCTTCTGTCTGGTAGGACATCGCTCGCATGGCAAAATTATTTAATAATATTAAATAGCATGGTACCAAGCAAATCTGTGTATTTTTATCGGTTTTATTAATTACGCAAGAAATGACAATGTGTAACTTCTGTCTGGTCAAACCCGAAACGACGTTCACTTGGTAATCGCACCACCAATCGGTTTGTGGATGTGTTTTGTTTTCATCCTGTATTTGTTTCTGGTCTGTTGCTTAAACATTCCTGTGAGGATTGTAATATAACTTCGGGTTATTATTTCTCATGCATGTCTTGACAATCACACACGCTCCCCGGTAAAATCCAATGTCATAATTCAATGTCATAGGTTATACATTTTGGCTTCTTCTCTTGGGCGTTGATATGCATAAACATTCGTGCTCCTTTGTGAAAGGCCAAGGTAATAGCTCAAGGTCATGTTTATAAACTGTATATTCTCCTTTTAAACAATAAAATTCATCGATGAATTAATTATAAGTTCGAATTATACGTGTGCCTTGAAATCGCATATAATTGTCATTCTTATCGGTGAAGGTCAATCTCTCAATCAAATGCCAAAGCTGCTAAATTTTCGTTTATGCTTTGTCACTATTTATTGTTTCTGCTTCCAAACTTAACAAAAAATTAATGCATTGGAGGATTAAAATAATATTTATTGGAATTATTTTTCCCTTTAAGAGGATGTGCCCTATACAAATGGCATGTTTCTTGGTAAAACGTCCAGATCAACGATTATTATTGGTTCTGATCTGTTTCTTTTTTATACCTTGGAAGATGCTGATATTACTTCGGAATGTTAATGTCCGTTTCTAGCCTTCGCGTACAATTCTGATCGCACCGCAGTAAAAGATCAATATCATAATTAGCGGCCAAATATCATAAACTTTAAGTTGCGTTCTGAAACTATTAATTTTTATAAAACAACAATATTTAATATTATGTCTACCAATTCTGACCATTTACTTTTCTGACGCCATCCCTTCCTAGTCTACATTTACGGCTAACATGTCATCATGTGATTCGCTTTGTAAAACTTGTGGTATTCGTTACTAAAAGTATAGCTATTGTATTAAGGATTTTACAAATCTGTGAAACAATGGAGAAATTGCTTATGATAATTTAGGTTCAGTTATAGTTTTTTTTCTACATAACTATGGTAACGACCCGTTGATGCATAAAAATAGTTAATTTTGGCATATGTCCCGCGCAATTATAAAAGTATTGTTGCTAGTTCAACTTTTTAATCACAAATTAATCAAGGTGTTAATTTGCGCCAATGTGCGTTTTTTTGTACTTTTTAATCGGTGTTATGGCAATTTGTAAACAAATAATGGCAAATAATTAAATACACATGTATAATAGATTTTTCTATACATAATAATCACTATATGAATGTTATATTGTACATGTTCATACTCTCACACAATTGGAGGCTTTAAAAATTACAAATGTCCGTGACATACGTATGTCCGTTTGTAAGTCATCATTTCCAATTTCGTCTGCTTTCAAATTCAATGCCCAATGCTATGTAGCTGTTTGGTGTTAATTGAATATATAGAGTGTGATGCACTAACATTTTTATACAAAATATCGCAACAGAGAAGAATGATGATTATGAGATAATAAAGACATGTGCGCCATAAATAAGATTAATTGATATTTGATACAGTTTATTCTTGACTTGTAGGTCAAGACCAATATATTCACGTGGCAAGTTTACTTGGATTTCAAGTATTTTTCATTGGAAACGTCAAACTTGAAAGAATGTCTGCCACATTGACAGCAGAATTTCAACTGTGCACAGATTTATTTATGGCATGCCTACCTCCGATAGAATGGCTTCAAAACATTACATTTAAAACAAACGCGCTGCGTCGCAAACGAGGTTTTTTTCAGTTTTAATCGTCATCATGTTTAAAAATTAATGAAACAATTAAATATATGCATAATTTGAATATTTACTTATTTTGTTGTAACTGGCGTCATCCATTACGGTAAATTTCTTGCATAGTCGATTATAAAATCAAATCTTAAACCTCTATTTGATTTATTTTTATGTTATACGCATTATTGCCTTAAAAACATCTTAATATTTTGCATGCCAGCATTGGGTTGGGGCATGGACATAATTACCCCGTTTCCGAAGTTTCTTAATAAACTGAGCGAATTCTACTTGCTGACAAGCAATGCGATACAAACTGTTGAAAATATCCGACACAACGTGAGAAACCAGGTATGTTGCGCTACCTTAATGATTACAAGTACACATATATTGCAAATTTATTTATCAATTCAACTGTTGCAAATTTCTTTTTTATCAAATGACAGCTGATGCAAGAAAGGAAAGACACGCCTGGGACAGAAGAGTCCGAGTTTCCGCCTAAAGTGGACGTCTGTTACGGTGCCAATATTGATTTCCCACCCCTAGATATCACTTTTTTCAGGCTCACCCTGTATTTTATGGCTGGCCCAGTACCTATGTCATTAGGTAATCAGCATTTATAAACCATTTATGGATATTTTTATGTTTGTATTTATATGTTAATTTATGTATTTAACCATTTATTTAAATTGACATAAATAACAAGCATACGAAGGCAACTGGTTATGTTCAAAAGCGTGTCGCATTCTGAAGGATCAATTTCTCCTTTGTACACTTTAAGTGTGTGAATGCTCTTGTATTTTAATAGTAAATATTCAAGCTCAGCCAATAACCGTTAATGTGCGTGATGGTTTTCTAAATAAATTGACCCAAAATATCGTCATAACAATCCAAACGGAAGAATGATGTCGCTTGTTTTAAAGCTGTAAACTTATGTTTTCACACAATGAAAGTAACAGTTCATATCCGCCTCGTGTCGTTATCGTTCATGAATGGAGTCCTTTTAATTAACGTATTTATTATGCAAATTGCGTTATGTCACAGAGTGCTTATTTATGTGGCCGGTGACATTAAGCGTGTACACCAAAAATAATCATGTTTCGTTATACCCGTTAATGACATTTTGGATTTTTACCCCTTTCTTAAAATGATGCTGCTTAACGTAACAATTTAAAAACAATATAGTGTACGCATTTGTGTATATCTCAACGCTGTCATAAACTTTTTTAATAAAGATGTCTTGATTTGAAGTTGTATCTATTAAGTAATTACAATTCTGCAAACGAATATAACAATGCACTAAACGAATAAATAAGCTTAATTGATTTCCGTGTTAACAATGTAAAGCGCATTGGCAGAGTTACGGTCAAGCCATCAATCGAAATATCTTGACTTAGTTTAAATAAAAAATGTAAAAAAAAATGTTATCGACATTTCGTAAAATCGCGCCTTTTTGTAAACAATATCTGGAAAATAGCCTACAGTCTTATCAATCGAGCATGTATCCCGTTAGTGTTGCGTGATTCATCGTATAGAGGGAAAATTAATTGTGCTTATTTTCGCCATACAGAAAACGAAACATTAAATTGATTCCACCATTTTCGGTTTACATATAAATTAAAATTGATCAATTTAAAGGTTAACATTTATTATAAAACACTTCCGCGTTCGAATATTTAAAATAAAATCTAAAATAAAAAGTGTTTAATACGTTCAAACTAGTTTACGGTTAACGGATATTTTACACGATTTATTATGATCTCTATCATATATTTGATTGTACGATGAATTCATCAGAAAGTCAATCTCGGCCATATTTTAGTTTTAAAAGCAAGGCAATTATATGATGCTTGTATTTCTTTTCATCACAACGTGCTTCACAAAGTTGCGTATCCGTTGCGCTGCAAAAATTAAACAATGTTCTTATTAAAAATTATTAAACTCAATTGGTTGTATCTTCTTTTTGTCTTTATTTGGAAATGCTGCTCTTTGTGTCACAGACACAAATTTCAACAGAAGTTAAAGCCTCTCTTACATGAAGATGAGGAAAACAAATGAACTTGCTTAAGTTTGCTTTTAAAGCCGTTTCAATTTTGAAGTCAATAATGTATAGACAAGTTTAAGAAAATCACCATGTGATTGTCTGGAATAGTTATATCCTTTTTTAATTGTAATATATAATAAGAGCATACCTCGACGTTGGTGCCTCTGTTGTACCTATTTGAAACAAAAACAATACTGAAAAATTAAGAAGAAAATTTCACGGCAGCTAATTAATATTTCTGCGCGTGTATCTTCTCTTTTGTAAACTTTCGCTCGCCATAAACGGAAACAAAAATTTCCAATATGTCCGTGGGTGTTTTTTCGACCCACGAATGCAGTTCTTTTATCGGTGAGGCCACATTAACAAACACTGGCTCATAAAACAGCGTAGTGAGGTGCTTGCTATACATCAATACACTATATGTTATTTCTCCTTTTTTATTTCGTCTAGGATTTCGTTCTGCACTTATATTCTTTAAGACATATTCTATTATTTACGTCTGAAGATGTTGAATCCCGGCTTGAAACAATATGTTGGAATAGAAACGCAGAACCTCTTGCAACGTAGAAAGATTTTCTACCGTGTGGCTATTTGGTCATATGGTACAGCAGTATAAATGCTCCATATACCGGATGATAATCATATTGCGTTCCTTTTCCTTCAGATGTGCTGTTATGTATTGACCTCTATTATAGGGTTTGGTGCTGGCGGTGTCATAGGTCTCAAAGTTGGAATTAAAATGTGCGATCTAAGCATGACAACACAGGTCAGCGATTACCGTTATGTTGTGGGTTTTTTAAGAATAAAAAGGCATTAAGTTATTTATTGTTATTTTAACATACCAGTTCGATTGGATTGGACGGCTTATGTAAAAAAGAGACTATTATATAAGTAAAAGCTAAGTTAACTGTTGCCTCTAGCATACAATTTTTGGGTTTCCTTCGGAAGTTATATTTTCTATTGCCTCTTGTTTGTATTTTATCCATTTTTATATTCTGCAAAAAGGTTTTGGCAACGTGACATCATAAACAGCATACATAGTACCTGTTGCCCTCTTGCAGGTCATACTTACTCCGTGGGTTGCGGCAAAGATGTGGGGTGATATCGCTGTCGATATCATATTTGCGAGGGCTGGAATGAGGCTGATCGGTTATCTAATGGAAACTAGCTTTCCGATTACATCAGAGCTTGTGTTTTCGAAATTCCCAATCAAAATTGTGTATGTATTAGTTTGAGGTTATTGAGAAGTTATTATATTCAAAATTGGTGTTAAGCGCACCGATAATGAATACACAATTACATAAATATTTAAATTTCTGCAAAATACGAAGATTTTAATAAATGAACCATGAACTAGGAAAAACTGGACTCCACCTTAACTGCGGAATATATTCCAGAAACGCACTAAGCTAAATCATATCCATTGAATTAATAAATATAATATCATACAAAATGAGACATGTTATAGAAACAAATAAAAAACAATCTTAAAAAACAAAACCCAAGTGGTTTTCAAACTCGTGACTACAAATCTTTACTAAGAAATGAAAGAAGACATCTCTTAAACCAACTGCGCTATCATACTGGGCACATCACTATGGATAAATAGCATGCACACAATAATGACTTAAAATGTTAAAATAAAAGAAGCCAAACAAACAGGCTATGCATACACTACTTTTTTATTGCAAATACAAGGTAGCGTGCGTTATTTTACGCCATAATTATGTTTGTCAAAATCAGTGTATTTTAAGTAGTCACTTTAGGGTCCTTTTAAACTTATATAGATTAATTATAAAGTAAATACAACTTATATAGATTAATAATAAAGTAAATACATCTTACCTAATGAATGTAAAATCATTTGAAAAATCAAAACGCGTATAATCTATCCGGCGACCTTTTTATGACAATTTAAGAGGAATCAACGTTAAAGAGTATTTTTTGGATGCATCTTTTTATTTATTTGATGAAATGTATGGAAAATGCCGTTTAAAACTTAGTTTTAAAACGTTTGAAATGTTTGGCTTGACTTTTTATTAAAAAGATGTTAATTCAATTAAGCATTATAACTTCAAATTATACCACATATCATCATGGTCTGTATTTAAATGAAGTTTCAGTGACCAATTTATTAGTATGTCAGATTCGCACTTACAACTGGAATGTACATGCATAATTAATTTATAGATTCATAAATAATACCTATAAATGATAAGAACGGAACCAATCTCATTTGGTCGTTTGTTTTGTTATTAATTATTGTGTTTTTTAACTCATCCATCCTACGTTCGTACATTAGTAATGAGTCAGCCGCAGATCCATAGCCATATCAGAACGCATGTTGTATTTATCTGGGATAATTAAGGCACTAATGCCCGATGACATGTTCAATACGGTCACAAACATTGAATTTCTCTTTTTAAAGACTTTTAGGACACTTCAAATGGCGTTTTTTCTTCACATAATAAAAAAATCGAATTCCTTCGCTATTCAATTTATACTCCTTACTTGAACATAATAATAGCATCATGCTAAAACTAATGTATAGTATTTTGTATTATGCATGCTGTATTGACACTCACTTATGACGGTTGATCACCCTTGGGATTAGCCCGGTTCGTGATATATTTATGTCGATAAAGAAGGTTTGAACATTATATGTGTTGCGTGAAGCGAAAATATGCCGACAGCGTATCAGTCTACTCAGAAGCAAGCCTGTCCGCGACAAAGTCTCACGAAGTCGTGTTCAAATTAGCGGACAGGGTAGCTCCGTATAAGACCCATTACCGCACGACTTATGTAATTATTCGTAACAAAGATACTTTTTCGCAGTTATTGTATATTGTCCAACTCCTTATATTCTTTTTTGAAATTCTGTATTTTTCTTGGAAGGATGAAGATGGACATGGAGTTTATACCTTTAAAACTAGAACTTACGGTGTTTGCAGAACTAGTGTTTTTTGGCATACATATAACAATCGTCGAGTTATCACTCTGGAAATATCAAGTTCCCTCGATCAAAAAGAACATTTTCACGAACCCATATCTACTAGGGAACCCTACAGTACCTATAATATTGTCTGCATACACCAACAAGCTTCCCGGACCTAAAACTTGCATTGTTAATCAAGTGTTAAATCGCCCCCATTATGACACTGCGTTTTCACTAGAAATGTTTGCGCAAGACGACGTATCGAATGTAAAACTTACGTATGCGATTGGCACAAATGAAGGTGGAACAAACGTGCAGGATTGGACCGAAATGGGTGGCAATAATCTTCTTGTTCCCGCCAAGTTACCAGGTGGTATACCGCTGTATTGGACTGTAAGCGCAAGTAATTCTCAGAGTGTATCGTCAAATAAACAGTGTTATCTTCAAACCTACGACAGTACGTTGCCTGACGGCAAGGTGGAACATGAATATAAATTTTCATCACATCCGTCCAAACTGGGTGCGTTTATTATTGTTGTTGAAGACAGTCCACTTAAGGATTTGCATTACAAAGCAGTTGGGTACGGCCCTGGTAAATTTGGCAATCAGTTTGTAGGATGGGAAGAAACACGACTCAATCACTCTCCTCTACGGCAAGATGTGACCGGAGCATTGCAGCATTTTACTGACCCGAAGAATGGCAAACTTATAGCAAATGTTCTTAGCACGGCTAAACCGTTGAAGACCCCGGATTCATGCGCTGAATTGTGCTTAAATCATGGATCAAATTGCGTGTCATTTAGCTATGAATACCACACGGAGACATGCGATTTACACGATCAAGTGGCAGGTGCTAATGCCTATTTGCGCATAAGTGGGACATACAAAAGCTATGATCGACTGGGTATAGGTTATAACACCTATATTGAATATAATAATTTGCCACTTAGGCATGGTACACAGTATTTTGTCAATGTCGAAGTCACTAACGTGCTGGGATACGTTGCTTATTTGGTAGGCGAAGGAACAATGGTGGATTTTACACCTCCTGAACCTGGTTTGATCCTGAACAGTCAGTCTGACTTTCTGCGTGCTGACCGTTGCAAAGCCTCTATATCACAGCGGTGCCTTGAAGTCACAACGCGAGAAAACCACAGGTAAATACTTAAACAATATTTTCAATAGGCCCGCTCTATTTAATATAAAATAACACTGGTTTATGCTTATTTATACCTAAACGCAAAACTGTTTACACCAGGCTAATCATCGATGGCGTAGGATCTGAGACAGTTTTCAATGGACATCAACCCGTTCAGGACGAACTGTATACGTTAACGAACCATTACGTGTCGGGTAACAGAATAATTCTAATATTTGTCCATATTATATTTAATCAGTAAATTATGCAAATATAAAATGAAAAACAATAATGTCATTACTTTTTGAATTTGTGAATTTGCAAGTTTTTATAAGAAAAGTCAATCATTTATTAATTAAAAGACAACACATTGTAATAAATCTAGACGTTACGCAATAGAAACCGATTTTTTCAGATATATTTGCAGCATATACACGTATATGTTTGTATTACAGCAAATTGGAAAGGATTTCACGATGACGAGAGTGGTATCTATGGATACACATGGTCAGTTGGAAAGAGCGTTTGTAGTTCAGACGTGGTGGCTTTTACTAATCCATACGCTCATTTAACGAACCCGAAGTTCTGGACAGACTCCGGTTTTCAGAAAGGCGTACACCTTCCTGATGGCCCGTATTATGTCACGGTCCAGGCCCTAAATGGAGCAGAGTTAGGCGGATCATTGGTGACTACAGTCTGTCACTCTATCCCGTTTATCGTTGACACTTCCCCACCAGTTTTTCGCAAAGTTACAGACATAATATACGACGAGGACTTTGACCTCATTGCAATATACTACCACGCAAGCGATGATATGAGTAAAATCGCACATGCGGAATTTGGTTTGGGCAAAACGAAGTATGATGTCCAACTAAAAGCGTATGGCTCACATGCACCTATGGAAAATGAGGATCCTTTTGTTGCTGTGAAAGATCTTGGTCTTCAAGAAGGCATTCCGGCATGGATTCGTATACGTGTCACAAACAATGGTACATTGAGTGTAATATGCGGAAATAAATGTCACAATGTTCCTATCTTAATGAGTATTTTCTGCATTTTATACCGTTACATCTACGTGCATGACGTTTGAATTTCAGTGGAACTCTTCTCTGCCGGACACGGAGATGAGCCGATATTGATCGACAGATCATCACCGATACCTGGTACCGTGATGGACGGAGACGAACTTCGGAAAGACAGGCAGTTCCAAGCGGATTTTAACAGAATATGTGCACAGTGGATTGATTTCTTTGACCCAGAATCTGGAATTGACAGGTAAAGAGGCGAACTCTCAGAATACATGCGTTGTTTTCCTCATAAGTGTTTCTTAATAAAAAATGAAAAGTGGAAGCTCGTTTTGTTTAAAAAATCAATATACTTTTCTTTATAATTAATAGTTGCTAAGATCAAACAAACGCCGCTTTCAGATTTATGTGGGGTGTCGGGACTGCGCCTCAATCCGACAATGTAGTTAAATTCCACAATCTGACCCGTTATGAAAAATCCAGCTGCGTGTCAGCAACTTTAAAGCACAACAACACGTACTTCTCGACTGTATTTGCTTACAACAGCGCTTTGAATTCAAAGTCCTGCAACAGCTCTTCTGATGGAGGTAGTAATTGTTTTACATTTTAGTTTGTCTGACTTTGCAAATTACGAATACTTCTCAGACGATTTCGTTGAAATATTGTATTGTTTACGATTAACATTTACTTCTGGTTACAGTTCTTGTGGATATTACACCTCCAATAGCTGGAATTGTTCTTGATGGAAAGCTACATGCAGAGGAATTGAAATATACCTCAGAAACCGTGTCAAAGCACGCGAACTGGAGAAATTATCAAGATCCTGAGAGTGGAATAGCTAAATATGAAGTTGATGTATACGTAAACAACGAACTGAAAAGGACATTTGAAACAGGGAAATTAAACGAATTTGAAGATCACACTATTTCAATGAAGCATAAAGATGAGGTGTACTTTTATGTGCACGGGATTAATGGGGCTGACTTAAAAGCAGAAGCGAGGTCCGATGGCTTTATTGTTGATCATACACCTCCAATTATGACAGAAATTTGTGATAATCAAGTTGGTAGCCGATATCAGGCGGACAAATCAACTTTGAATCTTAAGTGGGATTTCCTTGATAGCGAATCCGGCATAGAAAAATATAGAACGATGATTTACGAAAACCGGCACGGTATTAAACAAAAGCACTGGCCTGCAAATGAACGGTATAATGAAACCAAACCGTCAAATTCCTTCAACGGCAAAATGGAAAGAGCACTCGGGGACTTAAATATGGAAGACGGTGGTATTTATTTTCTACACATTACAGCGTTCGATGGAGCACTTTTAGCCACAGCACACGAAAGCAGCGGAGTTACCATTGATACAACTCAACCAAGCGAACCCACGGTAATTCATTCAAAAATGTTTACAAAATATTTTTAACAATTACATGTGATTGATCTATGTACAACTTTCAAATAATCTACAAAAATATGTTTCCTAAATATATATTTAATTAAGTGGATTAAACATGTTTAGCATAGTAAAACCAATTAAACAAAAACAAATATTTATTATGAGTAAACATCCTATTTAATATAAGAAAATACATTGATCTGATGTTTAAGGTAAAGATCGGCCTGTCAACAGAAGACGAGGAAATTAATGAACAAGGCCAAGTGTTGCACAATGACCAGTATGGTATTCGACTTTATTGGTCTTCGAGAGACTCTGAGAGTGGAATAGCAAAGTATATGGTGGCAATTGGTACAAAAGACAACAAGGAGAAAATTGCTTCGTTCACTAATTACGGAACAGACACTTCTGCATTTATTTCTAATATTTTCTTGGAGTCATTCAGTACCTCTGGCACACTTTATGTTGCCACTGTCGTCGCATTCAATGGCGCCGAACTGGCTTCCGAAGAAGGTATTTCCAGAGATATATACGTACAAAAGGCAAATATTCCCGGCGTCGTCTTTGACGGCAGGATCCTTTTTGAAGACGTATCTTTTACAACTGATCACACATCCATCGCGGCTTCGTTCTATGGGTTTGAGAGCGAAAGTTGCGATATAATCAAATATGACTGGGCAATTGGAACAACTGCTTTTGGAACCGACGTTATAACATACACTAACTACGGCCTAGTCATGTTAAATGATTCACATGGACAATGTCAAATTGATACAGAGTTATTTGAAGACGTCACTTACTATATAACAATACGAGCAGTCACAGGCTGTCATGAGGAGTATATTGTGTCCTCCTCAGATGGAATCACACTTGACAGAGTTGCGCCAAAAGTTAATTTTACTGTTGACGCTTCCAATGATACAATCGTTTCCATTCAAAATAATGTTATTTACCAGTCAGTTAAAGATTCCATGGCTATAGGTGGTAATGTTACTGATAGACATGACATTAAGTCGTTTGAATGGGGTCTTGGATCACTTCCTGGTTTAGTTGACATCAAACCATTTACATATGATTTGGCATCTTTGACGAGCGTCGCAACATTAGTACCCGGTGAGGCAGCTTTTGTGACATCAAACGCCGTTGACCTTGCGGGAAATCAGAACATTGTGTCATCATTTGCTGTCATTGCAGATACAACAGCCCCTGAAATGATTGACCTCGAGTGTACGCAATTTATATCCATACGCAAAAGTGTCGTTACATGCAACTGGTTGACAATTGTTGAAAACGAAAGCATTTTAAAAGAAACCATAATAGCCATGGGATCCACAGAAACTAACTTCGATGTTTTAGACAGCTTTGTTATTCATAAAGACACCTACAGTTTCACCCGAGATCTTCACAACCATATCAGTGAGATAAGTAACACAACTGTCATATTTATTACTGTATCTGTCTCTAATGTTGTCGGACATAAGACAACGTATGGCCGAAATGTAATTGTTGACAGAACAGCCCCTGTAGCCGATAATCTTTATGTCGTGACAAGTACCTCGCATGGTAACATGAGAGATGTTCATCAGAAATGTCAGATACCAAGAGGATATGTTGAAGTAAAATTGATAGGCGTTTTTGATAAGGAGTCTCCAATTGACAAAAATAGGTAAGTACATTTATATGTCCTTTTGAAAAGCGGCCGTATTATAAAAACTCTCAAGAGGGTAAGAATGCATGAGTAACATACCTTTCCCGGATGCTAACTTTGTCCAACATGAATCTTTTTGTTAAATTGCAAGTTTTATAACCACAACAGTACAGCTCTGGGTTTAATACCGAATGTTCCTAAATTTTCAAAGTCTAAAAGAACAAATTCATGTTAAGTTATTTCTGACACGCCTTTGATTTCATTACATTGATCGATTTTAAATGAAGAATGATTTGTCGGATTGATGTGCTAAAGAACAAAACATAATTCGTCAAAGTTAATGTAACACTCAATGCCTATAGTTAATTAGTTGTAAATGCTTTGTCCTGTGCGTCACTGTACCCAACACATACTGACTTTTAATTAAATTGCCAAAAGGAATGGTTTGAATTAGTGTCGCTCCCAATGTCATTGATCATGGTCAATAGACAAATCATGGTATTCAGCATCAATAGGATTTGTGCAGGTTTGAAGCAGTCTTAACAGAGTTTAACAAACAAACAAGTGCCGTTGTTGAAGGTTATGATAACAATACATGGTCAATTTTAAAACATAGGAAATATATTTACAGGGTCACATGTTTGGTCATAATTCCTTATAGTATTTAGATACATAATTGATTAACCCTCTCACATACCGGTAGATGTGTACATCAATGCCATGATCAAAAGAATGTCCTAATAAAACACTTTTAATACGATTTTTTTTTTGTTGTTGAAAGGTTTGAGATCGCTCTTGGAAGCAAACCATTGAAAACAGATTATTTGGAATACCACACGGTCAGTGAAAACAATGATGGAATATTCTTTGTAAATGGATTTAGACTAAATCAAGGAGATGTGTTTTATGCAACAATGAGGATTACCAACAAGGCCGGTTTGAGAAGTGAAATTTCTTCAAGCAGCGTAGTTATCAGCCAGACACCGTATCTTGAAGTAATAGACGGGACTGGCGAATACGATATTGACTTTCAGTCGATGCCGAACCTCATTCAAGGCTCTTGGAAATATAGTGACGCGTGTCCAATCGTAGAGGCAAAATGGAAAATAGAAAGTCTTTCAGGCAACACATTGTTTGAATTTCAACACGTTCCGAATGCTGGAAAAGTGTTTTACAATGACGAGGTTTTACTTGAAAACGGAATAAAGTTCACTGTCACGGTTCAGACGATGGACTTCCTCGGTCGTGTTAAAATAGCGAGGTCGGATGGTGTCACGATTCGTATTCAACCGCCCTTCCCAGGTTTAGTGAGAGATGGTACTGATAAGGACCTCAACTATCAGTACAGTACAACTGAACTCTCAGCCAACTGGGATGACTTCGGCGATAGGTCTAGTGATCCGACGCAGACCATTCATCACTATGAAGTCGCAATAGGAAACGACCGTCGATACGAGAAAACAAGGACTAATATTCATTACTTTGTGAATGTTGGAGTCAAAACGACGTACGCGTTTTTACATTTAAATCTGACATCAAAGCTGGTCAGATATTACATTACGGTCAGGGCATACAACACTGCCGGTGGTTTTACAGAAGGCTATTCGAATGGTATACGAGTTGGATTTAACGATGAAATAATGCCTGGTTCCATTTCCGTTAAGAAATACCAATCCTCTACTGATTCGATGGCAATATCATGGAGTAAATTCCAATCGGATATCGACATAATTGATTACAAAATTGCTATAAGCAGTCATCAAGATACAATTGCTAATGACACCGTGATTTGTAACGTAATAACCCGCAACACAACAATGTACGATGTCGCCCCATTTCATAGCGTTGGCATAGACGAATTAAGCGATCTACAAGGACTTTCACTTGTTCACAACATTAAATATTATGTGACTGTTGTTGCCGAAGATGAAGCTGGTATGTGCACAGGAGTAACAAGTGACTGGGTGCTGGTTGATACATCACCTCCCGTGTTCGGTAAACTATACATTGACGACATAGAAAGTTCTACTGTGATTTATGTTCAGAAGTCGTCGGAAATGAAAATCGAATGGACAAATGTACATGATAATGAATCGGGAATAAACAAAGTTCTAGTTAAATTATTTGAATGTAGCTATTGCATGTCTACGGCAGTTACAAGTGAAAATTGTTACTTAATTGATGAAAATTCTGTGAAAAACGACACGAAAACGGCGTTTTATGAGCTACAAACAAACCCAGACAAAGTCTATTACGTCACAGTAGATGTTATGAATGAGGCGAATCAAGTGACTTTCGTTCAAAGTCTTCCAATTCTATTGGACCAAACGCCACCCTTGGTTGGCGACTTTAAAATAACGGATGACTGGCATGATGTTGAAACATTTCAACACTCGACAGACAAGCTATCAGGAATGCTACCAATTGCACTTTCGGAAGTGGAATATTTATGTCCGAGCCAAAAACTGTATTTTCCTTTGATTAGTGACATCAGAATGGAAAACGTTATGGACAAGTTTGACAAAGAATTTCTTGTAGTAAATAACACAGGTGCATATCTTGGAATTGGATATAATTCGGACTTAACATGTATCACGAAATCCGGGGTGATATCAGAATCAACGGAACTACAAAGTGGGAATTATTCGTTTAATGTTCGTGCAGCGACGGGAGACCGAACTATAACTACCTTAGCTATAATCACAGACCAAATTATTATCCCATTTGTAATAAATGATCAACCAAAAGAGAAGGACTTTGACTACAGTCTGTTTGAAAATGTCACTGCTTTAGGCGCAGAAAACTCATCACTGGATGATAATATAAATATAACAACTACGACCACTGGCCCAAATCTATCTTCAAAGCTAAACAATGCCACAAATGGTTCAAAATCAGATTTTGAAAACGAAGAGTATGGAATAGGAATTCATATTTTAGGTTATAAGCTCGGAAATAACACATTTTATCATCACGCTTTATGGGCCAGAAACAAATATATGTCTTCTCTAATGTGGTTTCAGAGCGACAAAAGTATAAATGCTGAACATAGATATATATTTAAGGTTTCAAAGAAATCGGAATACATTGACGACACAATTGATGTCACCCTAATTGTTGGTGAAGTAGAAATGGCGTCTATTTCTGGTTTCAAGTTTGCCGGTACCGTAAAGCTTGCTGCGCTTACATGGAATGAGGATAACTACCAACCTCCTTTAGATGATATCTACAATCCATTTTACTCAGAGGCAGTATTGAGCTCAATATATATTCCAGATATGCAAGATAAACTTTGTCGCCATGGGCGCGGTTTCTATGATGGTGAAAGCGGCATCAAGGAATTATGGATTGGAGCTTCTGACAACAATGTCTTAGCAGGCAATATTCGTGCATTTGAACTATATCAAACGTTCTGCTTTCCTTGCATAAAACCCTGTAACATACTCTGCAAGGAAACATGTAATGCGGAAAGACTTAACGACGGATTCAACATGATAAACTTTAATGTTACAAATATTCATCTTGAATCATCCGAAAACACACCAGAATGTGCTAATGTCACTAGTGATAAGAGATGTAATAGCACTGCATATTACTTAAACGCCAAACTAGTAAATTTTGCAGGAGTAGAAACAGTAGTGTTCTCTAATGGAATCCAAATTGATACATCTCCACCATATTGCGAGTATGCAAAATGCACATCTCCGGAATACAGTGAAGATGAGCCAACTAATTTCACTGGATCGAGTACTACAATAGGTGCGTATTGGAACTGCACAGAAAATACAAGCCAGATCGTGAAATATAATGTTCATATTACAAACAAGGAAAGTGGAAAACCTGTTATGGATTATGTGGACGTCGGTTTGAAGACCAAGGCTACATTCAAACTCGGCAATGGTACTTTTGAACACGAGAAACATTACGAAGTGAGAGTTTCTTCGTTGAACAGCGCTGGATTAACGACCACTATTTCTTGTTTAGTGCAAGTGATTCTCTTTCCACCAGACGTAACCAAAGTTATATCCGGCCCTTTGTATTCCAATCGGTCAAATGGAGCAGATGACGAGGAACCATACTGGACCGAATCACAGTCACTTATCGGCATTCAGTGGCAGGGTGGAACGCCTGATATTGAATTCTATGGTGAGTAAACTACGTTCTTGTATGCAGCGCTCTTTGCTAAATTGTGAACAGTTCCGGTACCTTTCATTTGGGAAAAATGAGCGTAAAATTCGGAATTGTAGGCCTCTTAAATGAATGTGTACTAAATGGGTGTGAAATCCGGAATCTAACAAAGAAAATACCCATTAAGTTGGTGTTGTAACTTGACCATTACATCTGGTCATATTAAAATACTATCGATGTGAAAGTTTTAATTGTTGTAGAAAATATTCGATGGTAGGGTTCCTCAGTAGGTATAATGACCGCCGGACAAAACGACATCATAACTGACTGAACATGTTAGTTCTCTTTCAGCCATACTTTGGCAACTAAAAGCACCCAAGAGGTTTATGGCCTCGATTACTTTTTCATGTAGTATTGTCTATTGAAACTCACTTGATATACATATATGCATTTCTTTTAAGTTTAAATTATCACGGTTTAAGTCAAAATTAAAATGGAAATGGCTTGTTATGTTTAATTTAACATCTTTTAATCGAACAAGGGGCCTTTGGTTATACAAGACTAATCGATGTAATGTGTTATATTACCATATTACCGTTATAGTAGTAGTAATAGTAGTAGTAGTAGTAGTAGTAGAAGTAGTAGTAGTAGTAGTAGTAGTAGTGGTAGTGGTAGTAGTAGTAGTAGTAGTAGTAGTAGTAGTAGTAGTAGTAGTAGTAGTAGTAGTAGTAGTAGTAGTAGTAGTAATAGTAGTAGTAGTAGTAGAAGAAGTATTAGTAGTAGTAGTAGTAGTAGAAGTAGTAGTAGTAGTAGTAGTAGTAGTAGTAGAAGAAGAAGTAGTAGCAGTAGTAGTAGTAGTAGAAGTAGTAGTAGTAGTAGTAGTAGTAGTAGTAGTAGTAGTAGTAGTAGTAGTAGTAGTAGTAGTAGAAGTAGTAGTAGTAGTAGGTGTTGTTGTTGTTGTTTGTTTACAGCGTGTTTCAACACGCACAACAGATAGTTCCATACACCAGCAATAAAATTCACGACGCGTGAGTTTACCTCGTATCAAGACGTCAAACTGGAAAGGAAGAGCACTGCAATTGGCAATAGGCCTTCTAGACTTAAAAACTTGATTCAGTCAAGATTTTTTCATACACTCAAACATTAATTTAACTTTGTTATAACATCTATTTACAATTTAACAAGTTTCTGTTCTATTGTTCATTTTTCTTCAGAGCAACAATGGCACATAAAAGTGCTAATGAATTTGATAAACACAAACGATCGACATTCATTCAAATAAATTTCGGCATATAAGTTTCTACTAAATGATTTCCTAAAATGAACGTCCAATCGGGACGGGATATTCCCACTGAACATGTATATATCATCCGACGCAAGGTGGGCGTTAAGTTCTTATGCAAGAATGTGTTATGCAACATTTTCGGACAATCGGGAGAAAGTGAAAGTTTTTGTGTTTTTTTAAATAAATTAAATAAATGGAAGTGTATGTTTACACTAGCGCATTCGTCTGCTTCACTTTGCAATTTATGTGGAAATTTAAGAGTACCAATAATATGTATAGAATATGGATACATTTTGGCTATTTTAGTTGCATTAAGATTTTATATTGCAATTATGCATATTTTTCGTCATTTTGGTGGCGTATTTATTTTCAAGCGTAGCAATGTTATTGAAACAAAATACTCCTAGCATATGCGTGTGACGTCATCACGGGAGCCTATTTCTTAATGTAAACAAAATGGTCGATACAAAGACATGCTCGATATGAGGGAACCGTACGAAATAATAGTTAGGCCTAAACATGTTATGTGCATGCTGGTTATTTTTCAGAATGGCGTGTTGGTACTGAGTCGGACGGGGCGGATCTTTTTCCGCCATCGAAGGTTGGAATAAACACGGATGGTTCCTCCGCCATCGTCCACGGGAAGGTTCAATACAACAACAAATATACCAATCGAACTGTGTCTGAATACAGAAATACCCTGAACATGTCGTCTGAAGAACGCAATAACTTTACCTCTGCAAGCGAGGCCGAGAAATCATTCTATCAGATTGAACCGGGGCGTTGCGTGTATCAGTCATTATACGCGATAGGTTTATCGCATTTAAAAAGTAACATCAAATCGGAGACAGTGTGTATAAAGCGTGAGTATTAAAACTTATAGAATAGAGAAATGACATGTTATATAAAATAAATATTTTAGAAAACACGAACGAGTTGGAGTTTAAAATTCCATTGAATAATACTTTATGTTCTATAACAAATTTTCATGTGTTACGGAATAACTTCTGTAAACTTTATTTGATTCGGTTATATTTTCGTGTCGCTTAGCTTGGTATAATGCTATTCTATTTTATTGATGATTTATTTTGTCAAAATGAACAACACAGTGTGATTTTTATCGAGATACTATAAATGAAGATATTGTACAGCGCCAATGTGTTTGCATTGCGTTTTGTTTTGAACTTTGAATTACGAGAACAAACGGTAATATAGTTTAATACCCATACAGGTGCCGGGGATGTTAATCTGAAGAAGAAGGCAGATGACTTTCTTTTGCGGGCAGTACGACCTTCAGGATCTTCCAACTGGATCGAAACAAATGATGCAGTCACCGCAGATATTGTTGTAGAGACAAAACGTGAGTACTTCTACTTTTTAAGTTTGTCGAGTCAAAACGCGAGTCATAACGTGTTATATAATTGTCGCATCAGAACGTTGATACATCCGCTTAATCGCTTAATGCTGTTGTTTATTCTGAACGTTCGTACAGGTTTTACTTCGTTGTCGAATCTGAACGTAAGTTCTTCCAATTAATAAAGTTGGTAAATCCGATCGTCCGTACTTCCAATTTATAACGTTGTCAAATCAGAACGTAAGTACTTCCACTGTATTAAGTTTGACAACAAGAACTGCAACTTTATGTATAAGTCGAACCTCAATTTAAGTTCTTCAACTTCATTTAGTTGTCGAATCTGATCCTGAATACTATAACTTTTAATACCGCTAGTTGTCGACTCTGAGTGTAAGTGTTTCTGCTAAACAGCTTAATATGATTTTCGGATCTGAACATAAGTACCTATATAATGTAGTTGTCTAATCTGCGCGAAAGTACTTCGCCTTATTATTGTTGTCGAATCTGAGCATACGTACTTTTACTGTATATTATTGTAAAACCTGAAAGTAAGTGTTTTCACTTCATATAGTTTACAAATCTTTATATAGTTTTATTGTTGTTATCTATTGATACTGAATATATATTGTGGTATATAAGATTCTTTTAATATAGTATTAAACCATGTGAATAAGTTTTTTTTCCGCCACGAGTATATTTTAAGAGATTGAACTAAAAAAAAGTGTGTCAGAGGATTTACTAACGAACTGAGCAAAAGCATGTCTACCGCAATGGATATGGCGACATAAAAAGATAAGCGTACACTGTAGATTTCCTTTTTATATATATTATAGCTTGTAATATTTAAGTGACCACGGGTGGCTTTACTCTGGGAACGCTGACGCAGCAGGACCTACAGGAAACATACGGTAGCGCCGCTACGGCAGACTATAGGCCATTCATTTCCAACATTGAAACAACGCAATGGAAAACATCACGGCTATTGCGAAACAGGTACGTAAGGACAAAATCACCACGTGACGCATGAGACGAGTTAGTTAAACGTATTTATTAAAGTCCCCGTTCGCGGAATAGATCGTTGTTTTGCATATAAATCGTATAGCGATAAATAAACATAAATTCATTGAAATATACTTTGTATCGAGGTTGACATCGAAAACCTGGTCAAAATCGGTTTCGAATCGATAAAATAATAATATAAATGATGATAATAATAAATACATGCAATAGGCGAAAATCATTGCAGCGTATATTTATATTTAGCTTTCGCTAAACATTATTAGCATATGGAAGATTAATACATAGATTTAGCAAAAAAGTAGCGTTGCAACTCTGTTACCGTCTGTAACAGATGTTTTTGTATTTGTTCTTACCTTCGCTCCGCTAAATTCGCCCGTATCCGCAATTTAGTTTGTTTAAGTTTTAATTAACGTGTCGAATCATAAATATTAATTAGGTCGTTTTCGTACTTAACCGTACTCGACCCCAAAATAAAAATCGCTATATTGTTTGTTTTACACCGATTTCAACCGGATTTTCAGCGATATCCTCAATATTAACACGATTATGCTCATTTATATCTCCGCGAACGGGGACTTTAAGATGAACGAATATACTATTATGTAACAAACGAACTAGATAGCATGTGCCAATCATGCTTCAACTTCTTCGTTTTCAGAAGTTAAACATTCGTTTACTACAAGTTAACATTTAAAGTCCATTCTTTTTTTACACTTAAATTGTAATCCTTACCAGAAATGTGTCAAAAAATTAATAAAATTGAATATAACTCACCGCGCTTGAATAGTTGTTTTTGTTTATATAGCTCGCATAAGTTCACTAAACAGCGTTATTGGTTCCATTGCCTGAGACTATTTAACGACTTGATGTTTGCATATAGTTTATGTATTCAAAAGTCGTTCTTGACTTATTTATTCATACGATAATTCGTTGTTCTCCAGGATACATCGACACTGTGATGTCAATTTATTCATCTCCCCGGCACCACGTGCCGAAGCCAAAAGCGTCACCATCAACGTCGCAGTTCCAACTGGGTGCGAGCCAGACCCCGAGCATCAACCCGCACTCGTCTTTTGGGACAGCGGTTTGAATAACAGAAATCTTTTAAAATACTTGCAAATATTTTATTTTGAACAAGAAGTCATTTAGAAGCCATTCAGAATTTATATAAAAGGAATTATTCTAGCATGGTCTATGGACACTGGAGTATTTCTGTCCTAATCATATTTCTGGTATTGCATTATAATGAAATTATGTACAGCGATTGTTTTTTCACCGGGGTCATGTCATTGGTTATTGAAGTTGAGAATAATATTAATAAATCTTAAAATAACATACGAAAAAACACACTCTACCATGTAATCTCGTAAAACAGTTCCCAGATGTTAATCAAAAAACGTGAGAAACATATTTTACTATAGATTTTACATGTACCCTTTAGTTGTGCACGTCAACTTTAAATTCGTTTGACTGTCAGACAATTTTAAATAGCTCGTAATTGTATAGAACCAAACTGACACGCTAGTTTCTTTTCAAAAAATACACAACAACAATATCCATGAATTTGTATTTGTATTCATATCACATTATTTATCCCATTTTAATTTCAAATTGTTTCAGAGAAAGAAATTTGGTTGCACATTGACGAAGGATGCAATGAAATATTGACTGCAAATGTCTCCAGTAGAATATATTATGCGACGGTACAATTTTATTCATTTTTTATATGTTGTATTAAAAAAACAATTTCTTTAATTAAAAAAAATAAAGAGGCAGCATATAATAATCATTGAGTAAATAATCGATAATTAAGGTTGCATTAGAACATTATGTACGTATTGAGTACAGAACCCGTTTGTTTTTTCTACGACATACCGTGACAACACAAACAAAGTGCAACTCCATTTTAGTTTTTAGGTATTGTGGGGGAATGTTATGCCCTTCAATTTTATTTATTTCGATAGATGTGTCCTAAGTTTAACAACGCAGAACGAAAAAAGAGAGACGCCAACATTGTAATCGATTCACCGATGCATTACAGCTTGGTCAAAATAGGGAAAAAATTCAGCAACTATCCGCCGAAAATAGTTTCAAAAATTTTGGATATAACAGAGGACGTTATAACCGATCTTTTAATTGAAGTACAGGATACAGAAAACGACACTCTGTTTTATAACATCGTCGATGAGCCGGAAAATCTCCAGTGTAACATCACTTCAGACGGGAATCTTCGATGTAAGGCGACTGAGGACGATTTTTATGGAGAAGATTACGTAACAGTTGAAGTTACCGAGATAGATTTGCCAACCATTGAACAACCGATGGCGGATAGAGTCCGGTTGAAACTGGTTATTCACGGAACACCTGATAAAACTGAACGATTCTTCTTCGATTCAAATGAAACATTCTACGCTGACAAACGGCCCTCTTTACGTCACACCATTTTAGTGAACGCTAACAGGTCGTCTACCCACTACGCCGGACGGATTGTACTCGCGGATGTCGACGGCGGCGAAGTGTTTGCTCCTCATCCTAGATTCAATGCTCTCGGCGACGCAGAATTCTCTCTTAAGAGGTTTACTACCACATCGGATATCCTGCTTGCCAATTACACGGCTAAACGATACAGAAGCGTGGACGCATATGACGTGGACTTTGAGTTCTCTCCTTACCTGCAGGGTAAGATGACCCTTGATTTTATCGCCACGAGTGCCGATGACAGTTATACGCCAGGTGTCACCATCGAAGTCTACGTGATGGAGAACCCGTGCATTCATGGTCAGTGTCACCATCCCACTCTGGGCTTTGGTGCTTGTGAACATCCAGCGAGGTCTCTTTCATTCACTGGCTTTGAATGCTTATGTGAACCTGGTGAGCAACTATTTATATTTCTTTGGACGCGTCATATGCACGGTATTGCAGTACTGATACCAACTTACATATTCGTTAGTTGCATAGCTATTTAAATACGTACTGATTAAATTGAAACATGTGAACTTTGGTTGATTAATTTAAACGTTTGGCACATGTTTAATAATTCAATTTATTGATCGACATACAGGTTATACAGGCGACTGGTGTCAGATAGAAATTGACGAGTGTCAGGCCAGCCCTTGCTCCAGTTTATTCGACTGCGAGGATCTTGTCAATAACTTTAAGTGCAGCATCAACATCCCTAAACTTCTGGCTGTCATCGCCTGTCCTCTCATTGCCCTTATTGTCCTTGTGTACGTTCTGAAGAGAGCTATTGCGAGGCTGAGATATATCAAGTTGTCAAGAAGCAGGTACTGGCTTTATTAATCTGTCGTATCATGCCCATGGTGTAAAAGTTGAGGTCTAGTAATAATTCACTGTGCAATGTCTGCAACACCGGCTTCATTCCCTGACACACCGGCTTCATTCCCTGACACATAAGCTTCATTCCCTGACACATCGGCTTCATTCCCATACACACCGGCTTCATTCCCTGACACGCCAGCTTCATTCCCTGACACACCGGCTTCATTTCGATTTATCTATGTCCAAAGAGATTCGTTTTATTTTTTTAATTATACTGCACATGACTGGTCAACTACATTCATGGCCTCTGTTGGATGCGGCCACTTAACTATACCACGAAATACTATTAAGAAATATGTATAATTTCAAAAAACTTACATTGGAAGGTTATATACGTAATTTAAACGTAATGATATATTATGATGGCGTAAGACTGAATACTTTACATTTGCCAATTTATGTTTTGCCAAAAATGTGAACAATTATAGTTTTTACAAATCAGCCGAGTCCCACTGCTTCAATATTTTCGAATATTTGAAATAATAGAAACATGTACCGCATGCCAACAATGATGAACTAAGTATACATTACTTGCTCACAGTAAATAATGTACCATTACGTTCATGATCTTCTGCATTGGTTATATTTTACATATGGTGCTGACGTTTTTCTCGTTTAATGTTTTTATCAATGGATTACTAGTTTTAGGAACACTACTTTTTATTCATTTGGAATTTACGAAAATATTTTATGAGCTCCTTTGTCAATATAAAGGGTGGGTTTAATGGAGGAAAGCGGACGGGAAGTCGATAACAACCGCCCGGCAACAGCCTCCGAAATCTACATGCATGACAATGATAACAACAGCATCTCGGATGATGACGGCGTTGATGACAACAAAATCAAGGGTGACAACACATCCGTTAGAGACAATGCGCCGTTGCAATTAAGTTCGCTGCTTTTGCCTGGCAAGGCTCTGCCACCACACCACGGAGATATCTTCTCCGCCTTCAAAGGTAGCCAGTGTTTCTTTGCTATCAATCGCTGCATGTATGTGTACAATATATTGTTCTGTATAGTTTGACTGTACCGTCAGCGTATGTACACATTGTACGAAACGCTCTGTTGTAAACATAACAATATGCATGCTTATTTGCTTGTGATACACCCCTGAATCGACAAGAAAAACAGCTATTATGTATAACCAACTCGTAAATAATGCAAATAAATGACCCGAACTATAGCTCAACATAGTTAAATATAGGAACCATTATGGTTGCACACTTGTTTATAAAAACATGTACAATATTATTTTTTTCTTATTAGTGTTATTATTCAAGCCATTAAAATACCTTTATCTTTCTTATGCGTGCTTATTAAACAACTAACGCTTCTTTACTTGCTTGCTTTAAATCGTTTGTAATTGCCAATATACAGCGATAATTTAAAATATACAATAACACCTCAGGTACACCTCAAGGCGGTAAGTCAAATCCAAAACGTATCCAAAAATTCGAGCTCTCTGGTATGAACGGTGAACAGAGCAGGCCAAAAAACCCAAGGCATAGTGGCGCTGCCAGCAGCCGCAAGTTTGGCGTCTCGGTGCTAGAGGAGTCATTTTCGACTTCGGCGTCACGACCGGTTAGCGTCAGTTCCGTGGAGGGGATCCCTAAGCCGGGCCAAAAGGTGAAAATTCCGGAACGCCCGGAATATTTCGACGACTTGATTGAGCAAGGTGGGAAGGAGGCCAGCTTGACCGATGTTCAGACGTAACTTTAACAATATGTGATGGCGTGAAGTGATTATTGTCATGATAAAAAAATTGTTCATTAACAAACATTATCCCCAAACATTTATTGAATATATGAAGCATCGTTTAAGCTTAAACCGTGCTGTTATTTTACTGGCTCACAGTGTGTTTTTTTAGTTATATTATTGCAAATTCTTAGTCGCCATTGTAACCGGACATATTTTTCTTTCGAAACTTCGCTTTACTAATTTGATTAAAAAATACTACATGCCTTTTGCTTCTATCGAATGATTTTGACTATTTGCTACACCATTCTTTATTCTTAAATAGCATGGGTCACAAGGCGTTTATTTATAAATTAAAGATTATTTTGGGTTCAAGTTCATGCAAAACAAAGAATACGTCGTAACCGTTTTAACCGTTTTAACCGTTTTAAAATGTGTGTATATCAATATATATAAACTTTATCAATTGATAACGAAGTACGATATGACTTTTAATAAGATTTAATACTACATGTATCTCTGTTTTTTTCTGTATTTCTTTACATACTGTATTGTTATATTCTTGAGTACTTAACCAGTTAACTAAATCACATCGAAAATTAATAAAAAAGAACACAGAACCTGATCGAAAAACTTCAATATTAAAAGATGCACCATTTTCACCATAAAATATACAAGCTTTTATTGTTCTAAGCAGACGTGACGCCATTATAACACTGCTACGTAGTAACCTACTTTTCAATCCGCCATGTACATCATTGAACGAGTGTTGTGCCTAAATGAACTTTGTTATTGTTGTGTTTTCATTATGTATGCCCGTTGTAATGCTTAATTTAACCCTTTATTATAAATATGTATATGTTTCTCCCTTATCTTAAAAATGCTGGCTTAAAATAAACTATATAAATGTGTGACTGTATTTTCTATGTTTCATTCTGTGTTTATTATATTTGGTCAGGTGCCGGACATTTTTACAATTATGTTTCAATAATTGCAACATGGTAACTCTATGGTAAAAAAGTAAACGATTGTGTTGCCGATATCATAAAAGAAGGATTATATACTTTAAACCGGTATAGTAGAATAAGGATCATATGTGTTTCACCGGTATGGTCAAATTTGGGAAGTTACACAACAAATATGCCAGATCAGAAAATGTCGTCACTAAAACACACATTCGCACTATGAATGCCAACGTCACAAAACTTCAAATTATATATTTCACGATTGTGTAAACTCGTTTTTAAATATGGTAAGGTACATTTGAAATACGAATAATTCTTCCATAAAACATAACTGAAAATCACTGAGATGTATATTTAACATACAAAAATGTATTAACGTTACTTTATTCAAATCAGGTAAAGTTTAAGTGTCAAATAAATTGGTCATAAAGCCCATTTTCATGTACCCCCAAAAATAATTAAAAACTTTAACTGGCCGTAACAGGATCCTAATTATGATATTTTCCTCTTGAGATTGGCCTCTTTAGATCCCCAAATAATAGAAGTAGATACGGGCACTATAAATTCCATACAAAAGTTATTTAAATTACATATTTTATTTTTTCTTTAAAGGATTATATTGATTAAAATATCACGACTGGTATATTACATAACTTGAAAAAAGTTCATATTTTCAGTATATTCGGTAATAAAATTTCGCGACGTGAAATCGAAAGTACATCGCGAAATTAGGTGACATATAACGATTTACACACTATAAATAACGCAAGTAGATTGATCATTTTATATATAAAATATAAACAATTTACTACGCATGCACAATTTGCATTCCTGGGTTAACCACGTGACGATGATGGTCAATCTACGTTCGTTATTTATCGTTAACTGGTAGTTACCTGGTACACATACCCAGTAAAATTATATTACCGAAAATACTGAAAATATGATAACTTAACAACTTTTTCAAGTAATGTAATATACCAGTCGTGATATTTTATTCAATATAAAGTAATAATTGTACAAAAAATAAGGTATTTTAGAACTTGTCTCTGTTTCGTCAGTGTGGTTGACGGTCCCTTGAAGTATTAACAACTTAATTAATTTGGTTACACATTCGCGTTATATCTCAATTTTATTCGCTAAGAATTTTCTTAGTGGAGCTGTATTTAGGTCACCAAGCTAAGAAATTTCGCAGCGAGTAAAGTCGAGATCTATAGCGAATATCACTAAGAAATTAACACTGGTAACTTTCTTGCTGATATTGCTGGGAAATTAGCGGCATTTAAAAATTAATACAAGATGTAGAGGATATTAAACGGTGAAATTTACCTGCATGGACGTCGCCATCTTGACTAACACGTCATAACCCTCTCTGACTCAATCAACTATAATATTTTACGCAAAAGCAATGGGACACAATTAAAAAGATTCTTTTAAATAATATATTGACCGGTTGTCGCCCTTTCTTAATTTTAAAGCTTATATAGAAATCATTGTGCGATGCTCTTTCCATGGCATTGAACTACGAATAGAGTTGAGTTTAGTTATGCAAGAATGGTATCTTATAATAAATATGATACCGCTTGTATTTTATGATAATATCATATGTTGTAGTTACGTTTTCAATATTTTTCATTAAGACCGTTTCCATATTGCATGACTTAATCCTTGAGGAAAACAAATATGTTTATTCATCGTTTGTTCTTCATATAAGCATGATTTGTATCAATGTCAATTATATTTTAATTATACAAAAAAATGTGAACATTTCGTTTTAGTCACATTCTTAAAATGTAGGTCCATCTCATGCCTACTGGTCAGAGATCCAATATGCGAAAACTTATTGTGTGTTTTTTTTTGCTTTTTATAATATTTCAATAATAAAAAAAACTATTTTACCGAAAGACAGTGCTGGTGACATTCTTACTACTTGTCTGTCTTAAAACACATGTAATTGATTCTTTAGGGTCTGCGACACGTCTATATGAAATTTTTCTTCATGTACATATTTTGTCTTAAATTGGTAACAGTTATTTTATTGATCAATATTTAAACAATACTATTCATGTTTAAAAAAGATATATATCGAAAGAACATTAATATATTTGCATCCTGGCATATGTAATATTTCGAAAAACAGCATGTAATGCATCAGTCAGTTTTTCATTTTTTATGAATAATCCGCATTCTTTAGTAACAAACAAGTCTTTATTACTTTGCTTTATTACTTTGCAAATAATAGTATCAATTATGGTATCTTTGACATTTGATGCCATGTAAACAATTTCAAATTGCAACAATTGCTTGCCAACCCCAATGCACTGGACTTATATTTCAGTAACTACAACGTATCAACTGACGACCGTAAGTGTTTACTGTATCTACCTTACTAAGCTACTTTACTAAGCCACCTAAGCTCCAAATAAATATCAAATCAGTCCAGTCTGCTGCACATGCAGGTCTTCAGAGCGCTTATATTTTATAAGTTTAACCCATTTATGCCTAGTGGACTCTCCCATCCTTCTAAATTAGATCAATTTATTTCCAAAATTAGGAATGTCTTGTACATTTATTTCTATATTTAGAATATTTCGTACATAAATTACTTTAAGCAAACAGCGCAGACCCTGATGAGACGCCGCATCATGCGGCGTCTCATCTGGGTCTACGCTGTTTGCCAAGGCATTTTTTCTAGACGCTAGGCATAAATGGGTTAAACTTCGACAATCTTCTCTGCAAATGTCATATGTTGAATACATGGTTTGTAACAATACTATACATCTAGATGTCAACTTATGTTTAAAATATGACTCCATATTCAGCAGCTATGTAAAGCTAAGCGGATATCCGTGTAATACAACAGTTACACAAACATATATCCGGATACAAATTCTTAGACCTCCTCAATCAACATTGTTCCTTAAAATTATTCAACTCTTATTTCGTATTTGGTGTGAAACTGCTGCACATATGATTGTACCAAGACTACACAGGGTTCTAGCTAAATCAAAGTTATAGTTATCAACAATTACATTGAAATCCATCGTGTTCAGTGTACAGTGGGGTTAGTGATTTTGTTCCGCAAATACGGGGTTGCTTAGCGATGAATATGTTTGGGGATTAATCTCTAACAATCCGTTTTTTAAGTGATTAATCCTAACAATCCCTTGTAGGGATTTTTTGGGTTGAAAACGGATTATTTGGGATTGTTTGGGATGCTAGCACTCTGCGCATGCGTGCGGCTTAAAAGGCGGATTTTAGAATGTGAGATTTTGCTATGACAACGCATGCGTAGGGCTGAAAAGGCGGAGTTATTATTGCGAGCTGTTACTCGCGATAATAACTCCGCCTTTTCAACCCTACGCATGCGCAGTACTTAAATGTATTAAAGCGACGATCTATAAAAACAGGTCGGACATCAAAGACCTCGTGAAGAGACCGGTAGGACCTGTAAATAAACTCTGATACACACGATCTATAAATAAACAAACATTGGAAAAATCCATTCGAACCAATAGAAAGTATCCGGAATGCGCGCAACGAAAACGAAATCAATATCACGTGACATCAATCGAGCAGACGCTAGTCTCACTCTGTTATCGTACGTTATTATGGCGCACCAAAGGGGTCGAAACTTTAACTTCTGCTCGAGCAGAAAAAAATGCTGCTCGAGCAACATATTGCTGCTCGAGCAGCAATTTACTGGTCGAGCAGCATTTAAATGCTGCTCGAGCAGCAAAATTTCTGCTCGAGCAGCAATATGCTGCTCGAGCAGCATTTATTTTAAGAATAAGCCATTGAACCCTTCAGCCAATAAACTTTGAGCTTACAAACGGACGACATTAGCTATCTCTACGGAAACGAAATAGACCGGTGTAGCGTCAATATTGTCAGATCGTGAGATCTGACGATTTTCACAGTACCCCCGTGATATTGCTCCGATCAGTCGCCGTGAAAAAAATGTCAGATTGATGAAAAATAATATTTAACGCATTGTTGTGTCAATTCAACTTAATTTTGCGTTTTAACATCTTGCAGTTATTTACGGACATCTTTTTTTCGGACGCTGAACCTAAACACATTGTTCACGTTGAACCTAAACACATTGTTCACAACAAATATATCAAAACAGTAGTTCTAACACCATGCAAACATTTGAATTTTAAAACGATTTTCGTTTTAAATGTTATATATATCGATGATGCACATGCATTACGTTGTAAAAAAGTATGGTAATGCCTAATTTACAGTCATGAGTGTTGCAGTTTTTTAATACAAAGTCAAAGATATAACATTGATTTAAGAAAATATTTTCAGATTATATATATATATATATATATATATATATATATATATATATATATATATATATATATATATATATATATATATATATATATATATATATATATTATTTCAGCTTTAAAAAGTTAAAAACTCATTATGAACCAAATTCAGTTCCAATAATGAATAATCCCAATCGGTGTTTTTATCATTAATTTAGCTAATTCACATGTACACTCAATTCAGGAAAACTATTGTATTATATTTCACACAATCATAGTAACCACTATCATCATTTATTTAATATGTCAATAAGCTAGATTGGTAATTGTCGGTTCGGCTCGGGTAATGCTTTAAAGTACCCCGTGTACTCTTAAGTATACTTCAATGTACCCCGGGTACGCTAAATATACTTAAACGTACCGTTGGTCTGTCTGTCAGTGCAGTCACTCACAAACTTTTCAGTGCTTTATCTCAGAAACTCAATATAAGTTTTCAACATGAAACTTTAAGGGTGTATAAATATAGCTGAGGAGAGGTGCCATGCACAAGAACCATAACCCGTCGCTTTCTGAAATAAGAGTTATTGCGCTTTGTTGTTTTTGTATGATGTAACTAGGGCTATATCTCAGATACTATACAAGATTTTAACATGAACAGAACAGAACAGAAATTTTTTTTTAGCTTAAGCATACAGCTCATCGCCATAAACATACATATGCAATAACAGCATGTGTGACAATTATATACAAAACATACATCCTTTTGAGGAAAGACCAATTTAAAAAAGTAATGACATACAACATGTTTTAGTGAGAATGTCACATGGATGGGGTTAATACAAAGTGATCATATAATGTTAATACGAAATTTAATAATTGTTACAAATATAACATTATTCTAAGCTTATTGTCTTTGTGGAAGATATATCATTTATACTACACATATAGCACATCTTCTCGTTACTTAAAGCATTTTAAACAAAAAATGGCAAGTTTTCTTAACACTATTTTGTTTGAACAATTAAGTAGTTCGATAAACTTGAACATACTAGGTCGTGATCTGTAATACTTTTGGAATTAATGTATTCCTAATATCGGCATAATAAGGACATTTAATAACATGAAACTTCATAATTATCAATGCACGAGAACCACAACCGTATACTTTCTTACATAACGGTCATTGCTCTTTCTTGTTATTTTATGATGTAACTTTTCAGGGCTTTATCTCATTTATAGAACCATGCATAAGAACCACAACCCTTCACTTTCTTTAATAAGAGTTATTGCCCTTTGTTGTTTTTGTATGATGTAACTTTTCAGGGCTTTATCTCAGAAACTATAAATACAAGATTTCAACATGAAATTTCATGGGTGTATAATTGTCAATGAGAATAAGTGCCGTGCACAAGAAAAATAACCCAAGTACATATGTACACGTCTGATGTTACTTTACAGGACTATATCACAGATACTATACACAATTTAAAGAAGAAATTTAATGGATGTTAAGATATCAATGAGGACAGGTGTCATGCACAAAATCTATAACCCTACACTTTCTTAAACAAGGGCTGTTTGTAAAACATGCATGCCCCCCATATGGGCTCTCAGTTGTAGTGACAGCCATTTTGTAAATATTTTTTTTGTCACTGTGACCTTGACCTTTGACCTAGTGACCTGAAAATCAATAGGGGTCATCTGCGAGTCATGATCAATGTACCTATGAAGTTTCATGATCCTAGGCATAAGCGTTCTTGAGTTATCATCCGGAAACCATTTTACTATTTCGGGTCACAGTGACCTTGACCTTTGATCTAGTGACCTCAAAATCAATAGGGGTCATCTGCGAGTCATGATCAATGTACCTATCAAGTTTCATGATCCTAGGCATAAGCGTTCTTGAGTTATCATCCGGAAACCATTTTACTATTTCGGGTCACCGTGACCTTGACCTAGTGACCTGAAAATCAAAAGGGGTCATCTGCTAGTCATGATCAATCTACCTATAAAGTTTCATGATCCTAGGCATAAGCGTTCTTGAATTATCATCCGGAAACCATTGTACTATTTCGGGTCACCGTGACCTTGACCTTCGACCTAGTGACCTGAAAATCAATAGAGGTCATCTGCTAGTCATGATCAATCTACCTATCAAGTTTCATGATCCTAGGCATAAGCGTTCTTGAGTTATCATCCAAAAACCATTTTACTATTTCGGGTCACCGTAACCTTGACCTTTGACCTAGTGACCTCAAAATCAATAGGGGTCATCTGCGAGTCATGATCAATGTACCTATGAAGTTTCATGATCCTAGGCCCAAGCGTTCTTGAGTTATCGTCTGACAACCACCTGGTGGACCGACCGACAGACCGACCGAGAGACCGACATGAGCAAAGCAATATACCCCCTCTTCTTCGAAGGGGGGCATAGTAAGAGTTTTTGCCAATTGTTTTTTTATGTTGTTACTTTTAAATTAGTGAGATAAGGGTACAACCCTTCAAATAAACTTTTCTGTTAGTTCTGCACCCATCAATAATCAAAATTTATTCAGCGGGGGATATCAATTTAACGAATTTGCTTATTATTAGTCTAAACGTTAAAGTAGATTTAATATTTTAATTAGCAATGAGAATATAAGACACAACAGACTCATCAGTCATCAGTATTATGTTAGCATATCATTAGTCGGTTACTGAACTAGGGCAAATAAAGTTGAAGTTTATCAGGTGGTCTAAAAGTCCTCACCGCCTAGCAGATAAGTCTACAAAGTATTTTAAAACCGGTTCATGAGCATGAAATGATGTCATTTACGCCATAGGGATTATTTATTTTAGTCAATATGCTTTTGGAATCTTAAGGCACTCATTGAAAAATACACCACTACATAAATAAATATCTAGGTCAATTGTGATTCTGTCAAGCAATGATTATCATATCAATTATTATCTCCAAAAACATATTTTCGAGCAACAACACATATTGATAATATCCATTTTAATGCCGTGCAGGTCTTTACAGTGGAGTGATCGAGTCGCACAGATTTGTTTGCCGCACTCCATGAATCAGAAGTCTGCGTCTTACGACTAGTCTCGATAAACTGAATCATGGGCCTGTCGCAACATTGTGGGATGCTTTTTCATGACCAAACATTTGGCAGTCTAGAAATAAAGTAAAAGTCATTCATACTTAACTTAAAAAAAAACAAACATTTGTTTGCAATAAGAAAAGCATATATTCACTAGATTAAATGTTCACAAAAAATACTATTTCTGAAAATAAAATTGCAAGAACGATAGTTTGACAGTGAAAAGTATTCATGTTTTGTGCATCATAAATATACAACCACATTAAGACACTGAAAAACAACTTTTCATACAAAATAATATAATGGAGCAAAGAGAATGCTTTTTTTCATTATATGACACATCAATAAATTAAAATATGAGTAATCTTCTTGTTTAACCTTTTTTCAGGGTTATTTGACAAAAGTGGGACTCTATAACACAGTTTGATCCTCAGGTTATGATATTACATATGAAATATCATGTCCTTTATAAATTAAAAGAAAATGCAAGGCTCTAAAAACCAATGCACCAACAGAAAGGTACGATGATTATATTCTACATTCTCCCATTATGTTGTTGAATAAAAGTTAATGCAGATCTTTACTAAGCAAACTAGAGCTTTGTCACAGATGTGACAAATACCGCCACGTGCCGCATTGACACAGACTATTTTGCATGCTGTCTTCACAAAACAAGAGAATCAAATTTATGGCGATTTTTAAGAATGATAATGCCATTATCATTTATGGCCATTTCGACCTTTGAACTCTTGAATTCTTTAGCATGACATGCAGTCAACTTTATGGCCATTTTTTTTACTTTTGAACTCAAGTGTGACCTAGACCTTGGAGTTATCGACATAATTCTTTCACAAGACACATCGTCCAATGACTGTGAACAAATGTACCATGTATTTTTTAAATCTCACAATAAATGACATAGTTATGGCCCGGACAAGATCATTTATGGCCAATTTTGACCTTTGAACTCACAGTGTGACCTTGACGTTGCAGATATAGACGTAATTCTTTTGCGCGACACACCGTCCAATAATGGTGAACAAATGTGCCAAATGATTTTAAAATCTCACAATGAACAACATAGTTATGGCCTGGACAAGCTCATTTATGGCCTTTTTTGACCTTTGAACTCAAAGTGTGACCTTGAACTTGGAGTTATCGACGTAATTCTTTCGCGCGACACACCGTCCAATGATGGTGAACAAATGTGCCAAATGATTTGAAAATCTCACAATGAATGGCATAGTTATTGCCCAGACAGGCTCATTTATGGCCATTTTTAATCTTTGAACTCAAAGTGTGACCTTGACCTTCGAGATATTGAAGTAATTCTTTCGCGCGACACACCGTCCCATGATGGTGAACAAATTTGCCAAATGATTTTAAAATCTCACAATAAATGATCAAGTGTGACCTTGATCTTGGAGATATCGACGTACTTTTTTCACGCAACACACCGTTCCATGATGGTGAACAAATGTACCAAGTTATTTTAAAATCTAATCATAAATGACATAGTTATGGTCTGGACAAACTTTCGGTTTAAAACACACTAAGTGACCCCGTGACCTAGTTTTTGACCCGGCATGACCCATATTCAAACTTGGCCTAAACATCACAGGGCTTTTCATCCTTATGTAACAGAGGCCGATATTCGGCTCCTTCCCAATTCTAAAAAGCCTTATTTTTTCCCAACTCTGGCTGAAAGACTTCCCAAAAAAAACGATTGAAATTCCCCTGAAAATCAAAAAAATAAACACAGCGGATAGTGTTTTGTAGCCAAGTTACTATTCGGTATAGTTTTACTGGTCTTGTAGATGATTGTAATTTCATTGAAAGCTTCCACGAGCGATAAACAAAGATGAAGGTTTATTTTGCGTAATTGTTGTCTGGTATCGATTTTTTCGCTACCAGTTCAGTTCAGGTATTTCCCCACTACCGCTAAGCCGAATTTTAATTGTATTTGTGTACCAGTCTAGAACAGAATATTGCGTAGTACGGGTTTTATTGTTGAGATTAGTTGAGATTAACCATAATGTCATAAGAGAGGTTCAGTATCAATTTGAAGTGAATCGGTGTAGAAATGAAGAAATTATAGTAAAAGGCAATTTTGGGTGGGCATGGTCTATGTGGGCGTGGCCAATGTGGGCGTGGCCAATGTGGGCGTGGCCAATGTGGGCGGGGCACCCCAGGGTTGGTAATGGGGCCATGCATAGTTGAGATTATCCGTATTGCCATAAGAGAGGTTCAGTATCAATTTGAAGACATTCGGTGTAGTCTCCGGTTCACTCAAAATGTGCAGCTCCATGAGATACACATGCATGCCAAATATCAAGTTGCTATCTTGAATATTGCAAAAGTTATGACCAAGGTTAAAGTTTTGGGACACACACACACATACAATGACAGACAGGCCAAAAACAATATACCCCCGATCTTTCGATCCGGGGGCATAAAAATGAGTAAAAATCTCTGACCCGGCCCCACCTCAAACCACATAACTTTTGACCCAGGGGTCAGATCAAAATTCCAAATACTAGCAGTGCAGGGTCGCACATATGCTCATAGCTAACATGTGTGTAAGTTTCAAGGTTCTAGTGCTTATAGTGTAGGAGAAGAAAGTGGCCAGGACGGACGGACGGATGGACGGAAGACGGAGATAACCACAATATCCCCACTTTTTTTCCGAAAAGCGTGGGGATAATGAAGCCTAAATGAAAAAATTTCTAAAATTTTAGATGTTAAGTTATGGGAACAGTTTTGTTTGTATTGCATAGGGAAAGGGTTCATGTTTTATAAATGAGTAGGGCCGTTCTGTCAGATGTAATCACTTTTTCACAACAAAAGATGTTAACCAAATGTTTTGATTTTTTTTTCATAAATGTACATGTCTTTTGCACTTAATAAAATCTCATTCAAACATGTTATCAATATTTTATCAATAAACTTGATTTTCGGTAAGAAGGGACTTCCTTCAAACTAAAAAAACCATAAAAGCGGAAAGTCTCGTCCCTGATTAGCCTGTGCGGACTGCACAGGCTAATCTGGGACGACACTTTACGCACATGAATTAAGCCCAGTTTTCTCAGAAAAAGACACATATAATTCACTGTTCTTTATTTAGACCTTGCCCTCTATATATTAAACATTATATTCTCTATATATTGGACCTTGTTCTTTATAAATTAGACCTTGTTCTTTTTATACTTTATACATTAAACACGATGTCCTCTTACTTGACCTTCCTCTGTTATACAATATATCCTCTACATATTTTGGTAATGTGTCATTAAAAATGAATGAAATAATAATAAGTGCTGTACCGTTGTTTATCGAAGGTTTTAACATGGTTTTTAGTGTAGATGTGTAGGAATTGTACCACAAGGGTGACAGTCTGCGTGGTTTAATTATAAGTGTCTGAAAGACTTTGTCATCCATCATATTTGACATTTGACCATGTTCAACTTTTATTTTGGCTTTTTTTTCAGTTGCTTTTGAATGCTTAATTAAATCGAAATTTAATCATTAATTCTGCTATAATGTAAGTTTGTTTTCACTTTCTGGAGGTTTATAAGAAAAACATTCATTTTGTGTCCCAAGTGTACATGTACAACATTTAATAACCAACTTCAGGCTAACATTGAGGATTATTGGAGAAACATTTTGATTAAAATTGACATTAATTTGAGAAGAGGAAATGTATTTTTTAAATAATGTTATGGTAAAGTCAAATATACTTCCCACACATTATCATTTATATGCTTATATTTTTCTTCTGAAGACATACCCATATAATAAGAGTAGTTCACCCCCAGAGTGAAGAAACCACCTTTTTCTCTTGGAGATTACACCCTTCTGTGTACTTCTTTCCAGAAAATTAGTGCCTTTGTTTATTTTTTAAAAGCTATCACCTGTCCATCAAACATGATAAAAATTTCGTACACTTGGGACAATGCTATATTTGTCTTGCAAAAAAATTTCACAAGGTTTTGGCATCAAATTTTCAGTACATCTAGTAATAAGCATTAATGGTTTGAAGAAAATGATGTAAAACCTTGAAAATTCTATCTATGAAAAATTTAAAATAACTTTCTTGCAAAATGTACACTTGGGACAGGGACAAATTCTGACCACATTTAGTATTCAGCTGTTCAAAATTTACATGAACAAATAATTGTATAAATACCTGTACAAATGTGTAGAAAAAACATGTGACAGGTTAAAAGGACACTTTTTGCCTATAAATATTGAACCACTTTATGATGCCACCTAATATACATGAAGAGAGTTGAAAATTGTGGCACAAAATTGACAAGAACATCATTGCTTTGAACACATGCTACAACAGATATCAACCTAAGTAAGAAGCATTGTTTAAAATGTTTTATTTTTCTTAAAGCATATGCATTTTTATATTCATTAAATGATGGCAATACCTAATATTTCTGAAAGTTTTATTGAAGTATAGAATTGAAAATCGCCTTTTACATAAAATGTCACGCAAAACCAGTACACTTGGGGCAATTTTAAGGATATTTTTCAATTTATTTTGTTAATGAAGCAAGTTATTGAGAAGAATTTTCACATTTAAGTTAATCACATGGATACACTTCTGTAAGATAGAAAAAGAACTCAAACATGCTTAATGGTAAGAAAATAAATGCATGTTTTATTTAGGCTTCATTATTTTTTAAATCACCCATAGGATAAGATGCGGCATTTGTCTTTACGGAATATAAAAAAAATCAATCATTTTTACCCGGAAGTTGGCGCTGTAATAAATTTGCTATTCTGTGTGTTCTTTTACCAAGCTTGATTCGGAATTTTTGAAAACGCGCCATGGAGATTTTCTTTCACCATTAAAAAAAATAGTTCACAGATTCAAACCATAATTCCTGATTAATATGTTGCTACAGTGGATTCCTGTTCTTAGCATACCATGTCAGCAAAAATTATGCTAATAACAGGAATATGCTATTAACAGGAACACACATTTTAGCATAAATATAGCAACTGGGGGCTTACAATAAGTCAAATCTGTTAATAATTGATCGTTAAAGTGAAATTTAAATTCAACATTGTATATGATTGATGTTTAAGATAATTATTTATCAAATGGAATTGTATTCTAAGGTATTTGCATTTGCATTTGAGCATATTTTTGCAGATTTAAAGCATATTTTCTTGGCATTCTGAGAATGTTCTATGCTATTAAGACTTTAAGTGAATTCTGAATATTGGGGTTAAAAATTATGCTATTAATAGAAGAAAAATACATTAAAATTTAAGAATTAATCTGTGCTTTGACATTCTATATGCTGATAACAGAAATATGCTATTATCAGGTATGCTAATAGTGGAATCCAGAAATTATCCTGCAGTCTGACAGAATTTCGTACCCTGTCAGACCAAACATCTGACAGATTATTTTACATTTTGCAGTGTCTGACTTGGCTTCTCACTTTTGAGTCCATGATGCTTAATGTTTTAGATTCAACACTAGTTTCCTCAACCTCACGACACCAGAGCTCCTGTGATGCAAATATACTTAAGTGGTATAAAGAGATATTTTTTTCCCTGCAAATTGCGTTTAGTTCCTCACTTCTGGTTAAAAACAAACCTGTTACCCTCCGATTGACTGTCAATTTAAACAGCAAACTCCAATACATATTCCTGTTTGTATTTTGTATGAAAATGTCCACAACATATGGGCGTAGTTATATGGGAACTGAATATTCAAATACATGTAGGTTAAGAAGTACAGTAAATGACATGACAAAATGCTGTTAGGACATATCATCATCCTTAATTCTAAACCAGCTGTAAATGACATTATTCTTAAGAGGGGCATTTCAGAATAAAGATACAAACGATTCGAAATGGAAAAATTATTTCCTGCAAATATTTTTTATCGAAATTATTTCCGTCAAGACATGTTTTACAATAGCATGCCATGGTTAAAATGAGTGTGAAATACAATGCCTAAACTCTTTCTGCAAAATTTGGGAAGTCTGCTTTAGGGACATTTAAATGGAAGGACAGATGAAAGGTAACTCATTATAGTGCCACCAATGTAATTATTATGCAATTTTTTCGCAGTTCAGAGCTGAAAATAACATCCCAGAACTTAATTATGCACTGCCAAGTTATTCAATAAATAGTAAATTGTAAACATTTCAATTATGAAAAATTAAACAACTTGTAATTCAGACACAACTCACATTTTACCTGTTGTTAGCTTTGAACAAGCTAATTGGCCTCGGTGAAAAATAATTTACATTGAAATTGAGAAAAGTCCTCGAGAACTCAGTGCCCCAGATAATTATTTGGGAAATAGGGTTTTCAACCATTGATTTGGAAAAATAGGGTGATTCCATTCTTCATATAGAGTGAAATGAGTAATAAAAATGCATACCTTAAAATAATTGCTGCTTTACTTCCGTTGACGCTGCACACTTGTATTGATTCAATAGAACTGTAAACTATCATCATAAATTTTAATAAACTGATGTTTCGTAATATCTTTAATCCTTGAAACTGTCCAATGATATAAACTTTAAAAAATGTCGACAATTTCTAACCAATGACATGCCTTTTTTTATACTTTTGACAGGTTTGTTAAGTCACAGACTTTCCATCATGTTTTTTGGATGTCAACTCAACTGCTGTATACACAGTTTCTAACAAAATCGATAACACAAATGATTCATCACTTATTGGCTCTTGCTTTCTTGATTCGCAAAAGTTTGCGATCGGCTGATATTTTGGCGCAACAATCTCGGACGTCTTTCGACCTCTCTTAGCTATTTTTATTTCGCATCGTAATAGAAACTGAAAGTACAGACGCTTTACAAATACGGGAAACACTCTTTTCCATTTTCCTGATTCCATTGGCTGTTTCGATTGGCTGTTTCGGCTATGGAAAATAGTTGTATGGCCATAGACGAGAAAGACCGGTTATGGAAGAGAAAGACCGGTTATAGAACATTTAGTTTTAGAAAGACGTCGGAGGACTAAAAGATCAAAAGTAAATAGAAATAACATAAATTTCATTCTTAAATACGAATGAAATTACGGCAGGTATAAAACCCGGAAATATCCGGAAAACCCGGAAATTTTTAAGGTAAAACCCGGAACCGAAAAAAATGGTTATAAATGCATTATTATTCGTCCGATATTAATTATAATGGTACCGTTGTAAAGAAGATTCTCTACAGTTTCTAACCATGTCAAAATATTTTATAGCAGGATCGTAGTCGGCCTGTAAATCGCGGACAAAGTCGGCCTGTTTTAACGTTTTTTTACACACGCAAATGCCGTAAAGGAAACCCGGAACCGATATAAATGGTTATAAATGCATTATTATTCGTCCGATATTAATTAAAATGGTACCGTTGTAAAGAAGATCCTCTACAGTTTCTAACCATGTCAAAATATTTCATGGCAGGGTCGTAGTCGGCCTGTAAATCGCGGACAAAGTCGGCCTGTTTTAACGTTTTTTTTTACGAACGAAAATGCCGTAAAGAAAACCCGGAACCGATATAAATGGTTATAAATGCATTATTATTTGTTCGATATTAAGTATAATGGTACCGTTGTAAAGAAGATCCTCTACAGTTTCTAATAATATATAAAATATTTTATCGCAGGGTCAGAGTCGGCCTGTAAATTGCGGACAAAGTTGACCTGTTTAACGTTTTTTTACACACGCAAATGCCGTAAAGAAAACCCTGACAAGGAAAAAGGGGTTATCAAAACATTATTATTAATTCGATATTAATTATAATGGTACCGTTGCAGAGAAGAACCTCCACGGTTTCTAACCATGTTAAAATATTTTATGGCAGGGTCGTAGTCGGCCTGTAAATCGCGGACAAAGTCGGCCTGTTTTAACGTTTTTTTTACACACGCAAATGCCGTAAAGAAAACCCGGAACCGATATAAATGGTTATAAATGCATTATTATTCGTACGATATTAATTATAATGGTACCGTTGTAAAGAAGATCCTCTACAGTTTCTAACCATGTCAAAATATTTTATGGCAGGGTCGTAGTCGGCCTGTAAATAGCGGACAAAGTCGGCCTGTTTTAACGTTTTTTTTTACACACGAAAATGCCGTAAAGAAAACCCGGAACCGATATAAATGGTTATAAATGCATTACTATTCGTCCGATATTAAGTATAATGGTACCGTTGAACAGAAGATTCTCTACAGTTTCTAACCATATCAAAATATTTCATGGCAGGGTCGTAGTCAGCTTGTAAATCGCGGACAAAGTCGGCCTGTTTTAACGTTTTTTTTACACACGCAAATGCCGTAAAGAAAACTCGGAAACGATATAAATGGTTATAAATGCATTATTATTCGTCCGATATTAATTATAATGGTACCGTTGTACAGAAGATCCTCTACAGTTTCTAATTATATATAAAATATTTTATGACAGGGTCAGAGTCGGCCTGTAAATTGCGGACAAAGTCGACCTGTTTAACGTTTTTTTACACACGCAAATGCCGTAAAGAAAACCCTGAAAAGGAAAAGGGGAATATCAAAACATTATTTTTAATTCGATATTAATTATAATGGTACCGATGCAGAGAAGAACCTCCACGGTTTCTAACCATGTTAAAATATTTTATGGCAGGGTCGTAGTCGGCCTGTAAATCGCGGACAAAGTCGGCCTGTTTTAACGTTTTTTTTACGAACGAAAATGCCGTAAAGAAAACCCGGAACCGATATAAATGGTTATAAATGCATTATTATTAGTTCGATATTAAGTATAATGGTACCGTTGTAAAGAAGATCCTCTACAGTTTCTAATAATATATAAAATATTTTATCGCAGGGTCAGAGTCGGCCTGTAAATTGCGGACAAAGTTGACCTGTTTAACGTTTTTTTACACACGCAAATGCCGTAAAGAAAACCCTGACAAGGAAAAAGGGGTTATCAAAACATTATTATTAATTCGATATTAATTATAATGGTACCGTTGCAGAGAAGAACCTCCACGGTTTCTAACCATGTTAAAATATTTTATGGCAGGGTCGTAGTCGGCCTGTAAATCGCGGACAAAGTCGGCCTGTTTTAACGTTTTTTTTACACACGCAAATGCCGTAAAGAAAACCCGGAACCGATATAAATGGTTATAAATGTATTATTATTTGTACGATATTAATTATAATGGTACCGTTGTAAAGAAGATCCTCTACAGTTTCTAACCATGTCAAAATATTTTATGGCAGGGTCGTAGTCGGCCTGTAAATCGCGGACAAAGTCGGCCTGTTTTAACGTTTTTTTTTACACACGAAAATGCCGTAAAGAAAACCCGGAACCGATATAAATGGTTATAAATGCATTACTATTCGTCCGATATTAAGTATAATGGTACCGTTGAACAGAAGATTCTCTACAGTTTCTAACCATATCAAAATATTTCATGGCAGGGTCGTAGTCAGCTTGTAAATCGCGGACAAAGTCGGCCTGTTTTAACGTTTTTTTTACACACGCAAATGCCGTAAAGAAAACTCGGAAACGATATAAATGGTTATAAATGCATTATTATTCGTCCGATATTAATTATAATGGTACCGTTGTACAGAAGATCCTCTACAGTTTCTAATTATATATAAAATATTTTATGACAGGGTCAGAGTCGGCCTGTAAATTGCGGACAAAGTCGACCTGTTTAACGTTTTTTTACACACGCAAATGCCGTAAAGAAAACCCTGAAAAGGAAAAGGGGAATATCAAAACATTATTTTTAATTCGATATTAATTATAATGGTACCGATGCAGAGAAGAACCTCCACGGTTTCTAACCATGTTAAAATATTTTATGGCAGGGTCGTAGTCGGCCTGTAAATCGCGGACAAAGTCGGCCTGTTTTAACGTTTTTTTACACACTCAAATGCCGTAAAGAAAACTCGGAAACGATATAAATGGTTATAAATGCATTATTATTCGTCCGATATTAATTATAATGGTACCGTTGTACAGAAGATCCTCTACAGTTTCTAATTATATATAAAATATTTTATGACAGGGTCAGAGTCGGCCTGTAAATTGCGGACAAAGTCGACCTGTTTAATGGTTTTTTACACACGCAAATTCCGTAAAGAAAACCCTGAAAAGGAAAAAGGGGTTATCAAAACATTATTATTAATTCGATATTAATTATAATGGTACCGTTGCAGAGAAGAACCTCCACGGTTTCTAACCATGTTAAAATATTTTATGGCAGGGTCAGTGCCAACCTGTAAATCGCGGTCAAAGTTGACCGAAAAATACCGTTTTGTTTTTGTACACAAAACAATGTCTTTAGGAAAACACGGAAAAGCTAAAAGGGGCTATAAAAGCATCCTTTTTCTAACCGACAATACATTTTGGTACCGTTGTTATGGTTTTCTTCCACTGTTTCTAAATATGTAAAAAAAATGTGAGAAAGCATAATATGAAATAAGGCGATGCATCAAAGCGAGCTCAATTAATTTGTAATAGAAGAAACCGCGGACTCTAGATGACAATATACGCAACGTGAAGAAACTAACACACAACTTATATACAGATAATATTTGAATTAAATCATTAAAGGCACTTCCTAGCAGAAGAACCTGGAGTTCGTAAAGACTGTTATAAAAAATAAGGAAATGAACTTTCAATTATTACTTTAATCAGCAATTCAACAACAAACGGGCCATATTAAAGGGTGTCATGTGACCTAATGAACTGAACTGTTAGCCCAAAACCCCGCCCAAAACAGATTGTCATACTATCCGTTGCCAGCCTTGCACTCACAATTTACCTACGAAGGTCAGATCGGGATTCGAACCCGAAACCACCCATTAGCCATCTAAATAAGATATGATTCCGGCCTGGGTTGCTCTACCAATTTAGCTATTCTGACCTTTTGAAAAATATATGGGTAAACTGCAATTCTGTTGAATAGCATGATTAACTTGCTTAGAAAAACTTTTCCAAAGAATAACATGTACATTTCATTGAAATTGTTTCATGATTTAGAACGGTATATTGTCAGTTCAAAAGGTCACACGAGGCAATGTTTGAAAAGCCCACAAAAGCTTCCGTTTGTAGAATGGTGATAATTTGCCGACTGTGTAGTTCAGATAAACCCTTATTTTGCACAAATCTGGAAGAAACATATATGGATCGAAAACCAACTGCAGATAAGAGCAACAGAACAGTCCTTGTAACTAAATAACTTCATTTTTTTAAAGCCCACAAAAGCTGCTGTTTGTAAAATAGATAAAATCACCTTATGTCGGCACACATCTGAAGTATATATGGTTCGAATACCAACTGCGGATAAGAGCAACTAAACAGTCCGGGGCAATTGCACTTTACCGGTACGCACTATAACCCAAGCCCTTATAATTAGTGTTAAGTTGCGCAAATTTCGGAATCCATGATGGCAGCGTACCGGTTAAGTGCACTATAGCCAACATAAATAAGGAGTTAAAGCGGGACTGCACGATTTGTGTCAGCAATTAAACAACAAACAGGCCATATTAAACGGCTTTATGTGACCTGACGAACTGATGAACTGAACGGTTCGCCCAAAACCCCGCCCAAAACAAATTGTCACACTATCAGTTTCCAGCCTTGCAACCACAAGTTTAGCTACGAAGTTCAGATCGGGATTCGAACCCGAACCCACCCATGAGCCATCTAATGATACCGGCCTGGGTTGCTCTAACAACTAAGCTATCTGACCTTTTGAAAAATACGTAGGTTAACTGCAATTCTGTATAATAGCATGAATGACTTGCTCAGCAAGAGTTTACAGTTACTAGTATTCGAACATCCCCGCTCATAGCAAAACACAATTGACTAACATAAAATCATTTTCTTTACATTTATAAATCTTTAATCGAAACATCTTCATTCCTTTTCATAAGATAATGTTTTATAAATTTTACATTGCCTTCTGCGCTTTAATTTTAAATTAGGAGATTTGTGACGTATATCCTTTGTTGTCATTTCAGTGACGAAAAAAACTAGTTTAACCTCAAAATATTTAACATACAGTCCACACAGGCTAAACAGGGTCGACACTTTTCGCTGTTATGACATTTTTCGTTTAAATGAAGTCTCTTCTTAGCAAAAATACAATCGAGGCGGAAAGTGTCGTCCCTCATAAGACTGCAAACTGCACAGGCTGTGCGAACTGCACAGGCTTATCTGGGACGACACTGTACGCACATGCATTATGCCCAGTTTTCTCAAAATACGACACATAGTTTAAACGCATTTTCGATAGAATAAGCGACGACATATGAACGTGGTTTGTTTTTAACAGTAAATTGTTTATTCAAAGCATCATCAAATGCAAAACGTATTTAGGATTGTTTGTTTGTGATGCATTATTGTAAACTTCGATAAGAATAAAAAAGAGCATACATGTGTATGTGGTTTAAAAACATTTAGATAAATTGAAAGAGAGCATAATGTGGATGTGCATTTCGTTTGACTCTCTGGATTTTAATGACAAGTCGACGTGGCATTTTATTTAACAGTAACATATTTGTTAAAACATCGAACGAAACCAAAATGCATTTTGGATCTTGTGTTTGTCATGCATACAAGAAAACTTCCATAGGAATAAAATAACTCGCTGCTACGTGACCGCGGTTTTGTAAAAATTTGGTCAGAATGGTTAGCGTTCGAAACAAACGTTATCAATAATGCTGTGGTTTAAATTAAATTTCGAAAAAGTGATGGAAGTACAAAAATGGTTGTGCATATCATTGTATATATACCTTTAGACTTTTTTTCGTTGTTTATTCTGAGTCCAATGCAATCAATGACGATTTGTACAGTATACTTATTGAATTATCTGTCTATTTGTAAATCAAGTATGAAATTTATCAAACCCATTTTGATACTAAAAATACTTTCAAATATATATGCATTTAAATACAAGCAAAGTTCTGATTTCAATACACATATCTATACTTAGATTCTCAAAACCTTACCCATATCAGTAATTTTAGTCGAAAAACTCACCCCGTATTTTCGGCACATCCCTATATACCCGTATACAGGAAGTAACCCCCCCTCCTTCCGGGGCTGGATGTCGAAGGCATAAATTTCATTTTATTGTACGAGATAGATTAATTTGTTATAATGGAAATGACACTACAAAAGTAACTGTACTGGAGGATATCATTACATTATATCTTAATAGATATCATATATCTAAACATTAAGATATAATTGTTGCACCATACTCACATACCTTTACCTCAGTGCTTGTTCATCTCAAATTACCATGTGCAGTATGGACACAACCATTTTTCATCTTGGTTTGTCATTGTGTACCCAACACATCTTTTGTGAAACCATCTATTCAATTTGCATCTTTTATTGTCACATTCCACCATATCACCAACTATATCAGGCAACTTACAAGTGCAAAAAATCTTAATAGAACAACTTTTTGCTACTTTACACGGCATTTTTTGGCATTTTTTTTTACATTTTTGAAAATGTTGTAAAATGTTGTTTAGTAATACATTATAATAAATATGCTCTCATTCTTGCTATATTATATCTGATACTTGAAAAATCTACATCATAATTGTTGTGTAACACCTCAGTAAGATTTGCAATAGCAAAAACACCACAATCTGTGTAATTACGTTGACGTTGTACGTCGGGTATTTGTACTTGTACACTGCGCTCTCCATTTTCATAGATTTGAGCGATTTGAATTGAAATACTACTGTTAAGAGTTCTTGGAGATTTTAAACTGTCCACCACAATAACATGTCCCTCTTTCTGTGATTGGTATGATAATACCCAGTGATTACTGCCGAGAACGTCTTCTGCATTTGAACTTAAAAATGTTGTCAAACTTTATTTGTTTACAAGAAGTGAATGAATTGTTGGTGTTCCGGCTTCTTTTTTTAGACGTTGGTGTTTTTGGGGTTGATGCTATTAAATTGGCGAGCTTTTGTTTCAGCGATGCGTCACATGATTTGCCAGTTGGTGTCATGAGTATTGAATCGGGTGCTGGGTTAATTTCGAAGTCGGCTTTTTTCGGTTTCTTTTGTCCCGTTTTTTGGCATCAGGCGGTTTGCTATTTCTTCGAAGAAGCGTGAGATTTTTAACCGTCCGTTTATCACAGATTCCGTCAATATTCAGAGTCATTTTAACCGCTAGTAGGTGATAACAAAGTCCAGTTGACGAACAACTACATGTTTCTTTTGGCATGATTGTCACCAAACGTTTGGAGCCATGTAATTCCTCAACAATAAAGGTTTTCATGGATGGGATTAATTTTATTTTATCATTATTTATAATAAATTCCGCCAAAGCTTTTTGGGACATATTCTTTTCAATACCCTTCATTTCCCCTAATTCCTTATCGTCAATAGAAGTAATGTTTTTATCTTCAATTATTTCCAAATTATTTTTTACTCCGTCGATGATATTTTCTCTTGTTATTAAACTGGTTTTTATCGGTTTATCAGTAATTTCACCAGAGTTTTGTAAATGCTCTAGTGCATCTTTCGCTTGTCTTAAAATATCATCCGGTGTGCCGGATATGTGTGGTACATTAATTTCACTTCTCTCTTATCTGGCGTATTCACAGTCTTTTCTTAACTTAAAAATACCAAATCCTGCTCGACCAAATTGTATGTCTGCATAAACTGATTTTTGACACATTAGTAAGTTTAAACATATTAAATCTACCGGTAGCTCTTTTCAGTGTTGTATTGCCTTTATCATATTATTAATTGATTCGGCGGGGTTACTGGTTATTCCTGAGTAGGGATTGTACTAGTATATGCCTAATTGTTCTAACACCCAACGACCAGAATTATTCAAAATGGTTTGATGCAAATGTCTGTCAAAATAGTTTTAAATTCCTGGCTCCACTCTTGTTCTATTTTAGATTTATGGTCAGTGTAATCGTCTTCAGTTGCACATTTCATTAAGTCTTGCACATGTTTAGTGTACACGGAGAAATCATCACTTTTTGCAATAGTTTTCTTAAGCCAAGTAGTAACGTCTGTTCGTGTGTGATTCCAGCAGTGAATAATTTGTATGTTGGTTAGCGAATTCTGAATTGCTAATTTTATTCCGGCCTCTCGATCACAAATTAGCGGAAAATGTGTTCTTTTTAAATTTGGAATATGTTCCTTTATAACACTGAAAAACCTTTCATGGAATTTTGCGTCTCGCCGTTCGTGCATCATGAATGCTACGGGCACTACTTTATTGCCTTCAAACAAAATATGTTGATATGACAGAACAAACAAGTGCCCCATTTTATAAGTTGTGTTATAAAACATTTTGAGGGGTGTATCGGAGTCGAACATTAGTAATTCATTGAATTATGTCAGTATTTCTTCCAACCCCGATATGCACACCAGGGATGGAAAGACGTCAATTTGTTTGTTAAAATTTTCTAATTCTATTGAAATTTCACAGAGATTATATATTTCGTCGTTGCTATAACGTTTTTCACTTCTACTTTTGTATAAATGATTTTTTACTTAGCGAACGTTCCTTGCTGTTTTTACACCAAAATCTGTACCTTTCTCAGCTTTGCATTTCAATTCTTTGTCTATAAAATTAGCACAAACGGTGACATCATCAGCACGTGACTTGATATGTTCAATAACAGAAGGATTTGTTCTTATGAACACCGTTTCCTTATTCTTAGAATTCCCATGTGCTAGTGGTGAATATATGGTGGGGTCTCCAAGGTAGTATATAATTGCAAATTTTCCATTTTCTAAGCGTTCGTATACATGCTTTTGAAAAGATTTTAAATGTTGGTTTTCGACTAATTTAATTTTGAAAAATGACTTAAACATCGTTGGTTTTTTATATAATACTGCATGCTATACTGCCAGGGTCATGCGAAAATGGATCTTATTTCTTAATATCCAGCTTCACACTTTATTAGCGCTGTCTTTATTAAGGCTATGTCTATTTAAAGAACAGATTACGGGGCGCCCAGATTACAGTGAAGTTTATACTAATGTGCAACAATGATGTGGGTCCACTCTCGTTGTTTATTTTAAATGTACATAACAGTTTGGCAATAAATGACAGTTATTTTCAGTAAATCCAATTTGTTCATAACAGTAGCCAGGTGCCTGAGATAGAGCTGATAAATAGGGATAACCACAGCGGGTGGCTAATACACAGTGTAGACTTCCCCTGTTTTATTATTGGAATTGTTTTTTATCTGATTGGAATTTGTGAAGTGTATTAATTCGGGTCTGTTGGCGATCATTTTATGTGCAAAACTGTGTTTCTTACATAATTTCAATCGTTATGCTTTTAAACACAATTTCATGAAACCATTTAATTAAATACATTGGCGCGTTGGAACATGAATTATAAATCAAGCTGAGTGGTATCAGTTTTTAAATCGCATAACTCGCTTAAATCAACGTTCAATGTCACGCACGCTTAACAAAATAATAAAAACATCACGTGATTCATTATATTTGTTTAAAAAAAGTATGTACACATATTATATGTAATACATTGGTATATTTTGTTTTTAATCAACAGGAAAAAAATTAAAACATTGTCATATATAAAGCGCTTTACCTTTGCAAAATTCTACATTACATAAAGAAGTATCGTATTTGTTAAAGTGAACATGCTTGACATATTTATTATGCATTATTTGTAGTACAAACGGAATTTGACCTATAACTGTATGCAATCCACATTTTTTAGCGTCGTATTGGAACAGTTGCAGACAACAGGCATCAGGTTAATAAGAATAACTGATGTATTTATTGAACGTGAATAACATCACCAAGTAACATGTTTTGAAATTACAAATAATAGTATAACATTATTCATCTATCAATTGTCATGAAAAGGTAGGTTTAAAAGCAAAAAATATCAAAATGTTTAATTCATTCTGAAATCGTAAATGCTGTACAGATTAAAACTTAAATGTACGGATCATTGTAATTTCCTGCAACGATATCTATTCATACGACACACGAACACTAACACGGATCTTAATTAAGCAGACAAATGCCTCTGTTATTCGCAAATTCACACGAGTCGCACTTTTATAAAGGATAATAACTGAATATACACTTATATTTGCAAATGCAGCAGCATCATACTAAAACAAAGCCCAGAAGAAAAAAATTGAATATCAACCGACAGAACTGACAGAAATGACTCGATGTACGATGTGAATCAAACTTTTGTTTAAGTAATACGACACACAGAAACTTTTTTATTTTATGGATCATTTCGGCTTAAAGGACTGAGCCAGTCATGTAAAATATCGAATATAATATATATGTTTTATAAACAACTGGTAGCAAGTTATAAATATATCGGCAATATACCAACCGATAAGCACTTCATGCTGTTTATCATCTTATACGTAAATTGGTGTATATGTTTATAAGTATTTCTAATTGACGTGAAACTCTTAAATAGAAATTGCAGCATGACTTTTAGTTAATGTGCTTTGTATTAATAATAGCGATTTTAATCGTTCCATTAAAACCATTTATTGCGCGAGCATCGAGACAATTTTGAGTTAATGATGAGTTCAAGCTGACAGAATAATATCAGTTTTTAATTATGTGTAATTTCATTCGCACCACCCTCGCTTAACTCAACGTTCAAAGGCACGCGCATTTTCACACTTAATTAGCGCCGTCTTTAACCTGTTCTATCTCTATTTAAAAACAGATTAATGTGAACTTAATTAACACAATTATTTTAACTAATGCAAGCTATAATTAATATATGACTACTTGTTATACAATCAGTATCATTCGAAAATGGATCTTATTTAATTGTGGTTCTTTCTTTGAACTTATGCTGTCCGCCGACATTTGGAAAGTATTGCTTCAGATTCACATGTTGTTTTTTTAAGATATGAAAGATGCAAATGTGTCTTACTTAAATTGTTTTCTGGTCTTTAAGCTATCTTATATATGTGACTACGTGCTATTTTTTGGAGAAATGAAAGATTCAAATGTGTCTTATTTATATTTTATCCATGTATCATGTGTTTTCAGTGTCATGCGAAAATAGATCTTATTTCTTAATTTCCACCTTCACACTTTATTAGCGCCGTCTTTAATTAGTTCAGTAAATTAATTAATTTAATATAATGTGCAACGGTGAGGTGGATCAATTCTCGTTATTAATTTAAAGTAAACACCACTTCAGCAATAAATGAAATCAGTTATTTTGGCTGATAATCCAATTTTCAGTACAGTAGCCATGTTCCTGTATTGAGCTGATAAGATCACCACAGCAAGTTGCTAATACACAGTGTAGACTTAAATGAAATCGGTTATTTTGACTGTAAATCCAATTTTCCAGTACAGTAGCCATCATGGCCATGTTCCTGTGTATTGAGCTGATAAGATCACCACAGCAGGTTGCTAATACACAGTGTAGACTTCCCCTGTTTTATTATAGTATTTGTTATTTACCTGCTTGGAATAAATGACGTGTATTCATTCGGGTCTGATAGCGTTATGTTAAAGGTCATTTAATGCGAAAAGCTGGTTTTCTGACATAATTTTTCAATCATTTGAATTTAAACAAGAAATATCTTTAAAAAAGATATACGGCGTAAATAGTTTAATGAATGAGATCAAGGATAGCGAATGTCTTTTTCTGTGCAGTTCTTAGCTGCATCACACGCAGTACGGGATGTTACGGGGAGTTTTCGCGGCTTATTTTACATTATAACATATTGCTGGTCATAAACCTATAGATACAAAACAGAAAACCAAAAGAAGAATGGAAGTGAAATTTAAACATATGAGTCAACCGGCCACACGAGAAGTATCCGTATTTATAGGCGCGTTCTTCGAACAAACCTGTTTTAGTGGTTTGTCGGGCATTGCTATTTGATTCGATTATTAACAGTATCAATTATCATCGTGCTAATGCTTAAAGTGATATTATGGGCATTTTGCACTGTTGAATTGAGCTGAAAAGAATTAACAGGTCAAAATAGTTAGTTAAAATGTGGTTACTGATTAATTATCTGCAACTCACCTTGCTACCAGTTGTTTATAAAAATATATTTTATATTCGATATTCTTACGTGACCCACCCAGTCTTGTAAGCTGAAATGATCCGTAAAACAATTTCGTGTCTTTGTGTCGTATGAACAAATCTGCACTAAAACTAAATTTAGGTTCAACTCGTAAACGCATGATCAGTTGTCAAACGAAAGTACGGTTGATATTCAAATGCATTATTTTTCTCTTTCTGGTATATTGTTTTAGTATGATGATGATGCATTAATTAATATAAGTGTATATGAAGTAGAAACATCAAAAATAATCAACGGTTGCGATAGACACCTATAAACTGTTACATGCTCATAATATCACTTTAGTACATTAGGCAATATGGACGAATAATTATTGTTAAATTTATCAACAATACTATTTATCATTGTATTGTTGAAAACACATTAAGAATCTATTATTTACATACCATAATTATATTGCTGAATATCTTCATTTAACATATTTCTGGTCTAAAGAAAATTCCAGGTCACCTAGTTCACGGATAGCGTCTTTATTATATAACGATTATTTTACTGGCCGCCAACTCCGGTGATGACCTGTATATAAACTCTGAATGTCCGCGAATTGACCCGATATACCTCGCGGGTTGAAATGCAATGCTTTAAAGTGAGGCCTCGCTTCCATTGCTCTTTATACTTTTACATGTTAACATGTTGACAGGAATAAGGAAGTAAGTACTAAATATGAGATCATAGCCTTTTAAGTATAAACGCTCTTGCGCTGGTAATACTCTGAAAATAAAAGGTGTACGCACAAACTGTATTGATGTCGAGAATTTAGTGTAAAACTGTTCTATCTATTAATCCTTTTCATTCGAGATAAAATTGTTTCATACAGTAAAACAGTGTTACAAAGACGCGGATATGTTTCCAATGTTCTGGTGGTATACTCAAATCAGCCAATGGAATAAATGAAGTGTATTCATTCGTACCTAGCCTCGGGAAATTTTATTGGAATTTTATTGGACACTTACAAAGGTCAGGCTAAGGTGAAAAGCTGGCTTATGCAGCTTACGCCGAAAAAAACACACTTATTGACATTCCATAATTATATCCGAATATCTGCAATAAAGATATTTCTGGTCATGTTCACCGGGTTAACGCGTGAGAGTTTATATAATAAGTCTTGTACTGACCGCGAACTGAACTCTATGCCTGGCGAGATGGAATGCAATGCATTATCAAAGCGCTGAAGGCACTGAAGTTGTTCGCTATTGCAGAATTTAAGACGCAATTCATTTTTCAAAATTAATCGCAAGTTTGAAATGAACACACGCCATTCAAATTTATTAAGAGAGTGCCATAACGCACGGGTCGAGCTTTGTGTGCACTTTTTATCATCCTATTTTTTCATAGAGATTACTTAGACAAAATAACAACAACATGGCCCTTTTTGGACGTTCTGAAAGCATAGAAAGTATGATGAAAATGGTAATGAGAACTGAATATAAAAAAAATTTGTAAAAACCTTCATATAAAATGAACATATTGAGTGATTTTATAGCGAACAGCATCGCCTCTGACCTGACTGCGCAAAGGCACATGTTGGGTTTAAGAAACGCTGGCTGAAACGCAGAAGACCCGTTTTCGCATGACGCGGCTATGAAAGTGTGATTTAAATGTTTCGAAATAAAACTGCGTTTAAATCAAATATTAACATACGATATATTTTGATAGTGAAGAAATATACTCATAATAAGGCATATGAGGAGACATATGATGCACTCCCGTAGTATATTTTTAATCTACTTACACTAATGTGTGGTTTTAAAATGCTAACACACATTTCATGCGGCGAATATGCACCTTACAAGTGAAAAACAACAACATAATAGTTCAACTTTTGTTTTCATTTAATTTAATTAATCAGAACCGTAAATTGCAAACTTAATTTAAAAGTCAGCGTTTACGCCTACTAGACATTTCAAAAGATATGTCTTGCTATATTTAGTTGTTTTCGGTTTTAGCGATTATAAAGCATTTTTGAGGCTGTCTATAGTATAGTTTGGTCAAAACGAAAATCAGGATAGGGAAAAACAATATTTTTATGATAAAAAAATGGGTGATCACAGAATGCAATACGGTAGTAATAACTAAATATGAAAACACAGCCTTTAAGTACAAACGCTATTGCGCTGACAATCTTCCAAATTAAAAGGGGCACACACAAAATGTATGGATGTCTTGAGATGATTGTATGAAATTATTCTCGGTTTGAGAAATACGGTATAGTATGGTTTAATACGTGTTATTTAGAAGAGAGATTATGGTAATGGTTTAGCGCGTATAATGCACGGGTTTTGTGTGCATGTTTTAGCGCGAAAGCGCACGAGTTTTTCGTTTTGGGGTATATATGATTTGCACATCTAGTGAGACGCCATTCGAGGGTTGTTTTTGACAGGCAAAGTTATGGAGCAAGAAAACGAAAGGGTGATAAAGTAGTTTAGGCGTTCATTTGCGAAATACATAGTATTCGGAAGGAGATTTTCGATGAGAGGACTGATTCTCTGCTAGAAGCGGAATGGTGAGCTGGAACTTCGAACAAAGGTCAGACTTGTTGGTTCTGTTTATTGTAATAACACTGGCAACAACATTCCGATTGAAATTAACACAGGTTGTGTTCCTTGTTAACTTTAATGATAAGTATATTCAATAACATGCTCCATATCTTTATTTGTGCTGTTGTTTTAGTTTAGTTCCAACTATTCAGATACATCAATTGATTTGATTATTGGGTAAAAATGAAACTATTTAAGTTCAAAAAGATGTCGCAAATGTAATGGTCTGGTAGGATTATATATAGGTAAGGCCACATAGTGTGTCACTCCAGGTTGTTTTGATAGCAGAGTTAGATCACTCTCCCTCATGTTTTTACGAACACCTTGCTTTATTTTTATTGTTTTTAAGATATAAAACCTTATAAGGTAATACATGTGTTACAAGTTATAATTCAACAAACGATTAATAACAATTAACTGCCGTTTTCCTTATAATTCAGCTAGATGGTTGTGTGCGATATATGACGTGGTATGATAATGAGCGGATGAAAATTTATGCAAACATATCTTTAAACTATTCAGGTATTCCAATTGTGAATTAAGAATGAAACATAAAAAATCGATACATTACTGAAATATATATTATATTCATCTATGAAACAGCTATAGAGACTTGTCTTGTAAACTTTTTTCGAAACATGTTTGTGTTGTGCATATATTACATCTCGTTCACTGGATATTAAATAAACAGTTTATATGTTATTGTTGTATACAATTAAAAAATTTCTCTAAATTGAATTAAAACATTAAGAGTTATTATATTTTTCATAATAATTTAAGACGTTAAGTTTTCCCTGCAAGGTTGGTGTCAATAATGGTGCATGCATTTGTGCTAATTAATTTACGATATTTTGGATAAACTGTGGTATAAATTTGGTTTGAAAAGAGCGTTGACAATAAGACTGTTGTTTTAAACTTAGATGAAAGGCATTTATCGGTTTTGTTAAATTTAGTTTCGTCATAGTTAAATGCATTTTTAAAGATTAGGTACTGTAATGATAACAAAAGTAGACCGGATTTATTTGCAATATAAGTCATTTTGTTTTCGTGATAGTTTTTGTTCTTGTTTGGTGGCCTGTTGGCTTGATGTGTAAAGACATTTTGCTTTTATGGTGTTTGGCCGTTTTGTGAATGCCAGTTAACATGTGTAATTTGCTTATCGTTTTGGTGAAAGCCAGTTGACCAGATGTGGATAAACCCAGTTAGCGCGTGTAGTTTGTTAACCAAATTTGTTAAAACGTGCGTTTACATTTACATTTTTGTTTTTATTTAATGTTAAGATTGCACTGTTCGAAGGATATTATATATATTGGAGAACATTAAATGTATGTTATTAAGGTCCAGATTGGCTTATGTAAATTAACCGGTTGGCTCGGGTTGTCCGTTGACAGTTTGTTGAAAGCAGATTTTTTCAGATGCGTATAAGCCAGTTTGCTTGCGTGTCAATTCACTAAAATGTCTCAAAACACACGTTGAAATTGCATTTACACATGTTTGCGAAGTTTATTTTTTCAGAAGCTGGACAGTTCGAAGAATAAATAATGAATAGTGTAACATTATAGAAAGAGGGCAGCTCGAAAGGTATAAAAAAAAAAAAAAAAAAAAAAAAATTTTGTGTAATTATGTGTTAGAAAATAACTTGTTAAGATTAATAATGATGCTTTTATTGATGATGATGTTATAAATGTTGATGATGATGCTAACGTTATTGATGAGGAGGAGGAATAGTTGACAGTATTTTGTGAATGGATAATACTACATTAACGAATTTTGAGTGAATGAAATTATTTTAGGTTTGATAAATACCGAATGATGTTGGTCTATACATATTATTTAGAAGAGAAAGTGAGTATGGTTATTGTTTAGCACGTAAAAATGAATGAGTTTCTAGGTTTTGCGTTTAATTGAACAAAAACAAGTAACTGTTCAGCAACAGGGATTATTCTCAGATGGTACATGTATTCCTTTTAGAGTCACAGAAATTCAACTTTGCATCAATACCGGTTTTCTTTGAGATTTGTTTGATGGGTTAAAATTCCAAAAAATTACGAGTTTTGCAGCCGACCAAGTACCTAGTATAGCTTTGTATTTGAGTGTGTTAAGCATTTTGTTGTTTTCAAATTAGTAAATCAAAATAATACGGTGTTCTAGTATATCAATTGAGCTTATGCTATTGCCATGGAAATTTGAGCCAGGGTTCGATCAGTAGCTTAAAGTATGTCTGTGTTGGTGAATTGAACCTAAAAACAAATGTCAAGTCGGTAGTTTTAATTTTAAGAGCAGAACATACGTATTGATTGTGAGAACATTAGTAAAATGTGTTTGGTATTTGTGCATGTCTCTTGTGGTCATTGGACCAAGTTGATTAAGGCCAATTGGCCTGATTGTGAAAGCCAGTTGGCTTGTATGGTCAGTTGACCGTTTTTAAAGCCATTCTATATGGTGTGTGAACGCCTGTTGGCTTGTGTTGTCAGGTTACCGAACTTTCTTGGAACGAAAGTCTCATAGAATTTACAATACTTGCAAGATTATTGTTTGCAATGCAGTAACTGGACAGTTCGAATAGTATATTAAGTATTGAAGAACATAAAGGTATGGTTTATGTAGTAAGTTATTATTATTACTAGGATTATTATGATGTATTTTATTTGGGTGCATTCGGAGAATTGAAAAGCCGGTAGTTAAAAAAGAGCCTATTACATCAGATATATTAAAGAAATTTTATCACACTTTTGTTTCTGAGAGCGATTGTTCTTTGGGATATTTAAGAGGCGTTACAATCTTTTTCTTATTTTATGCTGGTTTTTTAGGATAAGTAAAATTTTGTCTGTTAAAAGATCAGATGTTGTATTTTTAGATACGCATTGTGATATTAAAGTTGAAAAGTCAAAAACGGACATTTTAAGAGAGGGTAATACTGTTCTGATTGCCAAAACTAATACAGACACATGACCTGTGAAATTGTTTGAAAAGTATTTGTGTGTTGCAGATATTGCATGTTCATCTACTGATTATGTGTTTAGACCAGTTTATTTGTGTAATGTTAAACACTGTTTCAAATTGATTTCTAATAATAAGCATATAAGTTATTCTACTATAAATGATAGTTTTAAGAAGAAGTTAAGTCTATTGGGTTATGTTTCTTCTAAATATGGACTTCATTCTTTTCGTGCTGGTGGAGCATCTATAAGTGCCAATAATAAGACTGTGGATAGACTTTGGCAAAGGCATGGTAGATGAAAAAGTGTTCCACTAAGGACGGATATGTTAAGATTCTTTGAAAGACAGATTATCGGTGTCGCTAAATTTAGATTTGTGAAAAGTCATTATTAATGTATGTGTGATTTGAAATGTATGATGTGTTGTTCGTAGCACATTTAAAGACACTATAATATATTATTATATAAATGGTTTGGAAATGCTTTTGAGTATTATTAAGTTCTGTGTTTGTGTTGTGTGTATGTTCCTTGTGGTCATTGGACCAATTTGTTTACGACCATTTGGCCTGATTTGGTAAGCCAGTTGGCTTGTATGGTCAGTTGACCGTTTTTTAAAGCAAGTTGATCTGATGTGTGAAAGCCGGTTGGCTTTTGTGAGTTGAACTTATTTTCTTAAAAAGCATGATCACATGGAATTAACAATCTTTGCAAGTTTATTTTTTGCAGTGCAGTAACTGGACAGTACGAATGGTATATTAAGTATTGGAGAACATAAAGGTATGGTTTATGTAGTATGTTATTATTATTATAAGGATTATGATTATGATATTTTTTATTTCCGTTTTAATGTTTATCATTAATTTTGTAAATATTGTTTTATTATATCTGTTTAATTCTCTTGTGCATTATTCGATTGGTCATTTGACCGTTTGTGAAGGCCAGAGTGTACCTGATGTTGATTAGCCGTTTGGCTTGTGTGGTCATTTGACCGTTTGTAAAGGCCAGAGTGTGCCTGATGTTGATTAGCCGTTTGGCTTGTGTGGTCATTTGACCGTTTGTGAAGGCCAGAGTGTGCCTGATGTTGATAAGCCAGTTGGCTTGTGTGGTCAGTTGACCGTTGTTGCAGGCCATAGTGTGCCTATTTTGATTGAATTAATTTTATTGCTTTTTACAAATGTTTGTAATTGTATCTTTTCAGTTAAAACACAGTTCGAGAGGTATATAACGTGGTGGAGAATATTTAGGTATTCATTTTATGTTTTATATTATTTGTATTCTCTCTTTGTTTTATTCGAAAGTCCTGTCAAATACAAGCACTCACACCTATTTTGTCTTTGGTTTATTATTTGTTTGATAATGATAATGATGATGATATGGGTTATAAAGATGATGAGATTTTAATAGTATTTTGAGAATAGAGAATAATAAATTTACTCATAACTATGAGTAAATGAAATTATTCTCGGTTTGAGAAATACGGTATGGTATGGTTTAATACGTGTTATTTAGAAGAGAGATTATGGTAATGGTTTAGCGCGTATAATGCACGGGTTTTGTGTGCATGTTTTAGCGCAAAAGCGCACGAGTTTTTCGTTTTGGGGTATATATGATTTGCACATCTAGTGAGACGCCATTCGAGGGTTGTTTTTGACAGGCAAAGTTATGGAGCAAGAAAACGAAAGGGTGATAACCCCGCCCGCCCGCCCTTAATGAACATATGTATGGTTAAATAATTGGTTACATTGCTTTTATGTTTATAATTTTGCTATTATAAAGTCTATATTTGGTATATTTTCAGTTCGGTTTTTAGTCCATGTGAGATGGGATCTTAACACGAACCGATTTCTTTACTAGGAAAGACGATGGGTGTATTTTCATTTAAGTCTGAAGCAGCTAAGTTTTCTTGATTATTTTGGCTCATTTGTTACTTAATATTGTGTTTGAAAGAGGTCTTTTAAGTTATGGGTGTCATGTTTTTCGAGACTCTCACTTCCTGGAGATAGTACCTCCAGCATACTTATTGAAATATTGGTATGTTTAAATGTCAAGTGTTATTATTTTTTGTTGTCGTTCGTAATGAACGTTTAATTTTAAAGACATTTTTATTGTACGATTACTTAATATTTTCATTTTGGTGTGACTGGTTAGATGTTGAAGTCGGTTTAATATAGCTGTTAAATTCGTCATATGCATTTATATATTTCTCGGAATATTTATGATTTATCAACATTCTTTATAGATGCTTTATGGATTTTATGGTTTGAGAGATTTGTTTGTTTCTTGCTGATGTCCGGGGTGTGTGCAGGATGCTTTTGATGTTTGTTTGTTATGTTAACTTGCGCAATGAATTGATAATGTTTTAATTACATTTTTTACTATAAAATACTTAATGTTACAGTATCTTAATAGCTGCTTATTTGTAGATTTCTCTAAATTAGAGGTTTCGGGAGGTGATGAAGGCACCTAGACACCGGTCTCGAGCCATGGGTCCTCATACGTCCCCCTGCCATTAAAAGAAAAAATAAGAAAACAAAAATGGCAGTAGGGTTGCGTATCCCGCTCGCGGTTTTACCTGAATCGTTTATTACTACTGAGTATTGTATGGGGTGTACGTGAAGTCATGTACACTTCTCTTGATTGGTGGTGGTAGATGAATCTTGCAGATATTAGCAGCTTCTTTGAACAAATTAATGTTTCACATTTGTTAATTTATAATATTTAAGCAAGTTAGCGTGATTGATGGGCATTGGGGGCGTCCTGTGTGCACTGTGGGCATCGGCGGGGATCAGTTTATTCAAACAGTAACTCTTTTTTGAGATATATACTTGACGTCTAATTGTTATGAATACATTTGCACTTTTTCACATGACACACATGTGTATGTGAAGTATTCATAATTACATGCCCTACAGCATTTAAATAGTATCGTTTCAGTTCTTTATACACCTGAACAAAGATGTTACACCGTTTCCAGTCGTCTCGAGATTCCTCAACTGAGCGGTGCCGTTGAGGTCTATATCCATTGCGCATACAACATATACGGGCTTCAGAAGAATTGTTTTTTGCATTTATTTGTTGAAAGTCCTGTCAAATACAAGCACTCACACCTATTTTGTCTTTGGTTTATTATTTGTTTGATAATGATAATGATGATGATATGGGTTATAAAGATGATGAGATTTTAATAGTATTTTGAGAATAGAGAATAATAAATTTACTCATAACTATGAGTAAGAAATTTTTCAATACCTCAAGCCTTTGTTTTGAGAGGTACAGTAGATTCATGCTGAACATTGATACAAAGACGCGGTCGTTTTGCCGATGTTCTGTGGAATCATGCTCAAATCAGCCAATTGAATAAATAAAGTGTATTCATTCTGATCTAGCCGCGGAATATTTTATTGGAATGTTATTGGCCATGTTTATAGGTCACCTAAGGTCAAAAGTGACGTAAAACAGCTGTGCCGAAAAAAGAACACGAGATTGTAAGTACATGCATTGTTTCAAATGCACAATTGCTTCGTTCAAATGCGTTGGTTGATTTAAATAGTATTTGTGCTGACGCCCATACATATTTCTTGCTTAATTTGCTTCAGTGGTCATATAGTAAAATGACAAAATAAAATTTAACGTATTACACAAGCAAATTAGATGAATGAATATCCCCCGCCGAGTTAAAAAAAAATCTGAAGATTCAATCAAAGTATACAACTCTGAACCGACCAAATCTCCTGACGAATGTTCTGCAAGAACCACAGAATAATGCTATTACACGTTTAATTTTTATTCCATTCAATTCCATACGGCAGCAAATGCATATCAATTATCAATTTCAATCAATTCAGGGGCCATAACTCAATAAAACTTGCAAGTGTTTCACCACAATATGACACATACCATTTAAATCAAAATTCATGATATTTCATACAATAGTTCTTGAGATACAGTAATTTTAATCAAAAAAGGAGCATTACTCTTGAGATACCAATGCGATCCCGGAGAAATGTATGCATGCGCCATCCCTGTATGATCACACATTTATATTTAGTCTCATTAAAATCCAAGCAAATGTTACTTCTAAACAGCTCTGGACTGACAATATGACTTAAATTTTGATTTATTTTGGGGCATAACTCTCAAAATACCAAGGCTGTTCAAACAGAATTTACATGTGCATCAGCGCAGTGTAATGTTATGCGTGTATATGTAAGTATATTTTATGAACTTTCACGCAATAGTAACTGAGAAACTTCTTCGAACCGGAAACAAATTCAATTTAAAGTAATAAAGGGGGCACAACTCTCGAGTTATGAAGGCTTCCGTAACAGAATTTGTGATTGCACCACCGCAGTATGTTGATACATATTTATTTTACGTATATTGAACATTCATGAAATAGTTATTGAGAAATAGCTATGGATGGAAGAATACCTCAATTCCCATCAATAAGGAAACATAAGACTACCAGTTACGGAGACAAGCCAAACAAAATTTACGTGTGCACCATGGTACTATGAGGGTTCATGTTTATGTTGAGTTTCATACACCTTAAAATTCAATAGCTACTGAGAAACAGTGGGAAAAAACAACCTCAATATCCATCAAATCAGTCTGGAATTGTCAAGGCTATCCAAAAAGAATGTACGCATGCACGGTCGTTTTATGATGATGCACAGTTATTATTAGTTTCATGAGCCTGCATGCAATACTTTCAGAAGAACAGATCCGGGCAAGAACAAATCCTCAATTTCAATCAATAAAGGGGACGTAACTTTGAAGTTACCAGGCTATAAAAAAAAACACAATTTACACGTGCATAATACACATTTATTTTCAGTTTAGTGAAATTCCACGCGATATTTACTGAGAAATAGTTCCGGACGGTAAAAAATTTTACAATCATTAATTTCATTCAAATAAGCTTGAATGCGTTAACAGACAGATTCCTAAGTAATAACGCGGAATGTTTGTTCAGTTGATGTTCTTCGAGTTGGTCGTCTTATTTTTAATATAGGCTTTTTCCTATACATTTGTTTTCATATCCATACCAGCTGAATAAGTTCACGTTCCATCATAATACCACATGCATAGAACTGGAAAAAAATTCTTTAATTAAACATAACCATTCGATCAATGCATTCCAAAAAAGAACACGATTATGCAAAAAATAACTAATTTCTCTCCATGTTATACGAACGTTATATCATACTGACTTGCTATGACGTCGTTTACATGTTATCATTTTTCACTTAATCTATTTGGCTTTGGATCGTTTATTCACAATACTGTCTTCACGGGAAACGTCTACATTCTTAAATATTAAATCATGTTCTTTAAGTCATCTTATTAACTTTCATCCAGCGTTAAGCTTCTTCTCGCTCGCGTACGCGATGCGTAAATAACTAAATCGGTGTAAAACTGCAAAATAACTGTGCAGTCCAGGGTAAATGCCCAGATTCTCTGGGTTTCTGGAGAATCAGCCATTAAGTGTTCATGATCATTACCACGGTCAATCAAGGTAGCTGTAAACTGCTGAGCCTTATCTAATCGCACAGATGGTGCAGACCAGGGGAATTGGATGGTCAGTGTTGGCAATTGCTTCTCACAACATGTACTGTGCTTTTGATAAGAGTGAACAAACCAAGCCATTTTCTTGGGTATTTGCTTATTAATCAACAAAATCGTTAAATGCTTAACTTTCAGGGATGCAAATTTAAATTGACAACTGGAATGGAATGGGAATGGATAGCTTGAAACTTTTTTATTACTCTTATTAAATGTGCAAATAATCTGATTGGTATTTATTTTTGTGTCAAATCAAAATCAATCACATTAAATGATTTAAATCAATATTGAAGGTAGCGCACCCGTAACGGGCACCTTTCCAAATATAATCTTTTGTATTATTTTCTTAATCAGCATCATTTCACTATTTTAAACTACATGCACATTTTTAGGTAGGCTTTCCATGCTTAAAAAAACATATACTGTTGTTTTTTTCAAAACCACCCCACGCTCGGCTATTGTCTAGTTTAGTTACACTCCTGGGGTAAATGAAAGTTCCATAATTCTTACAGATAGCCAAATATGGGCATGCGGCTGGTGTTTACTTGTTCAGTCCTGAAATTGTTAGAAAATTTGGATACTTGAATGTTTATGAGCTTAAATGTCAAAAATTATCATTCAAATTGATGAAGTTTGAATGCGCATGAAGGAAAATGTTAACTAAACCTAATTAATATTTAAAAGCTGTAATAGTGAACTATTACTTACATATCTTAAGAGTAGTTGATGGTTATGGACTCATCACATCTCACTACACACACAACCACTTACAAAATGATGCAGATGTTTGATTTATCTGGAAGACTTGTGGTCAGCAGCAATAAATCACTTTCTCGGGTCAACATTCTCAAAGCGTCAACATCCCAGCATTAACAGCTACAGACCATTATTGTATTGCTGATAAGGGCTGAAGTCTATCTGACTCAAGAATCGGGCATTTACCCTGGACTGTGTGTGTGTGCGTGCGGGCATGCGTGTGTGTATGTGTGATGCGTGTTTGTGTGCGAACATGCATTCGTGGGTGCGGACAAAAAAGAAAATCACACACAGACGAACACGCGCACGCAAGCGCGCGCGCCCGAACGCTTGCATTTATATGGACTTATGCGCTATGTGAAATTGCAGTAATGAACGATGGTGTCATTTTAAGAGTCATTTACTGTGGCCATAGTCGACTTGCAGTAATGAACGATGGTGTCATTTTAAGAGTCATTTACTGTGGCTATAGTCGACTTGCAGTAATGAACGATGGTGTCATTTTAAGAGTCATTTACTGTGGCCATAGTCGACTTTTAGTAATGAACGATGGTGTTATTTAAAGAGTAATTTACTGTGGTCATAGTTGACTTGCAGTAATGAACGATGGTGTCATTTTAAGAGTCATTTACTGTGGCCATAGTCGACTTGCAGTAATGAACGATGGTCTCATTTTAAGAGTCATTTACTGTGGCCATAGTCGACTTTCTGAAATGAACGATGGTGCGATTTTCAGTGTTATTTACTGTGGCCATATTCGACTTTTAGTAAAGACTATAGACTATTTATAGTCAAGATCAATTATTCGATTTTATACTAATCTTTAGTGGTAAAGGATGAGGTGTGCTAACGAATGCAATTTGAAAAAAATATTTTCTCACGCCGTGGCTAGACTTCTGGAAGGAAAGAACTAAAAATATAGACTATTGTTTTAAATGTATTAGTCCGTCGGTACCGTACATATTACGAACAAACGTATTCGCTTTTAAATTTAACTTAAATCTTTTGAACATCATTCACAAACTATTTAGCGTTGAACTGTTTTGCTAAATAAAAAAAATGTTGCGTAATTTGGTGTTTCACTGCCTTTTTGCAGACAATGGAAAAGAGACATTTCAGACAATGGAAAAGAGACGTTCCCCCAAATACATGCACAATGAGCGACGAATTAGGTCAGATTGAAAACTCATAGCGTTTGAATAACTATGACCGTTTGCTGAGCTTGCTGAATGTAAGCGTCGCCGCGTTACGATAATAATTCCAAAGAGAAAATACCTAAAATGAGCAAAGCATTTTAATCGAAGTTTCGTATTGTTAATTTTACGAATTTGCGTAAAAGTCAAATTGGTTGTGTTTTCAATACTCATGATATTGTATTTCTTTGCATTTTTAAACATTTTAATAGGGTGAAAGACGCAGATACACAGCTTATCTGGGGCACTGAGAACTGGTTAACAGACATGATATTTTGGATAATTGTAAAAGTTAGGACAGGAGATATACATGTATGAGGAGAACGAGAAACGCAAACAATGTTAACCAAAAAGGCACAATCACAGGCAATCGGCACCTTTGTCGGAAGCAATTATTAAGAATCATTAAGAAAGTAAATCGATAGAAACAGAGAACCTACACGTGCGCACCCATTGAGCAATTCTTATCAGCCGTTATACATTTATGATCGATTTTCTTATTAAGCGAATGGCAACAATTTTGCAGCCAAAATATAAAGCACTTACCGCGTGTCAATGTTAAACTTTAAACAGGTCGTCACATAAACTTGCAGAAGATGTGAAAAGGCACCATCATGGCGGCAGCCATTTTTTCCAAACAAACCAGTTCGCATCAAATGGCAAATATAACAAGAGTTCTGATTGGCTAATGCCATAATCTAAAAATAAATGCTGGTCGAGCAGGATTTTTCTGCTCGAGCAGAAAAAATGCTGGTCGAGCAGTAAATTTGCTGCTCGAGCAGCATTTTTTTCTGCTCGGGCAGAAGTTAAAGTTTCGACCCCTTTGGTATCCCATACGTTATCATTCGCTACTGCAGCGTGTCTGCCCGCTTGATTCCAATACACAACATTTCATTACTTCGCACAATAGAACTGAAAACATTTAATCATGAACAACTTTCGATATTTGAAGCAGCGTTGATAAATTTAACGTGATTTTTAAACAAAACATAATAGATTTGAAAACGTATGAGTCTCTGAACCAATTTTAAGTAATGAAACATAAAAATGGTATTTTAGGCCGAGTTAGCTTTTTTACAAGTACACCTTTCAATTGCCTTAAACTTAATTATTTCTTTCTGGAACTAATGATTAAAGAATAAATATAAGAGTGATCTCAAAATCTACAGTCTTTAACTTTAATATTTTCTCGGGTATTAAATAACAATACTTCGAGAGATTATCGGCCGAGTTAGAGTATTTAAAGGCATGTAAATACTTCTCCTGAACATATAATTTTAACGGTATTTTAAAATGTACAATACTAAGATTTTTTTTACTTTAGCGTGTTCGGTCTCAGAGATATTCATAACCGATGCATGTTTTTCTTACTGACAAGTACATATCCGTCTTTGCCTAAAACTTTCATATTTCAAAATTAACATTCTATGTTAGAACAATTAGATTTAATATATAAAGCTATTGCCGAAAATAAAAAGAAATATTTCTGTATTAAATTTGCCAAATAAAGTGTTTATTTTAGAATAAACTTTACAACAGGAAACAAATATATTGATTTTAGTTTCGTTTATAACGTAAAAATAATATTAGCACAAAATAAACATTTTGAATACACTACTCTTAAAGGGTGTTATGTCTGTGACACCACATGTCTACGCATGAGTTGATAAGATTATCACGATACGATGATTAAAATCTCGTCGCCGGGCGTGAACATCCAATAACACTAATCTTTGATTACTTATAAATCTTTGATCATCATAACACTTTTTTACTGCAAACATTTACTGTAAACAAAATGTTTAACATTGTTACTTGTGACAATTTGCTCATAGTTTATCATCATCATCCTATTAACATCATTATCATTATCGTTTTCAAATAATAACCCAAATACAAAATAGAAGTTATTGCTTGTATTTTACAAGACTTCAAAATACAAATGCAAAAAAACAATTATTCTGACGCCTGTATGTGTTCCATTTTCAACGGGAACGACCTCAATGGCACCGCTCAGTTGATGAATCTCGAGACGACTTTAAACGGGGTAACATCCTTGCTCAGATGTCTAAAGAACCGAAACGATACTATGTAATGATGTAGGGCATATACTTATGAATACTAAACACGCAGAAGTATGGCATGTAAAAAGTACAAATATATTTATAACAATTCGGCGGAAAGTATATAACTAAAATCATGAGTTAAGCCCAAGTCTCACCCGGAATGATTCATATAAATTATTTAACGCGGTCACAATATTTCCCGGTGCCGCCCCGGTTGAAGCCGGTCTACAGCACGACAGAGTCCCGGTCAACCCCGGACTGGCTACGGTTCATCGCGGTTAAGCCCCGGCAGAGCCACGGTTGTCGCCGGGTATGCCCCGGTTGAGCCCCGGTGAAAGCCGGCAGCGTCCCGGTAGAGCCAAGACAGCGTCACGGCAGAGCCCCGGTATACCGTAACTCCGCCGGCACTCACCGGGGCTTTACCGGCATTAGACGCCATCAACGCTACGGCAACACCCCAGTTTAACCCCGGTCGTCGCCGGAAATACCCCGGTGGAGTCCCGGTGAATGCCGGTTAACTTATGTACGGTAGATATACCAGGATTATGCCGGCATTCACCGGGGCGTTGCCGTAGCTATGACGAAGTCTGCATGGGTCCCGGTGGAGCAACGATGCCATCCCGTTTGTTCCCGTTGCCACGCCGGTCTTTGCCGGTCCTTGCCGGAGACTCCCGGTTCATCCCGGAGGTATTTAACATTTTACTACTTTCTCGTTGAAGCCCCGGTTCATCCCGGTAGAGCCCCTGTTCATCCCGGTAGATGCCGGATCACGCACCGGGGCTCCGCCGGCGTCATAGTGAGACTGGGCCTTTACGGTTTGAATAAACTGATCCCCGCCGATGCCCAAAGTGCACACAGGACGCCCCCAACGGCCATCAATCACGTTGAGTTGCTTAAATATGATATATTTAGAATTAATTTGTTTAAAGAAGCTGCTATTATCTGCAAGATTCATCCAACACCATCAATGAAGAGAAGTGTACATTACTTCACGTACACCCCATACAATAATCGGAAATAATGAATGATTCAGGTAAAAGCGCGATCGGGATACGCAACCCTAAATGCATATGACGAAACAATTTTAACAGCTATACTTCACCGACGTCAACATCTAAACAGTCACACCAAAACGAAAGAATAAGTTATCGTAAAATAAGCATAATATTTTAAAATTAAACGTTTATTACGTAAGCAAACAAAAAAGTATAATACTGACATTTAAACATACTTATATTTCAATAATTATGCTGGAAGCACTCTCCAGGAAGTGTGACAATATACAATACACATACACAATATAAATAAAACAAGAAATATCTTTAAAAAAGATATACGGCGTAAATAGTTTAATGAATGAGATCAAGTATAGCGAATGTCTTTTTCTGTGCAGTTCTTAGCTGCATCACACGCAGTACGGGATGTTACGGGGAGTTTTCGCGGCTTATTTTACATTATAACATATTGCTGGTCATAAACCTATAGATACAAAACAGAAAACCAAAAGAAGAATGGAAGTGAAATTTAAACATATGAGTCAACCGGCCACACGAGAAGTATCCGTATTTATAGGCGCGTTCTTCGAACAAACCTGTTTTAGTGGTTTGTCGGGCATTGCTATTTGATTCGATTATTAACAGTATCAATTATCATCGTGCTAATGCTTAAAGTGATATTATGGGCATTTTGCACTGTTGAATTGAGCTGAAAAGAATTAACAGGTCAAAATAGTTAGTTAAAATGTGGTTACTGATTAATTATCTGCAACTCACCTTGCTACCAGTTGTTTATAAAAATATATTTTATATTCGATATTCTTACGTGACCCACCCAGTCCTGTAAGCTGAAATGATCCGTAAAACAATTTCGTGTCTTTGTGTCGTATGAACAAATCTGCACTAAAACTAAATTTAGGGTCAACTCGTAAACGCATGATCAGTTGTCAAACGAAAGTACGGTTGATATTCAAATGCATTATTTTTATCTTTCTGGTATATTGTTTTAGTATGATGATGATGCATTAATTAATTTAAGTGTATATGAAGTAGAAACATCAAAAATAATCAACGGTTGCGATAGACACCTATAAACTGTTACATGCTCATAATATCACTTTAGTACATTAGGCAATATGGACGAATAATTATTGTTAAATTTATCAACAATAATATTTATCATTGTATTGTTGAAAACACAGTAAGAATCTATTATTTACATACCATAATTATATTGCTGAATATCTTCATTTAACATATTTCTGGTCTAAAGAAAATTCCAGGTCACCTAGTTCACGGATAGCGTCTTTATTATATAACGATTATTTTACTGGCCGCCAACTCCGGTGATGACCTGTATATAAACTCTGAATGTCCGCGAATTGACCCGATATACCTCGCGGGTTGAAATGCAATGCTTTAAAGTGAGGCCTCGCTTTCATTGCTCTTTATACTTTTACATGTTAACATGTTGACAGGAATAAGGAAGTAAGTACTAAATATGAGAACATAGCCTTTTAAGTATAAACGCTCTTGCGCTGGTAATACTCTGAAAATAAAAGGTGTACGCACAAACTGTATTGATGTCGAGAATTGAGTGTAAAACTGTTCTATCTATTAAGCCTTTTCATTCGAGATAAAATTGTTTCATACAGTAAAACAGTGTTACAAAGACGCGGATATGTTTCCAATGTTCTGGTGGTATACTCAAATCAGCCAATGGAATAAATGAAGTGTATTCATTCGTACCTAGCCGCGGGAAATTTTATTGGAATTTTATTGGACACTTACAAAGGTCAGGCTAAGGTGAAAAGCTGGCTTATGCAGCTTACGCCGAAAAATTAATCAAAATAATCAAGAAAACTTAGCTGCTTCAGACTGAAATGAAAATGCACACATAGACGTGTTATGTTAATAAATCGACATACCGGTTCGGAATCCATTTTAAACTTATTGGCGGGTGCTCACAGCAGCGGATAATATGCCAGGTTAAAAATAGATTTTACATCCGTTGATGCGGATTTTTACACCCGACGCATATATAACCGTCGCTCTTGGTTACAGAAAAATTCCCACGCACGGATTTCAACCATCTTTGTTTACAATCAATTAAGTGCACGAGTACTGGAATTTGTATAGCGTTTTTTAAAGGCGTATGTCCAGGCGTGTGTCGGGAAAACAGGGCTTTATGTATTTTTTTATTCAGCTCTATAATATTTATATCAAATCTGTATGAAAAAATGTCGGTGAACATTAATCCGGTGTTAATTTTTGAAAATATTCAGGCGTTCATAAAAACACCGGGCGTATTGCATATTAGTTCGGAGACATGACTCACAAATGACCAACAGCTGTTTCATATGTAAACGAGATTAACACGAAATACCTACCTATCTATAATAAAGTTGATATGCGTACTTCAATATTATAGTTTTATAGCATTTCATGTGGTGCAATATAAGTGTTTTCTTTTGAAAGAGCTGTTGGTCATTTGGGAGTCATGCTATGCTGTACATATACATGCAAACCTTAATTAAGATTAAGCAAAATAAAACACTAAGTATTTGTCTAGATCCATACGAGTCAAAAACATACGTGTCGTAAGAGAGTATTCGTGCGCAGCGAGACTTGCTCATATAGAATTGAAACTCTAATTACTTTCTTTCGAAATAATTTCATGTCTCCGAACTAATATGCAGTTTGTCGGCAGTTTTTTTTATAATTCTACAGTAAAATGATAAATACCGTCGAACGTCTTCTATTACACACACTAACTGTTGGCGTTAAGTACGCGATAAAACATATAAGAATAAAAAATAATAATATAACAATTAATAAAAAAGAAAACTATTGATTTCCTCAAGTGAATATGTTTTCCAAAATATTCGCACCAATGCGGAATTTATTCAAGACAGTTTATTCGCATAAAACCTTATAACATAGGAGAGAGCTGTTTATCATTTGGAAGTCAGGTCCCAAAATGTGTTTAAATGGAACTTAGTTCAAAAAGGGGGGTTAACGCGGTTTAATTCGGAAATAAATGATTTCAAAGACATCAAACGCGTCGAGATAATAAAATAATCTTGATTTATGTTATAAAGACGCGCAAATCAATATACGTTTTAATGAAAAATTACAAGGCAATTAATGCAAACAATGGAAAAGTATTGACGGTCAACGCAATGGACAATCGTAACTATTTTTTCGGTAATTTCTTTGATGAATTTTATTGGTATTAGCTCTTTAGAGTGATAATCCTTTTGAGTAACAAGTTATTGCCAGTGAAATTCAACTGCAAACTTAATGAATGGCAATTATTTTTTTGATTATTTGTTTTTTTACAAATCGGGCTAACTGCTTTGATGTTCATCCTTACTTTTTAAAATTAAAAAAGACTCAAAAATGAAGAATTACTTTGCTATATGAAACTAAATCATTTTCTTAAAGCGTGACAACATCGAGGCAGCAACACCCGAATTAAACTACACAGAAACCTAACGACTCCCTTTGTTAACACTTTTGTGAACGAAATGGACACCCGATTCAGTGATTTGCAGACTAAGGCAGCCATTGGATTGAAATTATACCTGAACAAATGTGCGCCTCTCCTGTCAGTGCTAGTGACCTTGAATGGTTAATTGATGATCTCCCTTTCCCTCAGTCCCTCCCTGCTGAGTTGCACTTTATATGGCAGGCTAGGTGGAAAGGTGTACCCAACCCTCCTACTACCCTTCAGGGCTCTGTTGCACATTGTGATTCCCAGCTGTACCCCATCATTTACACTGTTTTGTCCATATCATGTGTGCTCTCTAATACATCATGCGAGTGTAAAAAGAGTATCAGTGCCCAAGGACTTGTTAAGACAAAACTAAGATCATCAATGGGTCAGGACAGGTTGTCCGCTGTGTGCCTGCTTTCCATTCATAGGGACATGGACATAAACATTTTAATGTTGTACCTAAGTTGACCTAGTAGGATATCCAACAAGGTTAAATAGGAGGTCCACCCATCTAACTCTGTTAAAAAATGTATGGATAAAGATAATGTCTCCCACCACTTTAGTGGTTTGAGAGACATTTGATTTACCCCTGTGTGTCTGTCTGTCCGTACATCTGTCACACTTGATGTGTGAACTCAAGTTCTTATTTGTTTTACATGCACTTTTATCATGCAAAATGCTGATTAGATAGCAGGAAATCGCATCATTTCAAGATGCCATTTAAAAAAAAATCGTCGACGGAAGGGGACACCCCTCCCGCACCCTCCCCTGTTGAGCCCCCCCTCTGAAAATTTTCTGGATACGCCTCTGTGACCCACTGAGAAAAAAACAATACGTTAGATAACGACTCATGCATTGCAGTATATGTATTTTTTAAGTGCCATCCAACGATATTTGACAAGTACGTTTTAAAAATTATTGGTTAGGCGGGGAAGGTGGAGGCGGGCGTATATTAATAACCCGATACGGTAAATACATGGACATTAATTACAAATGAAATGAAAATAAATGAAATGAAAATAAATGAAATTTAATTTTATTTAAAAAATATTTAATTTTTAATTTAATGTTGTTTGCTTGATAATTTTATGTAATGCTCGTTGATACCAATGTATTTATGAGAAAAATTATGTTGTACATTCTGTGTTAGTCTTATACACAAAGAAACAGGTACAGGTTTCTCTACTGAATATCTGCTGTAATTCTGCATTTAAATTGAGATAAACTTTGAAATATTTCAGGCCGTGGTAAACTTTCTTATTGAACAGTTCATGTATATATTTACCATAATCTGCAAGTGTAAGTATGTTTCTAAATCAAGTATCCATTTGAAATTAATACAAAAACTATAGGTTGAACAAAAATGATTTATTGATATTTAACGGTCCCGGCGATGTTCTCTCTATTCCTAAACTGATCTATTTCTTAATAAACTTTTCCAAATAAAATTTATAATTTTAAGATTGAACAGCAAACAGAAAACACATATATTTATTATGCTTTCACTTATTATTGATACATAATATATGAAAGACATTTTGAATTCAAATCTGCGATAGAGGCTCACACGCATTCTTTTCAATGTGGATGTCCCCACTTTTTATTTAAAGCGTTTACTGGTATGCTTGTGAAACCACATGCCGGCACATGTGTAGACAGGACTATAACGATAAGATGCGTAATCTTTATCACTTGACTGAAATATAGGTTGCCGCAAAGACACGAATCTTTGTTGCAGCACGGCAAATATTACGTAAAATCCAACTTGTGCCGTGCTGCCCGGGTGTTCGCCAAAGAAATAATTGATCCAAATAGACCAGTGCGTGATGGCCAGTGAAACATTAATGTGCACTGGTGTACAATTAATAAATTAATAAATTGTATTCTGCATAAAACCGACACAATTAAAACTTCATCTAAAAATAGTTGTCTACGCCCCGCCTACTCGTAAACGACAGTGATTAACTCCGTATTTTCATCCGTATTCCCCGCTGACATCGACTGCGCATGCGTAGAGATTAATTAATCGCTTGAAGAGATGAATTCATCCCTTGCGCTGCGTTGGGGTGAATTCATCCCTTAAAGGGCTTAATTCATCCCTTGCGATGAATTCATCCCTTAAAGGACTTAATTCACCGCAATTAACGCCTAAAAGCCACTGGAAAGGTTTAATACAGATTAATTCGGATGAAAAGGGGTGAAAACGGATTAATCCCTAAAAATCGGCTGAATGAGGATTATTAATTAGGGATTCTAAAGAAATTAATCCCGGAACAAAATCCCTAACCCCACTGTACCTGTAAATGAAAACAAAGTATTGTAAAGACGATGTAGGTTGATATCCGCAATAAAGTGAATGAAGCTATTCGCTTATAAGCATAAGGGGAACACATCTGATTCAGAACAGCTGTTCGTTCAGTCGAGTTCGCTTACAGCAAGCCTCAAAGAGCTGTCACAGTGATCGAGTGTTTCGGCGTGTGTGCGGTAATTTACGTTTTACCCTCCTAGTTTGTCTGGAGTATAACTTTTTTAGTCATCCGACAATTTTTAAAATAATATACGACATTAATTCGCCAGTAGGACACGTCATATCATGCGTAGTTTCCGTCTCTCTACCCCAGAGGTCAAGGCAATATTTAAATATAAGCTGTCAAATGTGGGCATGATACAGCTTTATGAAGTATAAATTGCTTTCTAAAAGAAGCTGCTTTCCTTTTATTGTATAGTATGTAATGTTCTTAACGCATTATATTTTGCACATTCTCTGACTAAATTTGTTTTGCAGAAAGAACAGAAATAAAAGCCTTTTCAAGTTTCAAATATATCATATTTAATTGCAAAACTTTCCCCTGTAAGCGCTTTTGCATATACATGTAATTACATTTCATAGTTATCTTCTACTGTTCATGTATTAATTTATGTCAACAAATGATATTTAGACAATTTAAATAATCTTATTTAGTACCACATCAATATAATTAGCAAATTCACTTAACTGGAAATCAACTTCCAATGATGTTTTTATGTTCAAATAACCTAAACATCTCAAACATTATATTCAAAATAAATTAAAGCATGTGGACTTTATATGTATTGGTCGGATTTAATCTGATCAACTTGCATTTGTTGCATGGTAAGGAGTACCAACACTTTATGAAAATGATGAATTGTAATATGTGACTGTAAAAAAATATTTGGAAAATTCAAAATGACTTGCTGATTGCTATGGTGTCCTTTTCAAGTTTTGTTTACTTGCATATATGTGTTTTGTGAAAGTTTTAGTTATGTCGCAGATTTGCATGAGGATGATAGACTGGTCGACATTTGGTCAGTCAAACCAAATGTGCACTGTTTCGCTTATTATTGTAAATTTGTATATACATTTTATATCAGATAAAAGTGTGTCTTTTTGAATAGGTTTTCATTTATTCACACTCTTAAACAATTTCAAAGTTGAATCTAATTTAACAGCTGTGTCAAGGTAGTATAGTTTGGTATAGCATTAGCATCTTTACCTCTTAACATAAAGCTCTAACGTATTTAGAAAATGCGTTCCTGATATGCACTCCGTTAAGTAGATAAATACCGTCTAAGATGATATCAGTATTTATGTTTACACAACTCTTTTTTTTTCAACAACGTTGTTTTGTGACAAATCAGTTTTAAGTAACATAAGCTGCTCCTCCCAAATGCTCACGTGATGGTTAAGTGTGAACTGATACGCTGTTTACCTGTCTTATAATCACGTGATATTTAATAAAGTAAATATGAGCACTGTAGTCAAGCCTTGGGTCGCATACAAGTTGCTGGATCACAGCTTTACACGCTGTTTATTTGATCTGTGTTCGTCATTTCAAATATCGGTTAATTTTGTGGAATCGTTTTTAAAAATTTAATCAAGGTGTGTGTGAAATACGTGTATAATCTGCTGCATAATATATATTTCACTTGCAATTACAAAGCGCAATGTGTGTTAAAACTTATTAAAGTATGTCGTCATTTCCGAAATCTTCACATGAATGTGATTCTGATAGTTGGGACCATCATTGTACAATCTGCAAAGACAAACGTGCAGAATTTTACTGCACAAATTGTCAAAAATGTTATTGTCAACAGTGTATTCATCCTCATGATGAAACGTTTTTTCGACATATCAAGCATGGAAGAGATAAAGTCGATAGTTGGCCGCAGCAATGCAAAGTACATACAGACAATTACATTGACTTGCACTGTTTTGACCACCATCAACCATGCTGCTATAGATGTGCTTTCCATTACCACAGGTATTAACATTTTAATATTTTGATTTCACGTTTTGGTCGTTTTTCACAAATTTCGAAGCTGTATATTGTTTTGACATGAAAAGGCTTGCTAAGAATGTTGGGTCTATTTTTGGATACCTGTAAGAAACAAGTCAGATAAAAGGGTAGGTTATTATCAAGACTTTCGGAAGAAAGTGCAAGTTATTATTCTCCGAGAAAACGCCTTCTTGACTAGGTTTAAGTTTTTGGTAAGGTAGCCTATCAGGAATGCATCAACATTATTACTTATATCTAAGACAGACGTGTTAAACGTGAAATTACATAACTATTCTTATTTTCGGTAAGAATGCTTTTATTGCCTCGTAAAAAAAAGCTTAGGAAAATTTCCTAAGACTGGACTAGACTGAAGTCGAAACCAAAGTACCTGTTATATATAATCATATTTGTGAATTAAAGGCCCTTACAATAAATGAATAATACGAGTTTAAATACCGTTTGATGTCAAAGGAAATGTATTAAAATAATACAGTCAAGCGCTATTTGAGAATGTACGAAATACATAAATAAACGTTGAATTTGTTCTAAGATAAAAAAAGTCATGAACACAGGTAGATTGGGAATATCCATTCTTTGAAATATAATTTATAAATGAAGTAATGAGGAAATGAAAAGATGTATAAAATAAAAAATAAAATGAAAAATAACAAATATAATATAAACAAATGCATATATTTTAAATAATGCAATTAAAATGTATTGATGTTAAACTGTATTATTTCGCCCCGTATCCGTGTAGATGAAGAAAACTGTATGTTTAGTCCCTTTATTTTTTTTCAAATACTAATTTTGTGGGAATGAAACAACTTCCGTCAATACGGGTTTCTGTAAAAAAAAACGTATTGTCCTATTTCAGCTGGGTTCACAGTCCGCTTAAATAACTTTATGAAGATTTTGTCATTTGATTATGTTTATGACACTTCCGAGCAAGATCTCAGGATATACAGATTTGATTTTTGATGAATCATAATTTGCAGTTTTCTTGTAATGAACATGATTTTTTTCTAGGTTGTCCGGCTCGAATTTATTTAGATACTTTGTTGTTTCCACAAGCGATGTTAGGAACTAATTAAGTAAAATGTTGATGACTTAAGCAATGTTCCTATAATTTGTTGATTGAGCGGACGTCCTAATTATTTCATCAGCGAGTTGTTGACCTTTTATTAAAAGTAGTTGAGCGGACGTCCTAATTATTTCATCAGCGAGTTGTTGACCTTTTATTAAAAGTAGGGTCTCTCATTGCCGTTCAAGGTTTTTAAAATTGATTATTCAATTTCACTTTCTGTGTTATCTTATATTTAAATTTCAGTATTTTCAGGCTCCCGTGATTACATGTTAAATTAACACTTTATGAGCAACGAGCATTATTGAAGAAAATCCATCAGACTAAATGGTTGTTTCACATGTGTATATATTAAAAGAATTATAGAGTTTATCACTGTTCAGCTGCTGAATATAAATTCTACTTTCAGAAACTGCGATGTTAAGACACTTATTCCTGGTTCGGTGTTGTCAGTGCAGGAGAACAAACAGGCGTTTATTGTCGAGAAGACTTCAAAGCACAATGTACAAATACCAGAAGATAAAGTCAGATGCTTTATCACAGGAATATGCGCTTTGGCTGATGGGCAGGTTATCCTTGCAGATTGGGATACCAAAACTGTCAAGCTTCTGGACGAACATTATCAGGTAGTGAGTAACATACCAGTAGCGGCGGCTCCTTGGGACATTTGTCAGGTTACATCAAATAAAGCTGCTCTTACTGTTGGTAAGCATATCCAGTTTGTAAAAGTCAACGATACACAACTTGCAAAAGGTCGTTGTTTTCCATTAACGACAATGAACGAGAGTGTAGGTATTGCCCACCACAAGGGACACTTGTTTATAACGAGTGGGACTGCATTGCGTGAGTACATGGAAAACGGGACATGGCTCTGCAAACTATACGAGGATACATCAAATGAAAGAACTGGTAAGAAACATGATAAATCGATACTCATATACGAACGAATATTTATAAAGTATAATTACAACCATAATAAATACAATATGGTCGTATATTATTTATGTAGTTCACAAAATGTTTTAAGAAAGTGTTTATGTTAACTCATCCCCTTGTCTGTCTGAACTATATTTTAATGAAAAAAACTTTGCGATAGTATCATACAAATTTACCTCCTAATGTGTCCACTTTCGGTTGAATTGGTGAGGTCTTTATATTTCCATCCGTCCGTAATGTTTGTTGGTCCTCCTTTCGTCCCTGTGTATGTCCATAAGTCACTTATCAAAACTGGATCCCGAAATTTCCAAAAAATGCTGAAGATACTAAGTTTATCGAACAATATTTGGACTAAGTACGACCTGTATTTTCAACCAGGTTAGGTCCATGCCATTAAAAAAATAGAACACACATTAAAATCACTAAACTCTACTTAAAGAATGATCATGACACTTGGTATACGCACTGGGTTATATGTTTGCCGATCTGACTGTCAATCTCTTCCTCTGTTTATTAATTAATCCATCTGTTCGTCCTTAAAAGCTGAAAACAATACATGTAATCAACTTTCTTTTGATTCTTTGAAGGCTTTTATAACGAGACATTTTTATGATTCTTCCTTAAAGTATGTTTATAAATTATGTAATATTTTATTAAGCCGTATGTTGAAAAGAAGTATACCATTTGATTTCCAAATTTGATGTGCATAGTATGATTTCCTCTGCCGGGAAAATCCGACATTTCTGCAGAGATGAATATCCAGTGATTATAACATACAAAAATGAATCTCAATACTTAAATTCCTCAAAAGGTTTACATTTTATATTATTATGAAACTTTATATTCACGCGGGTAAGAATGATGCACATATTTTTCTAGACGTCACATGTTGTGTTATATTAATTCAAACATATCGTTGATATTCAATTTCATTATGAAGCATAACACGTGTACAATTATGGGCAAGGCAAATGTTAAATTGCTTAATCGTAAATTGACAAATATAACAGAATTTTACCCTGAATTTGAAACAGGTGTATATTCTCCCTCCCCCCCTCCCTCAAGTTGCGCCCAAAAATTATGTACTGTATATTCCTTACGTTTTACATTTTAATGAAATACTTCGATTTCCTAAAGATGTGGTACCCAATCATGTGCACAGTATAAGGTTTCCAATACAAACGCTAAAAGGATTGTGTGCGGAGTGGGATGGGAGAGTGGAGGTACTAGATAACAGAGCTTTCAGTGCAAAAGTAGATCACAAGTTTGAGGTTTATACTAAATAGATCGCTATCGGGCATTAATAACCACTCTGTATGAAAAATGTAGCAGGGAATATGAGGCACTGTGAGCATAATTGTATGTTTTCAGTTGTCATTAACTGTATTATAAGCGCGCATGTAAAACACCGCTTATCTAATACGCAGTAAAGTCTTCATCATAAGACGCATAGCCCATGCATTTTTGTTTGGCTACAGCTATGAATTAGCATAACGGACTTTTGTAAATATGTTATTACAGAAAAATCTTGGACAATTGCTATCCATAAATTTTATAGTGGTACCTCTACCACGAATATCACATCTCTACCAAAAGCTGTGATTTAATATACCCGGACAAAAAATCGCCCGTCTATTTTTAAGTCTGACTGAGACAAAAGCTGACCCGGGAATAAAATCACCTGTAAACACGTCGTTACGTTCAAAAGCTTTATGGGTTATTTTTGGGAACCCATATCTAAAGAAGGTATATAAGTCAAATACGACTTAATATTATAATTGGCCATTTATATAAACGCATTAATAGACTGTTTAAGAAATTTGTTACAGGATCAACGTAGAAACATGAATGTTAAATTATTTTTCCATATAAGAAATTGATACATTGTTTTTATGTTTAAACTTTGAAATGTGCCATTACAAGAACATCTTTATAAAATATATTATAAAGTCGCATCTTTGATTTCCTATTTGATTAATTATGTATCATAGTGAGTAACAGTTGAGAATTTAGTAACGAACTTTAATATAGGCAAGTACGTGTGCAGGCTTGTTACAAACATTTGTTTTGAAGATGTCTTTGTAACATGCAAACCATTTAAAGAATGGAATCGCCTGTTGTGCCTGGCTCTAATTTGTCCAAAAGTATCAAATTTATGGTTTTGTGAGCTGTTTCAAGATCGGATCAGATACCGTTTTGCTTTTGCCCCATGGTAATATCAACGAAATCTGGTCGTCTTGGTGTACAGTTGTCTCGTTAAATAAGAATCAATAGAACGAAAACTGTATCAGTTTCTCTAATAATGATTTCCTCTTCATTTTGAGATGATTGTAAGTTAGTATGAGCAGATTAAAATATTGAACATATTTATACCAAGTAATTTAAGGCTGGAACTGCAATCTGAAAATATTTGTTTCATATTGGGCATTTAGTTTAATATATGATCCAAGATGACTTTTATTACGTGTTTTATAAGAAATTGACATTTTTTAACCGACTGTTATATTGAATGATGTCCCGGTTCCACCAGCTTGAATCAGTCCATGCTTAGTGTTTATGATGTATGCTGTATCTTGTATTTTATAGGCAACATTTTGATTGCCTTTGATACAAAAAACATACGGATAGTAACAATGGTTTCTCTGCTGACTGTGTGCAGGTTCATTATCTCTTTATTGTCCGTATCTTACCAATTCTATGTAAACATACGAATTCGACCCACAAAAGATTGATTGTGTGTCAATAAATTTTATATACTTTTAGAAATTGCACAATTAATTGTTCTAAATAAGGACAAGCGTAGTTTGTATATACCACGAAAGATAAACATTAACTATGTTCATTATAAATTTAATTTTCAAGAAAAGTCTTCATTCCTAGACCAGAGTCTTACAAGTTCATTTACAGCAACATTTAGTGGCAAAGAGCTTGCTTAAAGGCATACTAACATCTTTTTATGCACACGCCACGCGTCGCGTCTCAATTAACATGTGTGATTTTGTTGGGATGAAAGGTACTTCTTTCAAGATATAAGCAAACGCTTGTGGAGGGTGGGTCCTTGGCTGTTTGGTTCGCGCAATCGTTGGTGCACGCGCTTTTAACGTATGCGACCCTTGTTAAACCCAGGTTCATTTTTTTTCACAAAATATAACGACAACAGAACTCTCCAAATTATTCAATCGTTTCGCGTTGCAACGCTATATAGTTTTCCGGTTTTTAAATCGTCGAAAGATGCATATATTATGACATTTTAGAGAATGGTAAATGTTCAGTATTATTGTGTTCTCATACAATTTAAAAACTAAATTGAAGCACGACTTTTTTAATTGTGTCAATTTACTAAATGTGAAAAGGCCCCTTAAAGTCAGCCGAGTTGATGTTGGTATGTTTACACATTTTTGTAATTTGTCGCAAAAAAGTGATTATGAGTCAAAATGTGATAGTATTTATGTCAGATGTGCATCAACTTTGGTAAAAATCGGCCAAGAAATTCCCAAATTTCAATGCACATATAGGGCATTTCAATTTCTGTCCATGGACAGAAATGATCTAAATTTAAACTTGCGCGGGTCACATGTAAAACCACGTGACCATTGCATAATTGTTTACAACGCCATTTGCATGAATGATGAATAATAATGCTATTACCAGTTTAAATATATGCTGTCTTACACATGCACATTTCGTTTAAATCATGTTCACATTATATGTTGTTTTATAGTGCCGATTTAATTCGTAAATACACGCCGTCTGCTTTATGACTACATTTTCAATACTCGTATAACCCGCCCCATGTTAACTTTACTATCGACCGCTGGTTTTCACGTAGCTTAAATTTCAACTTTAAATCTCTACCGATACAATTTGTATCGTCTGCTATGATTTATTTTTACCTTGTCAATATGAAATGCCCGTTAACGTTTAATTCATGGGCGCAGCAATCTTTATTTGTACAAGTCATTGACTTGATTATTTTAAGATCGTGTATAGTGTGTCGTGTATGTCCAGTAATGTTTTTGTACACACGCAGCCATGTTTGTTTCGTATTGATATCGTGTATGTTATAAATGAAGATAGCTTGCTAGTGTACAGGAAAAAAACTTAAAATATGTCTTTAAACGTACAAAGTATTAACATTAATGGATTTAGATCCAAGCAAAAACAAACTGATTGTGTTATTTAGTAGTTCTTCTTTGTTTTGAAAAGCTCGGAAGTGGACATCACGGGAAATTGGCGCTCACGTGACCCAAAGCGCGAATACGTCACAGGTTAATAATAGTTTTGAGGATTCAGTTATGTACATGATTGGGTTTCATATTTTTTATGCTTTTGGCATTTTTTGGCACAATTTTTTGCGAAAATCAGTATGGAAGAGTTAAGCTTTAGAATGTATCTGACGAATACTGATAAATTCGGGTCAATTGAGAAAACTGAATTGTTGTGAGAAATATCAACTTGGGCGGCTTTAAATGTTTATGTTTGCGTGCAACAAGTCCTGTTTCTATTTTCTCAAATTCCATTTCGAAATTCCAGGCTAAACATAATATATTTGGCATATATCATATTATGTTTAAAACAGTTTTGGTTTCTATATCTTCTTATTTTTTTATAAAAGCTAAATACAAATCTTTTGTGTCAGTATTTAAAGTCATTTATGTCAATATGCTGACATGAAATACGCAGAATGATGTCGGTTGGTGTAAATATAAAATTCAGGTTAACTTTTGCTTACAATAACTCCGTAGCTATATATATTAAATTTAAAACAGTTATATCGTTGTGGTCATTATATATGGATCATGGTCAATTCACTTTTGCAATCAAAACGTGTAAGATCTTTCAACTCAATAACTTAAGTTTGGATGGAAATTTAATTCTTAAACTGTTGAAGCATTAAGTAGCTTACATGCTGATCTAGCAGTGCCTTGCATTTGTAGCCAGTCGGATCAATTGCACTGTTACTAACATGGGCAATATATTGAGAATGAATGTGTGGCAAGTGGAGTCAAGGTCACATTTAAATGGAGTCCCGTTTCCTCTAAATAAATTTAGTTTGCAGATATTGATATTATGCTTTAACTGTGTTTGTAGGTAGCTTACATGCAGACTTAGAGTTGTATTTTATTTTGAGCCGGTTGGAAAGTCAATATTAAAACGAATGAAAAAAAAGGTTGCCTATCAAAAAGTTTGGCTTGTTATTTGAGCAGTAATTGTGTGTAACGGTTGATTTCATGCAGAACATGATTGGGCTCCTAAAATTAAATTAAGTTAAAGAAAATAAATATTTTAAAAATGGTTATGTCTGTTTCAATAAGAATAGTCTAGTGACATATATTGTATTTATTTGATATCCCTGCAAAAAAGATTGTTTGGGGGACGGTGGAGTCAATATATATATCATGACACATTAATATTACTTTTTTTACTCGATACTTAAAATGTATGTGTAATTACCAGTAATTAATAATACTAATACTAATACAACAATGAATATGAAATAAAATAGCAATTACATAATTGGCGTTCATCTTGGTTTACAGTATGGAAATGTGTTGTGAGTTTTGCTGGGGACAAGGTGTACGTTTCTCAACCCTCCCTGCACACGCTTCTCACCTTGGACTTGAAAGGAAACATATTAGCTATCTTTCACGACCCTGGGTTATTACGGCCAGGGGGTGTATGTGTGGCACCGGAAGGTCAAATAATAGTATGTGGAGACGGTTCAGACACTGTTATGCTAGTGGACAGTGACGGCAAGACAAAGCTGGCCACTTTAGCTACATTCAGCAATGGATGTCGGTGGCCATGGTCAGTCTACTACACAAAGAACACAGCCACCATCATTGTTGGTCAATGGTACGACACAATTGTGGGGCTTAAAATAAAGGTATGAAATAGTCAAAAATACTGAAACGAATTGTTTAATATACATGTTTAAAACGATGGAATAAGTATAGATTTCCTCTCCGGCAGTCATTGGCTGTTTGTCCGTTAGGCTGTATATGGTACCTTAATAGTGTTATAACTTAAAAATTAACATGATGATGAAACTTTGCATACACAATTTGATTTAGGTATTTTATTTTTCTGTCTGCCATTTATTATCACGGCCATCTATTTGCCTGGCTGTCCATCATTACTTCAAATAACTTAAACGTACGTATTATCATGCAAATTATGACGGTATTATGCATGAACATTCATTCACCAGCGTATGTCCGATTCGGATAACGTAAGTGTGAAAATTAATGTAACCATTTATGTACTTTTAAAAGAGGCCCACCTAAGACACATATTTGAAACACTTAATAAAAATGCTCAGATTATCGACAAACAAAGGTAGTTCACAAAATTTTAGCTCCAACAGCTTCATAGAATGCGACAGTTAATCAATCGGAACCTGGACTCCTTTGGTTTTTATATGTAAAGTTTAAAATCAACTCCATCGATATGTAGTTATTCTTCTGAAGATTCGGATTGCAAGTTATTTAGGTTAGGTGTCATCTAGAATTACTCAGTATGTTTGTATCTGTGAGACAGATTCGTATCTGTGTTTTGTTGTATGCAATGTACATGATTCCTTTAAAACAATCGTTGTATTTTCTAATTAAATTGTTCACAGGAAAGGGAAAAGGGTCCATTCATCAGACTGAAATGTCAAAAGAATAAATTTCTTATTTTGAAATACACATGTGAAACCATTGAAGGAATTCTCACAATATGCAGACAGGACTTGAAAGCTACTGAATTGTTAGACGACAAATTACACAGTTTCATGTCGGAAGATTATATACAGGTTTACACAACAGAGCAGTTATTGAATCATTTTGAAACTGTTGAAATGGAAGAAAATCAAGGTATGTCTGCAAACAGCGTAGTCGCCTCCATTGCTCAGACAAGTACCTTAACTTTAATCATTGTCAAAGATGACATGTGTAAATCAATCATCAATGCTTTGAAAACATCAGTGATCTGCAACGCAGGTGTCTTAATAGTCGGCAATATGAAGGAGTGGCCTATTATCCCAAACGTATTCTTTGGGATGACCGAGTCGGAAAAGATTTTGAAGGAGGCAGATTATGTTTTTAAACGTTGTGCATGTGGCATATTGAAACAAGTGATTGCAAAATTGAAAGAATTTGCTGAAAATTCAGGAATTTTTTCTGGTAAGACTTTGAATGAAAAATATACGGGTTGTGTTAACTTATTCATAGTTAAGTATTATATAATCTGAAGTAAGCATAGCCAATAGACGCAGAGTCTTTAACTATGTCAGTATGTTATTTAAATATGTTTGTTTATCTTATGATTTGTTCACATATTTGCTTTCAGAACTGAAAAATGCAAGCCTGCAGGAGGTGTATACTTCAGTTAAAGCGTATTTCGAGAATACCTCCATCCCTTACACAGAACGCCTTGTTATCCCATCACAAAAGTTTGAATATCCAAAGAACATTGACAAGGTATAGCATGTGATATAATTGTATTAATGCAAAATGTTCTTTTTAAAGTATAGTTTTGTGTTGTCTTTTCCTTTTTTATATTGAGAATAGTCGAGGAACATAAAATATTTGCACACAGTAACACGGAGGTATATCTCTGTAAATGTATAACTCGTATGTTACTGATTTGTTTGTGTCTCTGGTACTTTCACAGGCTATCGAAGTCATAAAAAGCATACCTTCAATCATTGGATGTGTAAAGAAGAACGGAAAACTAAAAATTTACATTAAAGAATCGCCCGCTAATTCTGACGTGGAAAACAATGTCCAACGCGAGTTGGATAACTATAAGGTTAGCGAAAAAGACTTTGTTTACAGAACTTCCTTTATGTTCGTCAGGCGATTCGGCATTTGGTGGCATAGGTACTCTTGGGGGATTCGTAAGGAAGCAGGACCAATTACCTGACGCCTATGTTGGACCACGTATGGCAGAGGTTGCAGCTTTTCCGGCGAATGCTTACACATTAGTAGCTCTTGTTGCGCGTCACGTTGTCAATGAGTCCAGATCAGAATATCTCACCGTTGGAAACGATTTGCGAGTTATTGGTCGTTTCGATCGAACTGGTACTGATGAAGGTGTCGACGTGTTGCCAATAGATGTATACGCAGAATGTGAACAAGATTGCGACACAAGATTCAAAACGGAACTATGTGTGAGCATGACGACTACACAATTACCAAATAAAGAAGATATACGGACTCTGATAGAGATGAATAAACCTGTGCATATTTGGGGTGCAACTTCTGCTCCCGGTTTAGGTACACTGACAGAAATCGTCGATTCCGCAAATGGAGATTATATCAAGATTCGAGACCGCCAAGAAGGTAGGCCTTTCGCTCAAAAAGGAGATAGTGGGGCCATGGTTTGCTATTTTGATGCGCGGAGAGAAGTGCTGTACGCTGTAGCAATTCTTGTTGAGGTTATGTCGCGTGATGAAGGCGATCAAAACGAAGGATATCTAGCACACATTCTTGATATCGCGCTTCAAAAGCTGTCCATAGTCAATGGATATGACTTTGTGTTCATCTGAGATTAAGATTATGTGGCTGCTCCTGTCTATTTACCATGAGGATAGTTCAACATTATAGTACTTTTGCAATTAATGAAGTATATTATTGTACATTGTGTATGTCGTATAGTACAATTTTTCAATAAAACATCAATACATGTACATTATTGCAGTATCCGTGTATGCATTTCAATATTATACGCGTAATATTCAGTGATCGTTCACTTGTTAGTAAAAGAAATCATGCCGACCGAAAGAAAAAATATTGAGTGTCTTATACTTGATGTCTTCACGCATAGAATTGAAAGAAGAGAAAACAACTAGGCTAAGAAATCCCCATCATCCTCAATACTAAACGAAAGAGTGCTTTTTCAGGAGTTGGCTAGCATTTAAATATTGGGGCGGAAAAATGTAAATGTTGTATAATTTACAAAACTACAAACATATATATTTCTTCGTTTTATTTAATATAACAACTTAAGTTTTGTATGCAAAGAAAAATAATTATATTACTAACCTCATCATTTTATATCTATGAAAATGTCTTAAACCACGAAGCTTGGATAAACATTGTTCTGGTGCCGTCGCTCCAAATGTACATTTATGAAAACAGAATTGTCTTGTTTGCTTCAGAATAATAATTGGTTGTAGAAATTAGAAAATACATAGACCTTTCAACATTACCTTGATAATACATGATTGAAATAAGTTTATATAAAGAACGCGTTTGAATTGTTTTTAACACTTATTATGAGTAAAAACATCTGGATAATATCAAGCTTTCCACTTATGAATACAAACGTTGGGGATTTAAAGAATCGTTACAGCTATCAAAAACACCGAAAAAGCACAAAAGGGGCCATATTGCCAAATAATGGGATGCAAAATATACGCGACCTTCTGTTTATTAAACCATAAAATAAAGTAGCAATCAGATAAATTCAACATGAAAATATACTTGTTATATGTTTTATCTTTGTTGGTTTGGCATTTACGAAACAAATGAGAATTCAAATCCAAATGCTGCCTACTGTTGTTACTGTCAGCTTGATTTTAGGTTAGAATTCTTTTTTTTCGATAATCTTCAAAAGATATAAGAAAAAACGATAGTTTGGTATGATGGATAATTTCAATGGTAATTAAGCACAATCCTAGGATTCATAGTTTACTCAGCGTCGTTCCCAAACTGATCATTATTTTTAATGCAATGAGCCGATTGTTAATGAAATGACAATTAAACAATATTCATGTAACAGAATGTGCGGATGGCATAATTAATGCAATAAAAAAGTCAATAAGTTTGCCTGTAACATAAAAGCCATTGTAAGATCAAATTAATTATATTACTGGTAACGGGGTACATGTACATAATAGTTTTGCGGAACTTGTAAGGATATTGTATTGTGCAGATGAGAATTATAATATTATAATATATTCGCTTATAATTATAAACAAGCTAAAACTGTGTTTATTGTACGATATACCATAATGATTGTTACGTTAACTGCTGCGTGAATGTGACTTTCCCTTTACAATCATTCTACAGTTAATGTTCTTTCTAATGATCAGTGTGAGGTTTTCTTTTTTAAGTTGTTTTCACACGATTTGAATGACATAGTGTATAATTCATCGCAATCTTTCCGATTGATCGTCTTTAGAATTTATTGTCTACCTATGTCAAAGTTAATCGTTGGAAGTTCTGAAAAACATGATGTTGTATTGATTGTTTAGGATTGAATGTAAATGTGTTTACTTTTTGTGTATACTACAGTATGTATAATTGATATTTTCACTCTGTTCTGCGCTATTGTCCTCTGTTCGCATATGTATAATGTTTCGGTTATTTTATATATTTTTTTACATATATCCGTGTATATCATATCAATAATGCCTACCAAGTAAATGTGAATCAGTCTAATCAAAATTAAAGCTTGCGTGTATAGGTCAAACATTATATTACCAAATATACTAATATTACTAATATTACCGCATTGCTATCCATTTACTGCTTAAGTATATCGAATACTTTTGTATAATGCTTGTTTATAAAATGATATGATTGCTATTTACAAAATATTTACGGAAGATTCTCTGTGTATTTTCGTTAAATTGTTTGAACAAGTTTTTGACGGTTGCTGAAAAGATATAAACTTAAGTGATTATAAATGTTAGTCAATATGGTTATTCGATCATTACATGTCTATTTGAATCACGTTTCTAGTATTAACATGCATTGTACATTAATATTTACTTGAAAAAAAAATTGTAAGACGCATATTTTGGTTGATTTCCAAATATCCAATCATACAGTAGCGGTATGCAGCTCAGAGCATATTAGTTTTTATGTTGACGTACCGAAATAATTAATTGCTTCTTACCTATGAACGTGTTCAAAAGCGCTCGTACAGAAGAAAATCTAATCACATACGATCATTAATTTTGTTTGTTTTTTTTTTTTTAGACAGAATGAGTCAACTGTTCTCATTTCTACGTACAACTAATTGTACTCAAAACATACTCCAAACTCTTTTCTAGCAAAAAAGAAAACTAACATCAAATAACAGATTTCATCACGAAACTTCATCCTTACGTCTTTATTTCACTTACAGAAAATGTGGGTGGTAAGTTAATTGAAGCACATATATTTTGTAATATGTCATAACTGTATATATGTACATGCACATTTACATGGTATATTTTAAATGTAGGAATTGACGTTTTTAGTAAACTGGTATATTTTTGCGTTAAAGACTGTTTGTCATTTATTGTTATATTTTAAGATGAAATAAAAGGGCGGTCGATATCCTCAAATTGCTGAAATATATTTTAAAATCATTACCTTCGTATCAATTCGCAAACACTAGTGATGTATAGTATAATATTGTGTCTACTTAGTTTTACATCTTACAAACCCTAGATAATGACCCAGACAAGTTTAACTTTTATTACAAAAGTTTGGCACTTGAAATGTTAAAACTATGCGTGTTAAATTTGAAATGGGCACGGTGTACTAAACATGTATTTAAAATGTGTATAATACTTGTATATACTTAAGAGCATAATCGAATGACGATTGCATCTGAACTATACATTTTGGAAGAGCCGTCTTCATTGTATCGATGTGTTGATGTTACCTAATAATGTGTTAAGGTCCGCTTATAATCGTGTTTATGTCGCGGTCGTGTACGTTTCTGCTTATAAACGTGTTATGTCGTCTTTTATAATCTTTTTATCCGCTTATCAACGTGTAAATAATTATGTTCGCTTTTGAAGGTAAATATTTTATCTTCTCGACGTCTATGTTTTCGCCTATGACTATGTTGGTATCCATTTATAAAAGTCTGCTTATAACGAAGAATCTTTCCGCCTATAAACACGTTTGTGTGCAGTGATAACGTTACGTGTCTCAATCTATAAACACGTATGTGCCCGATAATTAGTCCTATGAACATGAATGTATTATTATAAAGACATGTTTGTGTATGCCAATGTCCGGCAATGAACATACGTTTGTCCGGCTATGAACATATGTGTGTCCGGCTATAAACATGTATGTGCCCGGCTATTAACATATGTGTGTCCGCCTATGGACATTTACGTGTCAATCTATGATAATGTATATGTCCGCCTATGAACATCTAGGTGTCCACTTTTAAACATATACATGTCAGGTTATTAATAATTATGTATATGCCTATGAAAATATAGTTGTCCGAACCCGTGGATGTATGCCTTAGAACATTTGTGCCTGTCAATGAACATTTATGTATCTGCCTATGAGAATGTATGTGTCGAACGAACATAATGAATGTCCCTACATATGTATGTGCCCACTAATCATGTAACATGTGTCGACCTATAAACACGTATTTGTCCAAGATTACGCTACGCGTGGTTGCTTATGTCTACAAATAACGATGTATGAGTCCGCATATGAACATATATTTGTCCGCCTCTAAACATGTATGTGTTCGCCCATGAACATGTATTTTCTTTTGCCTCTGAACATGTATGTGTCCGCCTATGAACATGTATGTGTCCGCCTATAAACATGTATGTGTCCGCCTATGAAAATGTATGGTTTGTCTATGTGCATGCATGTGTTAACATATAAACATGAATTTATTCATCTAGAAACATATGTATGTGATAGGAACATGCATGTGTCTGTCTATGACCATGTCTTTATTGTCCAATGAACATGAATGTTTACATCTATGAACATGTATGTGGCTGCATCTGAACATGTATGTTGGTACCTATAAACATGAATTTTCAGCCTATGAGAATACAAGTGTGCGCCTATGTGCGCTATGGGCATGCATGTGTCCCTCGTTGAACATGTATTGGTCCGCTTATGACAATGCATAAGTCCTCATATGCATACTTATTCAGCTTATGAATAAGTGTTTATCCTCGTTTGAACAAGTCTGTGTCCGCCTATGAACATATATGTGTTCGCTTAAGAACATGTTTGCCTCCGCCTTTGAGTACGTATGAGTTAATCTATGCAAATTTATGTGATTGCTCATGAACATGTTTTGACATTTTAACCAATGTATCGTTTTAATGATTTTTAACGAAGTCGAAAATTCGTGTTATTAGATATGATACTGTGGGGATTTTGTGTGTCAAACAGATGTTTTCGTTTCAATAACTTTATACTACATATATTAATTTTTATGAAACTTTCGATTAAGCAATCATGGCCTAGATTGAGACTTTATTTGGGCTAGTTGGGTCCCTACTATCCATGTTGTTAAAAAACTAAAAGCAATATCCGCTCGATAACTTGCGTTTGGATGAAGGCGTTGCATTTAATGTTTGTGAATAAGTAGCCTACATTCACGGCGAATTAGGGAAAGCATTTCATGTGTCAGATGAGTCAATCAAGATCAAAATTAAATTTCCTTAAATCGAAAAACAATATTCGCGCAATATCTTAAATTAAAATGGAAGAATCGTGATGAAAAGTTTTGTGTATGTATATAACATGTTTACCTGGTATGGGATTCCATTTTAGGCTAGTCGGTTGAAGGTGAAGGTCACTATTACTAAAACTACAAATAAAAACGGTTTCCACTCAGTAACTTTCGTTTTGATGAGGTTAATGTACCGAAATCAGGTGTTGGTAGATACTATGCCGCCCAAGCGTGAGACTCTATTTGAAACCAGTCAAATTAAGGTTAATATCAATGTTGCAAAAAAACTGATTCCACAAAATGACCCAAGTTTGGTTGGGGGAATTGCACTGAATTTTGGTGTTAAGGCTGTGTACATGCAGACCTTTATTGGAATTTAACACTCAAAGTTATTTAGTAAGTCAAAGGTGTAAAAACCTGGATCCTTGTTGTCGCTATGTTTCGTGTATTTCATATATATTCGTCATATTAATTCCTCTAACATACTATACTGCTTTATTGTGCGTGTATTTTCATTAAATGATACTTACAATATAATATACTATTTTTGCTCACCTGTGCACAACGTCCACGTGGTGAGCGTTTGGTATCGCCTATTGTGCGTCGTGTGGTGTACGTCATCCGCCAACTTTTCTTTCAAACGACATTTCATGTTAGTATTTCAAATAGTTCCACGTGTATGTAGCCAGGGAAAAAAAGGTTAAAACAAGAAATCCAACAATTATTCCCATTAAATACCGACGCTCTGATGTTTTGTGTATCGTGTGTAGCACTGCTGCAAGGTATAGTGGTCCTCAACACGTCTGTTTAAATCATTTCCATGGGGTCACCACCGGCAAATCACATTCTTTACCAAGACCAAAATAGTAAAATAACTCAATTTAAAAAAGTGGTTTTGTATAAAGTTTGTTCGTCATGTCACTGGGCTCAAGGCTAAAACCAGGCAGAGCCTGAGGAATAAAATTTAAATGGAACATCAAAGTATTTAAAACAAGGTGAAGCTTTGAAATATTTTATCGGTAATATTGTAAAGTGATCCTATACTAAGTTGGTTAAGATCGAATCCCTGGGGAACAATAAGCTACGCGGGTAGTGTAATGTTTATTTGTTACTTTATAGCATAAAAACTTTGGTAAAGCTCTTTCCCCACGTTTGAGAGCTTTTATATGTGTTACATACAAAAATTGGTCGTGTGCAAAATGTGTTTAAATACTTATTACGAGTCACATCGTAAATATGCAGTAAACAATAACTTTACAGCTTTATGCTCAAAACGTTACACAGATGAGCGATCAAGGGCAATCTCGGCCCTCGTGGTACTTTATAATCTCATCCTCTATGATCTCTCCTAATCTCCCGACAAAAAATATATTTAAAAATCGATGTTCAAATAATGCTTTCTTGGTAATAATAAAATCGTTTATATAATTATCTGAATTTACCCAGTTGTAGATGTCATTGTTTAAGTTCAATTTATTGTGCAGTTCTATAACATATCTCTCTATACATGTTTCTGTTTTAGTTGTTGAATCATTCGAATGATCATACAACATCGACTTGCGTGGACTTTTTTAGTTTTCCCAATTAAGATACCTATCGCGATGGTTTATATATAGTATCAGATTAGATTTCAATCGATTTGGATTAATACTTTTTATAATTAATGTTCTAGTATGTACTAAACTATATCAATCCGTTAACATCGAACCAAGTCTAAAAAAATTATGTGATAGTTATGATAACAATACTTTTATTTCCTGAAGGAATCATATTCAGACAATGAAACTGTTAAGAAAAATCATATCGAAAATAAATATCTTCTTCAGATTATTTCCTTATTGTTTTAACGACATGAGTATTAAATAATGTGTATTACAGCTTTAATCATTTATATTTATGTATACAGGATTTTGCAATAAAATTTAAATCAAAACTGAATTTTAGTGTACATATTAACAATATTAACAACCAGACATAAAACAAATGTACTCACACAAGACACACAAAAACACAACAAACTTGATGCCAGGCTACGATCCATCATAACGACAGACTTGCACCGAGTCTCGTCAATATAATGATAGTTGACATTTCCGTTTTCATGTGTTCTGAAATGCTTCTGAAATTAACAATTTCGGAAAGGTAAATTTCATTATAAAATTCCGTCTTCAACTGTAGCCTGTATAGTTTAACTGTTCTGTTGACTTGTACTTTCAGGATGCTTTTAGATAATGTTTGTGTTCGTGCAATACAATTTCAATGTTTTACTTCTTTAATACTAAAGAAAGGTTACGTTATTTTACATTAAAAACATGAATCTTACCTAGCAAATACACGAATTAACTACAAAAAAACTCTCCCAATAGTCTTATCATAGTTAGAGGGGGTAATCACGTGAAAGTCAAGATGGCGATAACCGTTCCAAGACAGTTTTGTTTCGCAGTTTTATACTCTTTTTTACTTGTATTAATTGTTTAAATACCGCTCACTTTCCAGACAAATCAGCAAAAAAGTAACTAGCGTTTATTTCGTATTAAGATTCGCTCTTTATCTCGACTTTACTCGCTGCGAAATTTCTTAGAATTACAGCTCAACTAAGAAAATTCGCAGCGAGAAAAGCCGAGATATAAAGCGAACTATAGTACAAAGTATACGTTAATCCCTTTCTTACCGACATGGCTACCCGTCTCTGCATGGACGTCGCCATCTTGGCTACCACGTGATTACCCCCTCTCACAGAGAACCCTAGTCCAATTGTGACAAATAGAAACACGATGAAAATGAAGCAGAAACTGTTATTATGACTTGTTGAAGTAACTATCGACTTTTATACACAACACCGTTGGTTATATATATGTTGTACAACCTTCTGTATCCACACATACAACATTATTTTTTTAAAGCATATTAGTTATTAACTTTGCACATAAGAACTGAAAAGAAACTCATAACATGTTATTCGACAGAAGAAAACATTATGTTAATGGAAATAATATATTATGATTGAGAGTGTTTGAATTCAAATGTTACACACAGTTTTCTTATTGGGTTTTTGATATAAGAAATTGTGGAGGAAAATGTTTATGTTTGCTTAATATCGAACGCAGGTGTTCAGTAGACAATTATCCAATTACCATGCCTCTGTTTTACAGTGTTCATGATATGAAGGTATTTGTTTGGTATTTGTCGAAGCGCTATTTTGATTGTTATGATCATCTTTGTAGTAAAAGAGCTAGTTCATGTGTATGTGACATCTAGAAACATAATGGAAATAATAATGCTATAATATACTTGTTGATTAAGTTTGTAATTTGTTGTTACAGATATGATTGTGGGACATTTTCTCTCCGCTGGTCGTTTTTTCAGTTATATTTGTTGATTTTTACTGCGTTCATTACTCAATAAGTTCCATTTTTGTTCGTGTGTATTAATAAATAAATCTGTTTTTCTTCTGTTTATTTGAAAATATCTTCATCCATTTTAATGAAATCATTATTAGTTAGTTCATTTTCTGACGATGTCGTGTGTCCGCTGCAAAAGATCGGCTCTTATTCTTTCACAAATTTCAATACTAACTTTCTGTAACAAGGTATCAATGTCAATCTGAAGATCGGCTGAGTCATTACCTACGCTGACTTTGAGTGCAATCCGTAGAACCTTCGATGTAAACTGCTTTTCATGTGGTTCACCGCTAACTTCCTGAGATGTAAAAGTGGATCTTCAGAAATTGCCATTTTACGATTAGTCCGATGTAGTCATAAACTAATTAAGATCTCGTGAGATTTGCGTCGAACTCTCCCGCGACGGGATCCAAGATGGCGCCGCCCATCTCCAAGAAAGTGTATATATTTGGACACTCGTTTTTGAAGAAGTTGAAAGATTTCATTCGTAATGATCCGTCACTATGTTACGATTTGGGCCTAACTGGTAGTCCGATGATAACAATACACGGGTTTCCCAGGCGCTACAGTCGACCGTCTTCGTAACAACTTAGAAGATATCCTTGATTTCAACCCAGACATTGTGGTCTTAGTGGTTGGAACAAAGGATATCTACAACCGGAATCAATCGCCACTCTCTGTTGCTTCGGCGATACGTGATATTGTGGACACTATACTTTTTGTTCATGGAATTCCACAAGTTATTGTTCTGCAAACCCTTCATAGACATGTTCCAACTTGTCACACTCGTTATCCAGTTGACATTGATTGGTTCAACTACAGGGTTGACGAAATCAACAGTCTCCTCATTGACTAGCTAAATTATTCGCCCCATGGCCGAGCATATCTGTGGCGTTTGAAGGGTTTTTGGTAACCAGAATGTACCCGCATGAACTTTGCAGATGACGGCTGTCAATTGTCACCTCGCGGTTAACATAGATTCTACAACAACATACGGGCGGCAGTGGTCGCTGCCTTTAAACAATCAATCGGATTTGTATAACATTTTGCCTGATCTTGTTGGGCTTGTTATATTAAAGCTGCCTGATTTAGTAGGTTCAGGCCAGCTCTTTATCAGTGTCACATTTTTGTCACTCTTTGTTATAAATTTAGACTGGAAAAAAATCTCTACAATATGACGGCTTTAGATATCATTTCTGTCTGAAATGGTTTCTATATAAAGGCAGTTATGTAATTTTTCATTCGACCCATGCCCACCTTTTGTATTCATTTTTAAAATAGGCCTGTCTAAAGTCATGTGTCCGGTTGGATTTTGATATTTTTATACCGGAATTTAATTATCAGTTCAGGCTTTACGTTTACATGATCAATTTCATGCCTGATTTCAGTCATTCAGTCAGATGTTTTATTGCTGCCGGATTTAAGTAATTCAGTTCAGGTTATCGTTTGTGTTATTCAATATTATGCCTAAATTAAATAATTCAGTTCGGGCTGCTATTGATGTTATAGTTATTCATGTAGGAACTATGTTTTTGCCTGATTTTAGTTATTCAGTTGAGGCAATTTTTTATATTTCCAATAGTATGCCTGATTGTAGTTATTCAGTTCAGGCTTATATTGATGCTATAGTTCTCTACGTAAGAACTATGTTTGTGCCTGATTTTAGTTATTCAGTTCAGGTCAAGTTTATATTTTCCAATATTATGCCTGATTTTATTTATTCAGTTCAGGCTAATATTGATGTTATAATTCTCTACGTAAGAACTATGTTTGTGCCTGAGTTTAGTTCATCAGTTCAGGCCAAGTTTATATTTTCCAATATTATGCCTGCTTTTAGTTAAACAGTTCAGGCTTATATTGATGTTATAGTTCTCTACCTCAGAACTATGTTTGTGCCTGAGTTTAATTATTCCGTTCAGGCCCAGTTTATATTTTCCTATGTAATGCCTGCTTTTAGTTTTCCGTTCAGGCCAATATTGAGGTTATAGTTCACTATGAAGGAACTTTGTTTATACCTGATCTGAGTTAGGCAATCACATACATTATCTAATTCTATATCTGATTATAGTTATCAGTTTAAGCTGACTTACATATTTACGTGTATGTCGGATGTGTTTATCAGGTCAGGCTAATAAATTTTCTGTTCTTTAGGTTCATTATGGTTTCCAGATGAAGCCAAAAAGTACACGCAAAAAAGCGGCCTCGTCTACCACATGTGCCTGCTGCAAGGCTTCAACAGCCACTGGCAATCAAACAACAATATCCATGCCAGCAAGGCAAACGGAGGAGCCGGTGTCGGACCAGACACGAAGGTTTCCCATCCCCACCATTCCTGACAACCGGGCAAACTCGTTAACAGCCACAGTCTCCTCCACGCAAACCTCCAACCCATCACAGTGTCATTCAGACATTTCAAACGCAGCCTCTCATCTACAACCACATTTGACCTTGGGGCATCCAAGCTTAGGCAATCTTCCCACAATGCCCAGTGTTGACATCAACATGGATGACTCGAGTTCCTCCGATGAGGATCCAGATTTCACCTTCCCCCAGGCTTTGCATTCTCATGCCAGGGACATCATACCAGGTACTGGCCAACTTAATGCAGAGCCTATAAGTACCCCAATATTGAGCCAGATCAACAAATCGGTCTTGAAAGATATTTAGCGAAACAAATTCGTGGAGATGGCGTTACTACTTCCTTCGGCGTTGTCTCCACAGTCCCTTCAATACACATTACAACTGGATAACAACTCTCAGATTTCCATTACGCCTAAATCAAACCTCAAGAAAATAACGAACATAGAACAGTGGACAACTGCCATGATCCGTTTCATGGCAGTATATACTTTCAAATATCCTTCAGAAACTCAGGCTATGTTAACGAGCCCCGTTCAGACAATCTTCGCCCTACAAGAAATTTGTGGACAAGACCTGTTTCAACTATAACAAACGCTTCTTCTGCCACGTCCCCTCTTGCCCCCAACGTCTGTGGTTTCTGCAGAGGTTCTCACCCATTATACGAATGCTCCTTCCATTCCAAAGAACACGCTGCTAGACCCCTTCTTGCCTCTTACTTGACAGGTTACCTCTGGGCCAAATATTTAATTGATGGTTTCACATCCGGTTTTAAACTAGGTTATTTAGGTCCCCAGGTCTCTTGTTCAGCCACCAATCTTTAATCATATAAGGATCAACCTGATATCGTACGTAGTAAAATTCAAGATGAACTTCTAGCTGGTCGCATTCAAGGTCCTTTCCCAACCCCTCTTTTAGATAATTTTCGTGTTAGTCTAATTGGTGTAGTACCCGAAAAATCTCCAAGGCAGTTTCGTTTGATCCACCACCTCAGCCATCCTCAAGGTCAATCCATAAATGATTTCATTGAACCAGAACTCTCCACTGTTTCCTATTGCTCATTTGATGATGCCGTTGCCCTCTTGTTGAGTCTTGGCGCAGATACTCTTTTCTGCAAAACATATATCGATTCCGCTTTTAGGTTAATTCCAATATACCACTCTGACCATCATTTACTCGGCATTCAATTTTAGAATGGCTACTATAGTTGTCTCCCTATGGGTGCTTCATCTTCGTGTGCAATTTTTGAACGTTTCAGTTCAGCTTCGCATTTTATTTCTGTATCACATTTGAACATTCCCATGGGCGGCGGGGCTCCCGTTCCGGTTCCCCTTGTGGCGTGTTTTACCGCCCATTATGTCATTTTAAGAAAAACATGTTATATTTTCACTGTCTTGCATTATGGCATTTTGCAATAAATGCCCTTTTTCACTCAGCCATATAGTGTTTGTTCTTTCCTATATGACATACGAGTGCGTCCGGTCTAATATCTTTTCATTACTAATTAGGACAATACATAAAAATAAAAACCAAAAGCCTTGTTGACGATTGGATCAACCACTCAAAATTTACACTGAGTTTAACCGATATTGGTGACGGACCCTTCATCAGATTTCAAAGCGATTTTTTTGCAATAGAATGTCTGAAAAACAAATTGAGTTTGTTAAATCTAGACTGAGTACACTTCCTTGTAATATTCTATTACAAGTTCATGCTTTTGTATAACGAATACATTGTCGTCTATAACGCTTTAAACACTTGTACGAATCATTGTTTACGCTTGAATGCTTAATAATGTCACTGAATATTTTGGGAATTCTTTTCAAAGGCTCGTAAACTGGCTTAACATAATCAAATTGTAAAGTGAGAAACTGATAATAAAAATATGAATCATTAACCGTATTTTGTTTTGCTATTGGGGAATTTCCGCTTTTGGCAATTGACTGTAGTAGCCAGTGAAATATTTTTTTAGACTATGTGTTTGTGCTCACTTTGCTCAGATTGCTTTAGTTGCAAACAATATTAAATTACATAAATCAAACGTATACATGTAGTAAAAACAATGTGCGTTTCGATCACATGTTTTACCACAGTTGTCTTAACAATGTCATCAACTGAATATGCTTCGGAATGTTTCTACTTAAATTTCATTTCTTTACCTATGTGAACTCGTACAAAGATTTGAGCGGCATGATTTCGCCAGAGCACTTAATGAGGGTAATTTATATGTTTCCATTTTGTAAAAAGGCACTTTTATTGGCTCAATTTATAATTTTTGATTTCAATGTGATGTTAAATGTCGCTATAGGGTTTCTAGATTATGTATTCTTATCCGTCTCAATATGCGAAAAAATGTTAGATATACATTTGTTCATCCATTAAACAAATTTATGGTGCATGCTTTAATTATAGTGGCTATGTGACACACATGAATAGTGGCAGTATGTCACAGAAAAACAGATACTATCCCATATTTAACATCGTAAACACATTGCACTGGTTATTTTACCAATTTAAAGACCCAGTATGTTATAAACTCTTTTGAAAAACTAATTAACTGTCATGTACAACAGCAATTGGTTTAATGTGCAGAAAATCAGCCAAAGGAATTTACGTAGTTGGAGATGTATAGACAAAACAAATGAATCGCCTAATTGCTAGCTCGTCTATTCATAGACTATTTGGAGCTTAATTTCTCTTCAAGTGTAAAATATAGTGTACAAGTGATAGAATCGTCGAGCATGCAGTCTTCGGGCAGCGGTCTTTAATGAAGGTTTCTAAATGTGTATTCACAAAACAATAAATGTTTATGTCACAATCAATCCGGAAACATTTCTTTTCACAAAATAAGAAGAAAACTTTTCTCCAATTTTCTTTATTGCAAGGGACGTTTAACAAGTGTGCTGATTGGTTCGCTTGGTTTGGCGAATCAGTCACATATTAAATTGATTAACAATAGGAGCTCGAATCTTGTCATAATTGGTAACCCTAATAAAACCTCTCCAAATGCATAGACAACGATTTCTCTGAATGTGTCAGAAAACATAGAGAAAATTTTCATTAGGCCGATTTTAGGGTGTCTGAACAAAGGATCAATACGGAAGCTGGTTTGACGAATTAATGGTAGAAACAGTCACTAATGTTGCGAAATAAAACATGAAACGTCTAGATTATATGATACAATTGTTATTCGGTCAAGATAATTCTTGGTCAATGATACATGCTTTTACCAGCATTAATTTATTAAAAATAGGGTGTCAGGGTGGCGCAATATATAAATCTTCGTGAATGATGAAATAAACAAAAAAAAATAGAAATATATTACGGTGTTTTGTTAACTCTTTTATTCAATAAATTTATAAAATGTAGGCTAAACGATGTCTGATTTTCATTTTTTTTAACTTTTGTCTTGGCTTCAGTTCTATCGAATTGGGTATCTTTTGACATTGTACCGACTTGTGAATTATCTATATTATACGCATGTATGGTTTCGTATTATTGTGAAGGTTTATTTTAACTCAAATATTATAGCCATAGTTAAAAGAAGTTCCAAGATGTATGTGAGCCTTTACAAAGAATAATTCCCATACGCGTATGTTTGCATTGCATGATAAAACAATTAGTTTAAAAAATCTACCCTGAACAAGTTTTTTTAAGTTTTATAAATACGAGCATCTAAATGCATCTAAATATGCTTCACTTTATTTCAAAATAATCCTTTATTTCACACATTAAATATTAATTGCATATTATGTATCTCTTAAATTATTACTCTAATAACTACCATAGAGTTGTGTGTTTATTGCACATTAAAAAAAACATCAGAAGTAATTCACCCTAAAAATGCAGGCAATTTGCTGGTCTGGGTGCAAGGGGGTACCACTGCTGCAGGTGGTAGATGGCGGTAGAAAGAAGCTAGTTAATCGGGTTGCAATCTGAATTAAGGTTGCTATGGTCAATATGCTTCAACACCACACCGACCACCATTGTTGGAAAGGGTTGTGACAACATCATGGTGTAATAGTTGATTTTATCATTTATAAAATATTTGTAGAAATATGTTTTTAAATTACAATTCGATGATGTGCATTGAAAATGTAGGTTATCATACAACACTGCGTTATGTCATAAACATGTACATGTTTTGTTTATACACGTAGTAATATTGGCTTCTTAAATATTTATTGTGAAAAGAGTCATGAAGTCATTCTCTTAACATTATAGCTAACATATAATGTGTTTTGTATACACATGATTTGTATTTGTCCTTAACATGCTCTAAACACATGTAAAATGAATTGTTTTCAATTATTACTAGTACTGTAAAAGATAAATGTAATGGTGTTCAAATACTGTTAGAAACATGCAGTAATATTATGTTGAAAGGATTTTAAAAGTTAAAGTTGTGTTACAATCAAATCTAGACAATGAATACGTGATGCTGATTTTTTACGACAGGCTGATGCTGTTTGAGCATCGTTTATGATTACCTGGTGACAAAGTGTGAATTTAAATAAAACATGTAGAAGTAGAGCGATCAGGCTATTTGCATGCGATGTTGAATGCAATCCAGCTAATAAGTAACACTACATGTAAAACGATAGTTTAGGCAACATTTTGAATTATTGTTTAGGTTACTGCATGAAATTGTTGCCACACGGTGGCCAAAGATCAAACTAGAGACATACAGAAACAACTAGAGAAAGAAGTACATAATTGCAAACAAATAATTTCTTCGTAGTTCCGACATGGTCATCCCACTAAAGAAGAATGTAAATATGTTTTTTGTGTATATGTGTCAGTTGGCGAGCAATGATTTGATTGCCGTAACTGAATGCAATACTTGAGTGAGTGAAAAGAGGCGAAACCATTGATTTAAGTATACACAAAAGAGGTGATTAAGCAATTTAGTGTGGGAATTTGATGTTCGATTTAAAAATGTATAACTGCACATCATTATTTTTCTAAAAGCTAAACAAATGCTTAAAATATTTAATGCAGTTTACAAACATTGAAATGACTGTTAGTAGAGCAATTAATTTTGCAAAACATGCACGCGAATACAATAACATTATGTAAATTACAGAAACTTGAATTTTCCATTTAACCGCTTTAAATTGATGCTTATCATTTGATCAATATATGTGCTAAATAAAGCACTTAAATTAGTAAACAAGATGCGATCTTAGTTTACTTAAAATAACGATATGTATTCAACATTTAATCCGAATGATTTAAGAGAGACAATTCGGTTTTACTCCTATGAAAATTCAAAAAAGCATCTCCCTTTTAATGAACAGGTCCAGCCGAATATATCATATAACGCCGAATATACCCTTAAGTTATTTAATTCACACTCTGATTGACTTTTTGAATTTTCATCTTAGAATGGAACATGCTTTTTAACTTTTATCATCAACAGCAATACCATTCTACCAACATCGCCATTATCTCAATCGTGTAAATCGTTCAAGATAATATCGAAAATATGCTATCCCAATTATGAGCATATACTATGATTCTAATTATGACGGGAAAGATGATGAATATAATCTATATAGGGATAGTGAAGATGATGAAGATGATAAAGATGAAGATGAATTTGTTAATTATGATGATGATGATGATGATGATGATGATGATGATGATGATGATGATGATGATGATGATGATGATGATGATGATGATGTTGGTGATGATGATGTGATGATGTCATTAAAATTAACACTAATTGCATTAATACTTTTCACATATTATTTACTGCGATATTGCCACATCTGATTAACGGATGACTACAATCAGTTTGTTAGTATTTACATGATATGAGAAGAGTTATATTGTGGGTTTCAGCTTTTTTTTAATATCCATGTAATTGTTCAACAGAAAAAAACGAGAACAATGAAGGAACTTGTTGCTGACACACCAGCATCTCAAACGAGATGGAACATTGCTTATAGAACGGGAACAAAAGTTGCTTACTGATTGACCGACTGCCGCCTATCAACTAAACAATATCTCTAAATAACGAATAATTTCTACATATATTGTTTTGCATCAAATGTACCTTCCAAAACTCCAAATATCTAACAGGAATTCAGAAACAAAATGAGTGAAAATGGCCAAAGACAATTGTAAAAATGCAAAAAAAGTCCAGCGATTAAAACTGAAAACTGTCTGACCAACAACTGGAATACACACTGATAAGGATTGAGCAAATGAATTCTTCAAAGCAAACAAAGAAAACGCAGAAATACCATATAGTACTTTTTCCAGACAACTTCGGTTAAGGCAGAAATTATTGCATGTCAACTCACGGCTTGTTCATAAAACAGATCTAAAACATACGCATGTGTTTAATTCCATCATTTTAATAATATTATTGATCATGAACTGAAATTTCTGTTGGTATTTTTTATGAAGTAATTTCAAATATATGTTTTGTCCGAGTTTTTGTAGCTTGTCATCCTATTAAGCAAACGCCATTTGTCATTTCAGTTCATAGAAGAGTGATAACTCAAGTCACTTAACATGCAGAAACTATGTTTTAATAAAAATTATACAAGTTATTTTAGCTGTAAATTGTGTCAAAAAGTACACACACACACACACTCATGCACACCTTATTTAATGAAGGGTTTCATCAGGATTATATTAAGGCATGGTGGCATTTAAGATAATTTGCAATAATATTTGTTATCAGGGCTCGTTATTTTATCAGGGCTTAAAATTAACACTCTTACAGACGCACACTAGCAAAATACGAGTTAAAATATTTCACAAACAGAAGGCATATGTACATATTAAAACCTGAGTTTAATTTACGGAAGGGGAGGGGTTCTCATCATTGTCATTATCATTATCTTCATCGTTAACCATCATCATCATCATCAACAAAAAACAACTTCCATATCACACTATCATATTATTTAAATAATGGGTAAATAATGCTAAAAAGTAACACATCTCAACTTGTGTAAAAAGTTGGCTTTTAGGTTACGCTAGAAATATCTCTATTTTTAAATTGAATATGTTATCAGAGTTTATTATATTTGGTTGGATTTTCTTGAGCATAGTCAGAGTTATAAAATAAAGTTAACTTTATCAATTGATGACGAAATAAGATTTGACTTTAAATGTGATTAAATAGTATCTCTGTTTTTTTCTGTATTTCTGACGCATAATTTACATACAGTATTGCAATATTCTTGTGTATTTCAACCGTTAACTAAATCAAATCGAAAATGTATCAATAGAATTAAGAACATGATCGAAAAACGTTCAATATTAAAAGATACGCAATTTTCACCATAAACTATGCTATGTATTTATTGTACTAAGCAGATGTGACGCCTACATAACACCGCTACGTAGTGACCTACTTTTTAATCCGCGCTGAGCATCACGGAACGAGTGTTGTGCCTATATGAATTAATGAACGTTGTTTATTGTTTTTTATTATATATGCCCGTAGAAATGCTTAATTTAACTCTTTATTATAAATATGTATATCTTTCTGCCTTATCTTGAAAATGCTAATTTAAAATAAACTCTATAATTGTGTGACGAGTATATACTTTTAACTGGCATAGTAAAATAAGGATCAGATGTTTTTAATCGGTATGGTAAAATGTTGCCAGTGAAACATCGAATATGCTAGATAAGAAAATGTCGTCACTAATATGCACATTCGCACTATAATTGCCAATGCCACAAACTTGAACTAATATATTTCACGGTTGTGTAAACTCGTTTTTAAATACGATAAGGTACGTTTGAAATACGAAATATGTTTGGAGCAAACATAACTGAAAATTACCTAGGTCTAATTTTTAAATATCAGCGTAACTGTACTCAAATCAGGTAAAGTTTAAGTGTCATATACATTTACCTTTTTGTTTGCTTCCAAAGGTAATTAAAACAAAAAATTGGATAAAAAACTAAAAAAATTTATAAAAGATGGTCCTTATTATGATAGTTGCTACTTTAGATTGGCCTCTCCAGATCCCGAAAAACGAAGTAGATACGGGTACTATAAATTTCAATAAAAAGCAATTAAAACTATATATTTTATCTTTTCCGTTTAGTATTAACAACTCAATTCGATTGATTACATTAAACGTTATGTGTAAGGAGCAAGTTTTATTTTGCTAATAAATGACAATTCATGAAAGCTTTTTATACAAATATCAATTTATACAAGTGTCCGATGACCCGTTTCATCAGAAAGTATCACAACACGAACTCTATAAGGAATTTAGTTGTCAATGGTTTCCGAGTATTGTTAACTATGGTTGATTATCGATTTAAATATAAGCACCTCATTAATATTTGGTTTTCTCGTTAGTATATGAATTACAAGACAGTATAAATGATGATCCTATAAAGTGTGCTCTTTGTGAGCGACCGTTTCAAACGACATCGACATTGTTGAGTGTGGAGGTTGAATTCGGAATCATAAATATCCAACCTATAGAGCTCAAAGTGAGAATTGGCATGTATCCGTTCTCTATATTGTTATAGTGCGGTACATTTACGTAATCAAGTATAATATCACACGATAAAGCGTTGGGACACAATCATAACGATCCATATAAATATTATAATGACGGGTTATTTCCCTGTCCGTATTTTAAAGATCATATATAAATACTTGAACGATGCTGTTTTCATTGGACTACGAATAAAATTGAGTTCAGTTATTTAAGAATGATATCTTTGTTGTATATATTTGATACCGCTTGTATTTTATGATTAAATAATATTTTTAGTCACGTTTTCAAGATGTTCATTAAGGGCGTTAGACCGTTGCCGCATTACATGAGTTAATCCCGGGAAAACACACATGTTTATTCCTTGTTTGTTCTTGCTATACTCATTTTTTTATAAATGTTTATTATATTTTTAGATATGATAAAATCTGTGAATATTTTTTTCAATTTTAGATGTATGTCTATCTCATGCGTACAGGTCAAAGGTCAAATATGGTACACACAAGTAAGTTTATGCCTTTTATAATAGTTCAATAATAAATCAACTTATATTCACCGAAAGAAAATGTTCGTGATATTCTTTACAGATGTCATTGATTCATATAGGATCTGGCACGAGTTGTCATATCATACCATATTTTATTAAACGAGACCAGAGATTTCGTTAGTAAGGCGAGCTTACTATGGAATTTCCTGGACGAGTTTAATAAAATATGGTATGATATGACAACGAGTGTCAAATCTTTTTTATCACACGCTTTTTAATGAGCAAAGTAAATAAATATTTACGCAATCATAATGATAAATCCCGAATGTTGTTTTTATTTCGTTTGACGTTGCAACGTCATTTCAGCAAAATAACAAAATGCGATTGGTCAATAAACGACAACTAAGCCAACGAAAACGCTTACAAAGTATATTACACATGTGTAATATACAAATATATGTCATGGTTATATTACATGGGAAACAGGGTATGGCATGTGATCAATTGGGGTCTGTGATACATTTATAATATTTTACTTCATGCACATAATCTGTCTTAAGTTGATAACAGTTATTGTATTGATACATATTTAAACAACAATATTCATGTTTAATAAAGGTTTATTTAAAAAGAACAATGATTTTTTGACATCATTGCATATATAGCATAACGAAAAGATTCCCGTGAACCACTCTATAAACCATCGTTACAGTCAAACAAATGCATCAGTCACTTTGTCATTTCTTAAGAAACCTTCCGCTTAGATTTCATGCGCTAGTAAAAAACCAGGCTTAAATACTTTTCTGATGCAATAATAGTATCAAATATGGTGTATGTGACATTTGATACCATATCAATAACATTAATTTGCAATAACTGCTTGCCAACCCCAGTGCACTGTACTTAATTACAACGTATCAACTGACTAACATAACTTTTACTGTATCTCCTTTACTAGGCCACCTATGCTCCACATAAATATCAACTCGTTGCAGTATGCTGCCCATGCAGTTGTTCAGAGCGCTTATATTCAAACTTCGACAATCTTCTTTGCAAATATGATATATTTAATACATGGTTTGTAACATGGTATAATGTCCCTATGCATGTCTGTTTTCTAAATCTATTTTAATCAAGCGTTTAATGTACTACACAAATTACTTAGTTACTTTTATAAAAAAAACTTTACATCTAGATGTCAACTTAATGTTTAAAATATGACTCAACATTCAGCAGCTATGTAAAGCTAAACAGATATACGTATATTACAACAATTACACAAACACATATCCGGATACAATTTCTGAGACATCCTCAATTAACATTAATCCTTAAATGTATTATCAACTTTTTCTCGAGTATGGTGTGAAACTGTTGCATGTACGTTTGTACTAACAATACACAGGGTTCTAGCTTAATGAAAATTGTAGTTATCAACAATTACCGTGAAATCAATCTTGTTCAGTTTAGCTGTAAACGGTTTAGAAATACTGTATTGCCACTACAGTTTATATCCGGAACAAAAAGAATACGGTAAATTGAGCAATTTCGCTTATAAACATTAAAGGGACACGTCTAAACCATCACATTTCTTCGTTTTGTCGAGTTCGATTACGGTAAGCAACATATAGCTGTCATAGTGATCGAATGTTTCCGCGTGCGTGCGGTAGTGTGCGTTCGACCGTCCGAGCATGTCCGGAGTATAACTTCGCTAGTCATTAAAAAAAACATACAAGAAATATTCACTAGAAGGAAACGTCGTTCGTTACTTTCGTTACTTGTGTCTCTTTTCCCTTAAAGGTCAATGCCATATTAAAAGGTCAAATGAGGGCATTATACAGCTTTTGACGTAAACATTGCTTTTTAAAAATATATGCTTACCTTTTATTGTTTATTATGTAAAGTACTTAACCGAGAGTATTGTCCACATTTTCTGACTAAATTTATGTTACAGACCGAACAGAAATGAAAGCCTTTTTTAAGTCTCAAATATATAATATTCTATTTCAAAGCTTTCCGCTTTAAGCACTTTTGCATATTATTACATTTAAGTATTAACATCTACTGTTCAAGTCTTAATTTATGTCAACAAAATTATCCTCAGTATCGAGTGTAAGATTTGAAACTTGGTTACACATTTCTTATATGTTACGACGCTAATTATGCATATTTAAATATGTTCTATTTTATTCTCTTGAAATTGGAAGCTTTTTGTCGCCGATTTGTAAGACCGTTGGTATTTAAATCAAGATAGATATTATTTTAAAAATTGGTAAAACACATTTCCATGAAATTTCGTTCCATCTTACTTCATATCCCTTTGTTCATCGTTTTGTTCGTCCAAGGAAGACAATGAGGCTTTGTTTTGTGTTGAAGATTTTTTGGGAAAAAAGACTATGAACGGCATGACTTTCCCAACAACATAATACACGTTCAAAACTATGTGATATCTAGACTAATTAATAACACACTAATTATTAAGTACCATATGAATATTGTTTGAAAATTCTGTTATCAAGAACTTAACTTTCAAATATGTTTTTCATTGCAAATACCATAAACATCAAAAACTTTGTATTAAACGTGAATTATAGCGTGTGACATTATTTATGTAATGATCAGATTTAATCTGACCAACTGGCGGTCATCTGAGTTGTGGAATTTGGTGTAGTGGCAACACTTAATTTACATATGCATCATATTTTACTGAACAAGCTCTTTGGCAAATTCAAATTTTGATTACTGATGTGCATGATGTCCTTTACATGTTTTTGTACTGGAATCTCGTTGTGTTGTGTAATATATTGTTTAGCCGCAGATTTCCACAAAACTTTTATCATTTGACGGGCCGGCGGACATTTTGCCACTCTTCATTCATACAAGACTAGGTCAAGTGAAAGTGGATGCTATATTTTACCCAAAGTTAAAGGTGTTGGTGCTAAATCTTTTGCATATAACGCTTGTGTTCTGTGGAACAAACTACCTTCCTCTTTATGAATTTTACAAGTTTATCTAATTTTAAGTTGTCGGTTAAAACTCATCTTCTTAATATGTAATCCTCCTTTTAGTTCTATATAGTTAGTTTTTAATTGATCCACATTTTAATATGTCTACTGTTTTATGCAAATAATTGTCTTTCATAACTCAAATCTGTGATATTCATCTCATGCCTCTCTATTTCATTACCATCAATATCCAAGGACCACAATGGAAATAAAAGATTAAGTTCTCTTTTTGTGTAATCCTTGGTATGATGTTATTGACATGATTTCATTTCTAATACATGTGTATTGTGTTACTGCTTTATCATGTATGTAGATATGGTTTATCATGTTGTATCATTATACTGAAATAAATCTATATATCTATCTATCTATTGGTCATTCAAACTAATTGTGAATTGTTTCGCTGATTTTCGTCAACTTGTATATACATGAACATAGGGTTATATCAAATAAAAGAGGGTCTATCTAAATACGTTTTCATATATTCAAACTCTGCAACACTTATAATATTAAACCTTATGTAACATCTGTTTAAAAGTAGTATTATTCGCTATAATTTGATATGGTTTAAACTGTTCTCTTATTACTTACAAACATTGATGGGTGACAATTCAGTTTTCGTAACATAAGCTGCTCGTCCTTCATCCTCACGTGAAAGTTAACTGCACAGTGATACGCTGTTTACCTGTCTTATAACCACGTGATCCTTAATAAATTAACAAAAAACATGTTGATTGTTACTAAAACTTGGGTCTTATACCTGTTGACGGATGACAGCTTTGCACGCTGTTTACTTTATTTTTGTTCGAAATGTTCAAACTCGTTTAAATTTGTTGCATCATTGTACATTTTGAGCCAATGTGTGTTCTTTTAAAATACGTTCATATACTGCAGGATATACATTTAACTTACAATTGCAAAGTGCAATTTATGTTTTAACCTATAAAATATGTCGTCAATTTTTAAATCTTCTGATGACATTAGTTCTGTGGACTATTTCTGCACTTCATGCTACGACAAGAACTTTTTGAAACGTGCAGAGTTTTACTGTGAGGGGTGCCAAAAATGTTATTGTCAAAAGTGTATCCACCCTCATGATGAATTGTATTTTCAACATATCAAGCATGAAAGAGATGGGGTCAATAGCTGGCCTGCTGCCAAGGATTTGCCGCAGCAATGCATATTACATACATATAAACAAATGGACCTCTACTGCTTTGACCACCATCAGCCATTCTGCTCTAGATGTTTTTCCCTTGCCCACGGGTATTTGAATATTTTAATCTTTGAATAACACATTTTGGTCGTTTTGCACAAGTTTTTAAGCAGTATGTAGTAGTAGTTGTTGTTTCCGCTCGCTAATGAGAGTGGGTCTATATGTGCCTACATATAAAAACCAATTTAGATCATATTGTTCGCTATTATAAGCACAGCTTGCAGGAAAGGGCAAGCTATTCTACCATAAGAAGACGTCCTCTTTGCTAGGTTTAAGTTTTTCATAATACAATTTTTCAGGAATGCATTGATATTATTCTTGATCGTAAAGGCAGAAGTGTCAAAATGCTTTTATACCCCGTTAACCATAATGCATTCGAACCAAAGGTTTGCTGTCCGACTGGTGTTTTTAAAGGAAATGGCATGAACTGAAGTTAAAACCAAGCAGCTTTAACATGTCAAAATAATTGTGAATTAAAACCCTCCCCATAAAGGAAAAGCACACGTTTAAATAACGCTTGAAGCCAATGAAAATTGTGTAACAAATTTGGCAATAGCTATTTGAGAATGTACGAAACAATTACATATGTGTTGAACTTATAATTTCTAAGTTACATAAACTGATGATTAATTGTGTGAACGCAACTTGAGGAAAGTGTGAAACTCCACTCATTTAAATCTTATTAAAACATGAAACTACGTATTTTTTGTAATTTATAAGATGTCAAATTTAATATAAACAATTGATTGCATACTTAATGAATATATTTTAAATAATATCTATTAAAATGTATTGATTTTAAACGTTATATTTTCCGCGCATCCGTTTAAATGCAGTTAACTGTAATTAACTCTCTTTAATTTGTTTATAGCTGCTATTTTTATAGGAATAAAACTATTTCCGTCAATAATGGTTTAAGTTATTATCCGCTTTTAGCTTATTGTATTTTCTGGAAGTTTTTGTATTTTGAATATTTTTTTGCCAAAGTCCCGAGTGAGATCTCATGAATGTTTAAATAGTTTTGATTTTTTATTAATTACAAATGTCAGTTTTCTTGTAATGGACATGCCTATTTAACCAGCTTGTTCTACTTCAAGACACTTAGATACTGTTGTGTTTGCAAGAGAGATTGTTAGGAATTTATTGAGTAAAAGTTGATGATAGAATTTCTTTTCATATATTTGGTTTATTGAGCGGACGTGTGTTTCGGGGTTCGTGCTCTGCGAGTATTAAATTATCAAACGCAAAAGAAATGATGGTATATTTTATTTTAGTTGTACCTAATTTCGATGTTATGGAATTTAGAGAATCTATGATTTCCTCCAAACATGAGAAATACGTTAACCTATTGAGTCTGAGATTTTCGTGCACGTTAATCACGATCTAGGGTTAGATAATTCTAATTTAAGTAATGCATGCATAAAGTTTAATTGTTTGTGCTGCCTCCATTTGACCAGTGAGATGTATTCAAATTTATATTGAAAGCCAAAGATTAAAATAAATAAGTAGTCTGGATTTTATGAGAATAATTTTTACCCTACGACATGTGCTTCATGTCTAATCGTTGATTCCTAATGCTTTTATCAGAGATTTTTTTACATTTTATTTTAAGTAGGACATTTTAATTGCCGCGCAAGGTTTTTAAAGTCATTATTAAATGTATTTTTTAGTTTATTTATTTATTTCCGTGCTGTCTTGCTCCCGTGATTAGATGTACAATTAACACATTTATGAGCAACGGGCATTACCGCAGACAATCCAGCAGACTAAATGGGTGTTTCACATGTTTATATATTAAAACAATTGTAGAATTAATCACTGTTCACCTGCTGAATATAAATTCTACTTTCAGAAACTGCCGTGTTGCGACACGTATTCCTGAATCGGCGTTGTTAAAGCAGGAGAACACACAGGCGTTTATTGTCCAGGAGACTTCAGAACACAATATAAAAATACCAAAAGATGAGGTCCAATGCTTTATCACAGGCATTTGTGCTTTGCCTGATGGGCAGGTTATTCTTGCGGATTGGGATAACAAGACCGTCAAGCTTCTGGACGAACGTTATCAGGTAGTGAGTAACTTAAAAGTAGCGACTGCTCCTTTTGACATTTGTCAGGTTGCATCAAATGAAGCTGCACTTACTGTTGGTAAGCATATCCAGTTTGTAAGAGTCAACGATAAACAGCTGTTAGAAGGTCGTTGCTTTTGTTTAGAAAAAATGAACGAGAGTACGGGTATTGCCTACCACCAAGGACACTTGTTTATAACTTCCGGTACAGCACTGCACGAGTACGAAATTAACGGAACATGGCTCCGCCAACTGTACGAGGATACTTCAGATAGTAGAACAGGTTAGAAACATTATCAGTTGATACTGATATATGAAATAATATCTACATGTTTTACGTATTGTAACGACCATTATAAAAACAACTTGTTTGTTTATTATTGATGCATTTCACAATTTTCACAATACATTTTTTTATCCCCAAAATGGTTTATATATAGCCATCCCAATACATGTCTAAATTCTATATTAATCAAATAAACTGGGCGAAGTATCAAACAAACTCGCCTTATAATTTGTCCGCTACCGGTTGAACCGAGGAGGACTATATTTTTCCCACTGCCCGTATTCTTTTTGGCTTCACCGTGCGAACGTTTGTCCGTTCATCAGTCCGTTCTCAAAACTTGATCCCGACATTTCTTAAAAAATACTGAAAATACTTGGTTAACGTATAACGAACAACATATGGATTAAGTACGACCTGTATTTTCAACCAGAGATTGAAAGTTAGGTCTCTATCACTAATGTGTATTGAAGTAATGATCCTGAAACTGGGTATACACAGTGATTGCCGATTTGGGGGCTTTAACTGCATTCTGGCAATATTTGTTTAATATTAGGCTTTCAATTGTATGAATGATCCAAGATGACTTTTATTATGTGTTTTATCAGAAATTGACAAGTTTTAACTAACTGTTATATTGAATAATGTTCCGATTACACAAGCTAAAATAAGTTGATATCTAGAGTTCACGATATATGCTGTATCTTGTATTTTATAGGTAACAGGTCAATTGCCTTTGATACAAAAATTAAGTGGATTGTCACAATGGTTTGTGGAGCTGCATTACGCCTTTATTATCCGTATCTGACCAAACAGAACATACGAATTCGACCCATATTAATTGTGTGTCAATAATTATTATTTTTGGATAATGTTTTGAATTAGCAGAATTAATTGTTCTAAATAAGGACACGCGTCATTGGAGTGAGTATATACTATGACATATTCATTCATAGTCTAAAAAATCAGCTCATATGAGAACTGAAGCAATTCAATTCAAAACAACGTTTTGTGGTAAAGAGCTTGTTTACCTCGAAGCATACTTTAATCTATTTGTATATAAAAGTCGCCGTTGTGTAATAGATATGGTGTCCTTACTTACTGCTTACTTAATAGGACGAAACTGTGTCAAATGTTGTTGGGTGAGACCATTGTTTTTTTTACCGGTATACCGGTTATTTACCTAATTACGCGAATGGAATGGTCGATTGCCCTCAGGCATGCATCTGCTTTTATATTATGGTGTATTACCTTAATCCGGTTGTAAATATCTATGATCGGAGTGTCAAAAGATAAGCGAAAACAGGGTCGAAGTCTGTAGAGTAGCGCTTTAGAATATACTGTCCAAAAATTAAGAGACATTAATTATGGACAAAAATCTGTATGTCCGAAAAGTATGAGTCACGAAAAATAATTATTTTGCTAAAAAAAGTGTCCGAAAACTTAAAGTAGTTACGGTAGCTACAGTTGTATTTCAATTTGTGTAATCGTGTTCGTGTTGGTTTCAAACTCACTTTTTGGGCATTTACAATTAAAACAATTGGACTAAACGCTGATATAGTTCAGGACACATTAATATTTTTTATTCTTACAATGTATGTGTAATTATCAGTAAAACATAATATTCCAACAAATCATACGTAGTACAAAGCAATACATAATGTCTATTTTCATTGCCTACCTAATCTTGGTTTACAGTATGGAAGAGTGTTGTGAGTCCTGCTGGGGACAAGGTGTACGTCTCTCAACCCTCCTTGCACAGGCTCCTCACCTTGGACAGGAATGGAAAAATATTAGCTACATTTCACGACCTTGGGTTATTACGGCCATGGGGTGTATGTGTGGCACCGGAAGGTCAAATAATAGTGTGTGGAGACGCTTCAGACACTGTTATGCTAGTTGACAGAGACGGCAAGAGAAAGCTGGCCACTATAGCTACATACAGCAATGGATTGCGGTGGCCATGGTCAGTCTACTACACAAAAAACACAGACGCCATCATTGTCGGGCAATGGTACGACAAAATTGTGGTGCTTAAAATTAAGGTATGCAATAGTTAACAATACTTGAATGCTTAAACTAATTATTTAACACATGTATACATTTTTAAACGATGGGAAAAGTATAGGTTTTCTCTCCGCCAGTCAGTAAGTCTGTATATGGTATATTAATAGTGTTATAACTTGAAAATTATTATGAAAATAAAACTTTGCATACACAATTTGATTTAGGTATGTCATTTTTCTGTCTGCCATTTAATATCACGGCCATCTATTCCCCTGGTTGTCCGTCATTACTTCAAATAAATTAAACGTGCGTATTATCATGCAAATAATGACGGCATTATGCATGAACATTCATTTACATGTTTTTACGATTAGGATAACTTAAGTGTGAAAATGAATGTAACCATTTATGTACTTTTAAAAGAGGCCCACCTTAGAAACATATTTGAAACACTTACTAAAATGATCGGTCGGTCACAAAAGTTTAGCTCCAACAGCTTCATAGAATGCGACAGTAAATTAATCGCAACCTGGACTCCTTTGGTTTTTATATGTAATGTTGAAAATCAACTCCGTGGATATGTAGCTATTCTTCGGAAGATTCGGATTGCAAGTTATTTAAGTTAGGTGTCATCTAAAATTGCTTTGTATGTTTGTTTCTGTAAGACAGCTTCGTGTCTATGTTTTGTTGTATTTACTTATTAAATTGTTCACAGGAAAGGGAAAAAGGTCCATTCATCAGACTGAAATGTCAAAAGGATAAATTTCTAATTCTGAAATACACATGTGAAACCATTGAAGGACTTCTCACAATATGCGGACAGGACTTGGAAGCTCATGCATTGTTAGACGAAAAATTACACAGTTTCGTGTCGGCAGATTATATACAGGTTTACACAACAGAGCATTTATTGAATCATTTTGAAACTTTTGAAATGGAAGAAAATCAAGGTATGTCTGCAAACAGCGTAGTCGCTGCCATTGCTCAGACAAGTACCTTATCTTTAATCATTGTCAAAGATGACATGTGTGAATCAATCGTCAATGCTTTGAAGAAATCAGTGATCTGCAACTCAGGTGTCTTAATAGTCGGCAATATGAAGCAGAAGGACTCGCTTGATATCCCAAACGTATTCTTCGGGATGACCGAGTCGGAAAAGATTTTGAAGGAGGCAGATTATGTATTGGAACGTTGTGCATTTGGCATATTTAAAACGGTTATAATAAAATTGAAAGAATTTGCTGAAAATTCTGGAATTTTTTCTGGTAAGACTTTGAATGTCAAATTTACGGGTTGTGTAAACTTCTCTATAGTTTAGTTTTATATAATCTTAATGATACATAGCCAATAGACGCAGAGTCTTTAACTATGTCAGTACGTTATTTAAATCATATGTTAGTTTATCTTATGACTTGTTAACATATTTGCTTTCAGAATTGAAAAATGCAAGCCTGCAGGAGGTGTATACTTCAGTCAGGGCCTGTTTCGAGAATGCCTCCATCCCTGGCCCAGAATGCCCTGATATCCCATTACAAACGTTTGAATATCCAGAGAACATTGACATGGTAAAGCATCTGATGTTATTGTATTACTGCAAAACGTTCTTTTTTAAGTATAGTATGGTGTTTGTTTTGTCCTTTTTTATATTCACAATAGTCGAGGAACATAAAATATTTGCACGCAGTTATATCTCTGTAGTTGTATTACTCCTATGCTAATGATGTGTTTGTGTCTCTTGTACATAAACAGGCTATTGATGCTGTAAAAAGTATACCGTCTATCATTGGGTGTGTAAAAAAGAGCGGAAGACTACAAATTTACATTGAAGCTGGGGCCGCTAATTCTGAGGTGGAAAAAAATGTCCAACGCGAGTTAGATTACTATAATGTTATCAAAAAAGACTTTGTATACAGAAGTGTAAAGCCATTATGTTCGTCCGGCGATTCGGCATTTGGTGGCATAGGAACTCTTGGGGGATTCGTGGTCAAGAACGACAACTTACCTGACGCCTCAGTGAAATACCTTCGTGAAACATCGTCCTTCAAACCTATGACAGAGGCTGCAGCTTCCGCGGCGAATACTTACCGATTAGTAGCTCTTGTTGCGCGTCACGTTGCCATTGCGTCCGGAGCAGCAAATCTCACCGTCGGAAACGATTTGCTAGAAATCGGTCATTTTGGTCAAATTGGTATAGCTGGAGGTATCGACGTGTTGCCAGTAGATGTTTACGAAGAATGTGAACAATATTGCGACACAAGATTCAAAACGGAACTGGGTGTGAGTATGACGACTACACAATTACCAAGTAGAGAAGATATACTGACTCGGATTGGGGCGTATACACCTGTGCATATTTGGGGTGCACATTCTGCGCCCGGCTTAGGTACACTGACACCAGAAATTTTCCATGCCGCAAATGGAGATTATATTAAGATTCGAGACCGCCGAGCAGATGTGCTTTTCGCCAATGAAGGAGATAGTGGGGCCATGGTTTGCTATTTTGATGCGCACAGAGAAGTGTTGTACGCTGTCGCAGTGCTTATTTCGCAAGTTGAAGACTTGCAAGTTCAAAAGAGAGAATATCTAGCTCACATACTGGATATCGCGCTTCAAAAGTTGTCCATACTAAATGGAAATAACTATGTGTTCATTGGAGATAGAGATCCCTAATGTGGCGGCACCTATCTATTTACCATGAAGACAGTTTGACATTAAAGTATGCTTGCAATTAATTAAGTATATTATTGCACATTGCGTATGTCGTACAGTAGATTTTTTTAATTAAACATCAATACATGTACGTTAAATCAGTATCCGTGTATGCATTTCAAAAGTATACGCGCAATATTTATTGATAGTTCACTTGGTGGTCAAAGAAGGCATGCCAAAAGAAAGAAAATTCATTAGTGCCTTATACTTGATGTCTTCACGCCAAGTATTATCAGAAGAGAAAACAAATAGGCTGAGAAATCCCCGACGTCCTAAATATTGAATGAAATAGTGCTTTTTTAGCAGATGTCTAGCATTCAAATATTGGGTTCGGCAAAAATATATTATGTTGTATATTTTAAAAAACTACAAAAATCAGATATTTCTTAGTTTTACTGAAGTTTTGTGACTGAAGTTTTGTATGCGAAGAAAAAAATGTATAATACTCACCACATTATATATGAAAATGTCTTAAACCACGAAGCTTGGATGAAGATTGCTATGGTGCCGTCGTTCCAGATAAGCATTTATGAAAACAGATTGTCTGTTTTGATTCAGAATAATAATTGGTTGTAGCCATAAGGAAATACACATAAACCTTTCAACGACATCATGATTATACATTATTGAAATACCTTTTTATAAAGAAAACGTTTTCATTTTTTAAGGCTTATTATTAGTATAAAAATCTGGTAAATATATAGCTTTCCGCTTATAAATACAAATGATGGGGTTTTAAAGAATCTTTACAGCTATCTAAAATACCTAAAGTGCACAAAAGAGGCCATATAACCAAATAATGGGATGCAGGCTATTTGCGACCATCTATTTATTAAACCTCACAATAAAACAGCAATTAGAGAAGACTCAACTAATAAATATATTTTTATATGTTTTGTGTTTGTTTGTTCGTTATTTACGAATCAAATGTGAATTTATATCCGAATGTTGCCAACTATTGTTACTGTCAACTTGATTTTAGGTAAGAATACAATGTTTTCGATAATCTTCAAAAGATATGTGTATATATATATATATATATATGTGTGTGTGTCTTGTTCTGAGAAAATTGGGCTAAATGCATGTGCGTAAAGTGTCGTCTCAGATAAGGGACGACACTTTCCGCTTGTATGGTATTTTTAGTTTCAAGGAAGTCCCTCCTTGCCGAAAATCAAGTTTAGACGGAAAGTGTCGTCCCTGATTAGCCTGTGCGGACTGCACAGGCTAATCTGGGATGACACTTGACGCACATGCATTATGCCCAGTTTTCTCAGAGCGGCTCATATATATATAATCGAGATTTTTGTATGTTTGATAATTTCAATGGTAATTAAGCACAATCCAAGGATTCACAGTTTAGTTAGCGTCGTTCCCAAACTGATCATTGTCTATACACTAAGCCGCTTGTTAATAAAATGACAATGTTACAATATAGACATGTAACAGAATGTGCTGATGGCACAATTAATGCAATAAATAGTCAATAAGTTTGTCTGCAACAGATTATGAATTGTTTGATCATGTTACTAGTAATGTACTACATATATTTCGTTTGGCGGAACGTATAATGATATTGTATTGTCCAGATGAGTACTATAATATAATTTTATTCTTAGCTTGTAATTATAAACAAGCAACACATTTGTTTATTTTTATATATACCATAATGATTGTTGCGTGATTGTTACTTACCCTTAATAATCATTCTACATTTAATGATATATCTAATTATCAGTGTGTGTTTTTCTTTTTTTTTCACATGATTTGATTTTCATAGCGTCTTTAGAATTCATTGTCTACCCATGTCAAAGTTAAATCGTAATAAGTTCTGAAAAACATTATGTTGGATTGATTGTTTCGGGTTGAATGAAAATTTGTTTACTTTTTGTGTATACTTCACTATGTATAATTGATATTTTCAATCTGTTCTGCGATATTGTCCTCTTTTTGGCATTTATGTATAATCTTTCTGTTATTTTATATATCAGTGTATACCTTTTTTTTTAAAGCCTACCAAGTGAATGTGAATCAAAATCAAAGCTTGCGTGTAGAGGTCAAACATGATATAACCAAATATACTAATATTACCGCATTGCTATCCCTTAACTGCTTATGTATATCGAATACTTTTGTATAATACACGTTTATAAATTAATATGATTGCTATTTACAAAACATTTAAATTATGGTATATTCTCTGTGTCTTTTCGTAAAATTGTTTTAACAAGTTTTTGACGGTTGCTGAAAAGATCTAAACTGAAGTGATTATAAATTTTAACCAATATGGTTATTCGATTATTACATGGCTATTTGAATCACGTTTCTAGTATTAACATGCATTGTACATTAATTTTTACTTGAAAAAAATGAATATGGTAAGGCGCATATATCGGTTGATGTCTAAATATCCAATCATACAGTAGTGGTATGCACGCCAGGGCATATTAGTTTTTAGGTTGACGTACCGAAATAATTAATTGCTTCTTACCTATGAACGTGTAAGTGCTCAAAAGCGCTCGTACAGAAGACACGCTAATCACATACGATCATTAATTTTGATGTTATTTTTTTAGACAGAATGAGTCAACTGTACTCATTCTACGTACAGCTAATTGTACTCAAAACACACGCCAAACTCTTTTCTAGCAAAAATAGAAAACTAACAACAAATAACAGATTTAGTCAGGAAGTTTCATCTTTACGTCATTATTTTACTTACAGAAAATGTGGGTTGTAAGTTAATTAAAGCACGTATATTTTGTAATATGTCATAACTGTATAAATGTACATGCGAATTTATATGGCATATTTTAAATGTAGAAATTGAAGTTTTAGTTCACTGGTATATTTATGCGTTAGAGACTTTTTGTCATTTATTGTTATCTTTTAAGATGATATAAATAGCCGGTCGATATCCTCGAATTGCTGAAATATATTTTAAAATCATTACCTTCGTATCTATTCGCAAATACTAGTGATGTATAGTATGATATTGTGTCAACTTAGTTTTACATCTTAGAAAACGTAGTTAATGACCCAGATAAGTTTAACTTGTATAACAGAAGTTTGGAACGGAATTGATCGTTAAAATGCTTATTGAAACAAAAAAATGAGGCACTTGAAATGTTAACACTAGGCTTGGTTACTTTAAAATGGGCATGGTATACTAAAAGATGTATTTAAAATGTGTATAATACTGGTATATACTTAAGAGCATAATCGAATGACGATTGTATCTGAACTTTACATTTCGGAAGAGCAGTCTTCATTGTATCGATGTGATGATGTTACCTAAAATGTGTAAATGTCCGCTTATAATCGTGTTTATGTCGCGGTCGTGTACGTTTCTCCTTATAAACGTGTTATGTCGCCTTTTATTTTATTTTTATCCGCTTATCAACGTGTACGTAATTATGTTCGCTTTTGAAGGTATATATTTTAGCTTCTCGACGTCTATGTTTTCACCTATGACTATGTTGTTTTAAAATTTATTTATAAAAGTCTGCTTATAACGAAGCATCTTTCCGCCTATAAACATGTTTGTGTGCAGTAATAACCAATCTCTTGCACGACGGTTACATTACATTGTATGTGAAAGCAAGGAACGACAACTCTGCGTGGAGATTGAGTAATAACGTAACGTGTCTCGATCTATACACACGTACACACGAATTTGGGAAAGCATTTCATATTGTCAGATAAGTCAATCAAGATCAAAAATACAGTTGCTTAAATCGAAAAACAAATTTCGCCCAATATCTTAATTTTAATGGAAGAATTTTGATGAACAGTTTTGTGTATGTAGATAACATGTATAACTGGCATGGTATTCCATTTAAGGCTAGTCGGTTGAAAGTCAAGGTCACTATTACTAAAACTACAAATAAAAACGGTTTCCACTCAGTAACTTACGTTTTGATGAGGTTATTGTAACGAAATCAGGTCTTGGTAGATACTATGCCGCCCAAGCTTGAGACTCTATTTAAAGCCAGTCAAATTAAGGTCAATATCAATGTTTCAAAAAACTAATTTCACAAAATGACCCGAGTTTGGTTGGAGGTATCGCACTGAATTTTGGTGTTAAGGCTGCGTACATGCAGACCTTTATTGGAATTTAAAACTCATTAAAAGTTATTTAATAAGTCGGATGTGTAAAAACCTGGATCCTTGTTGTTGCGATGTTTCGTGTATTTCATATATATTCGTCATAGTAATTCCTCTAACATATTATACTGCTTTATTGTATTTTCATTAAACAATACTTACATGATTATGTACGGATTTTCGCTCACCTGTGCACAACGTCCACGAGGTGAGCGTTTGGTATTGCCTGCTGCAGGGTATAGTGGACCTCAACAGGTCTGTTAAAATCATGTCCATGGGGTCAACACCGGCCAATCACATGCATTACCATGATGCTCAATTTTTAAAAAGTGGTATTGTACAAAGTTTTTTTGTTATGTCACTGGGCTCAAGGCTTAAGCCAGACAGAGCCTGAGGAATAAAAATTAAATAAAAATATTAAAAACACGGTGGAGCTTTGTAATATTTTATCTGCAATATTGTAAAGTGATCATATACTAAGTTGGTTAAGATCGAATCCCTGTGGATAAATAAGCTTCGCGCGTAGTGTTATGTTTATTTGTTTACTTTATAGCATAATAACTTTGGTAAAGCTCTTCGATCCTTAATCCACAAGTTTGAGAGGTTAATATGTGTAACATAGAGATATTGGTCGAGTGCAAAATGTGTTTAAATACTTCTCAGGGGTCACATCGTTTCCAAGCCGTTTACATAACTTATCAGCTTTATTCTCAAAACATTACACAGGTGAGCGATCAAGGGCCATCTCGGCCCACGTGTTACGTTATAATCGCATCCTCTATATTATCTATCCTCTAAGAAAACAACGACAAAAATTATATTCAAAATCGAGGTTCAAATAAAGCTTTCGTTGTAATAATATAATCGTCTATATAATTAACTGAATTTACCCAGTTGTAGATGTCATTGTTTAAGTTCAATTTATTGTAAACTTCTATAACATATCTCTCTATACATGTTTATGTTTAAGTTGTTGAATCATTCAAATAAACAGATCATTCAACATCGACTTGCGTGGATTACTTGAGTTGTCCCAATTAAGATACCTATTGCGATGGTTTAGATCGAGTTTCAGATTAGATTTCCATCGATTTCGATTAATACTTTTTATAATTAATGTTCTAGTATGTACTAAACGCTACCAATCCGTTAACATCGAACCAAGTCTAAAATAACTATGTGATAGTTATGATAACAATACTTTTATTTCCGGAAGAAATCATATTCAGACAATGAAACACTTAAGAAAAATCATATCGAAAATAAATATCTTCTTCACATAATTACCTTATTGTTTTTACGACATTACTATTAAATAATGCGTATTACAGCTTTAACTATTTATATTTATGTATACAGGGTTTTGCAATAAAATTTAAAACAAAACTGAATTTTAGTGTACATATTAACAATATTAAATACCAGACATATAACAAATGTACTAACACAAGACACACAAAAACACAACAAACTTGATGCCAGGCTACGACCCATCATAACGACAGACTTGCATCGAGTCTCGTCAATAGAATGTTAGTTGACATTTCCGTTTTCATGTGTTCTGAAATTCTTCTGAAATATACAATTTTAGAACGGTGAATTTCATTATAAAATTCCGTCTTCAACTGTAGCCTGATTAGTATACCTGTTCTGTTGACTTGACTGCAGGATACTTCTAAATGATATGTGTGTTCGTGCAATGCAATTTTTATGTTTTACTACTTTAATACTAAAGAAAGGTCACGTTAGTTTACATTAAAATACACGAACCTGTCCAAGCAAACACACGACTTAACTACGAAAAACCCCTCAATAGTCTTGCTTATTATATTCAGAGGGGGAAATAACGTGATAGTCAAGATGGCGCCGTACATGCCGATATAGTTTTTTTTGCCGTTTTATTCCCTGTTTTATGGATATTATTTTTTAAATACCGCTTAATTTCCAGCAATTTCAGCAAGGAAGTAAATAGCGTTTATTTCGTATTAATATTCCTTTTTTATCTCGACTTTGCTCGCTGCGAAATGACCTTATAACAGCTCACCTAAGAATAAGAAAATTCGCAACGAGTAAAGGCGAGATATGAAGCGAATTGTTATACGAACTAAACGTTAATCATTTTCTTACTGATATGGCTAGAAAATGAGCGTCGTTTAAAAATTAAACAAAAAGAATAAATGGTATATACGGCGAAAAATACCTGTCTCCGCATGGACGTCGCAATCTTGGCTATCACGTGATTAACCCCTCTGATATTATACGACACACATATACACATTCTTGTACATGTCGGTATGGTTTAATTAAAATACAAATAAAACCTTCTAAATCGGCTTATATACAAATATTTTGCGTATCCGTGTGTCAAAGCAGTAGACCTATTACGGATAAAAGCAATAACTATAGCTTAGTTGTTTAAGCTGTTATTGCAAAAGTCTCTATAATTCATTCATGTTTATACTCAGCTTTAATAGATATATGATTGACTTATGATAGAAAGTTGAAAGCGGCAAAAAAATCGTTCTAAACAATAACAAACGAGATTAAAAACCAAAAGACACCTTCTGATTAATGATACTGAAGCCTTTAAAAAATGTATTTATTATTCAAATTGAAATACTTACATTTACTGCTCATCAAAAGCGATTTTTAGAAAACATTATATGTACAAACCAAACACTTGTATTTTTAGACAAACGCTGCAAAACGTTTGCGTTGTTCAAGAAATAATTATGTGTGCTTTTTAAATGTATTACTTACTAAACGATTACGTAAGTTGCAGTTATAAATTCATGAACGCATAGCGAACTTATTTGGAAAAATATATATCTTTTGGGAATGGTATCATTCAAAGAGGGAAAATTGTCAAAATCAAAGGATTGAGTTGGGACACAGTGCTTTGTTTTTGGCAATATATATCCTGATGTAGCGTAAACATTTTCGATGGCGCAGCTATGTTTGAGAAATCGTGGTACGCACATCCTCCTCTGATTACATTTATGAGTACTGATAACTTAATAAAAACCCAACAGGTAAAGTGATACATTAATCATGTTAATTTATGGAAGTTTGATGACACGTGATGCAGCATTATATGCATAATAAAATTGGTATAACTCCGTGACAAGTCTATGTGCATAATACCTAAATTTCAGTTCTCACGATGTATCAAATGACAATGTTACCAAAAGGTATCTTTTTCCAACTGTATTTCAATCATTTCTTCAATCCATCTGCATACATTACAGACCAGATATTTCCCAAGCATATCCTAGTCTATAAGTTTTAAGAAATTTCGTGTTTTAAATCCCATTGGTTTCATTTTAAACAATAGCTTAATGTAATCTTATTTTATACGCTATTATGGAAAACGTCAGTTTAATAGTGTATATGCACATTGAAATAATTAGAAGAAAATTAAGTTTACTATTTAATATTATATTTCATGAAATGTAATTATAATTTCATGTAGATTTTTTTTATAATACAATGCAGGAAATTATTTATGCAAAGAAAACCCTAGTCCAATTGTGACAAATAGAAACATGATGAAACTGAAGCCATTGTTGCAGGAGATACTGTTATTATATCTTGGTGACGTAACTATCGACCTTGAAGGCCTCTAAAGGCTTAATACACAACACCATTGGTTATATATATTGGCTATAACATTCTCTATCCACACCTACACCATTATTTTCTAAATCATATAAGTTATTAACTCTTCACAAAAGAACTGAAAAGAGACTCATGACATGTCTTATTCGACAGAGGAAAAATATTTTAATGGGAATAACATGTGATACTTGAGAGTGTTAAAATTCAAATGTTAAACACAGTTTTAGTTATCTTAATGGGTTTTTGATATAACACATTGTGGAGGAGAATGCTATATTTATGTTTGCTTAATATCGAACGCAGGTGTTCAGTAGACAAGAAGGCGCATTGCGTGTCATGAACGCATCATAACATCTTAGATTTCAGTTCAATGGAATATCCAGTTACCATGCCTCTGTTTTACAGAGTAAATGATATGAAGGTATTTGGTTGGTATTTGTCGACGCGCTATTTTGATGGTTGTTATCTCTTTTGTAGAAATAGCTCTAGTTCATTGTATGTTACATGTAGAAACATTATGGAAATAACATCGCTGTACTATACTTGCCAATCCAAATTACTTATTATAACGCACAATTTTTTTAAACGGCTTCTTACTGACCTCGTAAGATGTGATACAGGGTCAGTAAATTAATAATCGGCAAGAGCATAGCTCATGTTTATCATTTCAAAACGCTGATATTGACCAGAAGCAATGGTGCCTAATATATAAGTGTTGTATATCCGGCCTTTACACATTAATATCAGTCAATCGTTGAAGGTCATCAGATTTATTGAAACAAACAATTTTACACCAAGATGCATTAAATTTTAATAAGTACATTGTTGCTAACTTGTGTCAGCTTTATAACGTTGATGCCGGGAAAAAGAATGGTAAGATATATTCGTTACAAGGCTTCATTCTAATCCCAATTTAACATTTATAGTAATTTGTTATACCGTTGAAAATAAGGAAATGCCAACCATTCAGGTTGATGCATACTGGATATTCTGTTCAATTTTTGAGAACGGATAACATGTATACGGTTTCACGTTTTCAACTTTCATGTATTTTGTTCGAAGAATCAATTTTTCATGAAATTCCGTTTGTTAATTCTGAAATAATCATGCACTTATAGAAAATATTTATTTAGGCAGTGTTTTTGTATTAAGTCATGAATTGGTCTTAAATAAAGCTTAAGGTATTGCTAAAAGGCATCAAGAGGAAAGGCAGATAACAAGAACCATGGTTGGATAATCCCTTTTTCAGAGAATGTTAGCGTTGCATTTAGAAGCGTATTAAATATTGCATTATAAGCAATCCCATAAGCGCAAAAACTTATTTACTAGTCTGTTAGAGGCAAAACCAGTAAGAAAAATAGGTCTGAGTGCGTCCTACTGTAACAATGTTTAATTATTGAGGCTGTATATAGAATAATTAAAATTGAAAACCTTTAATAACTTGAAACTTTTGTTATTACATAACTAATTGCAAAGAACATTAGTGTATTTTTAAGTGAAAACAACCATTGGTCCTTTACCAACTTTGTTCTAACTATGCCATAAAGAATTACTGCCTCAACAGTGTATCGTGCGCAATACGTGTTGCTTTTATTAAATGTCATACTAAGAGGTCAAATTTCAAATATTATCTACTTTTAGGCTATTTAAAATTGTTGTGTTCAAAACGATTATATATTTGGACGAGTACATAGCTGCCATAACATATTGAACGAGCCGATTTAATTTACACATTTCTATTTACATCTCGTGATTCAATTTTGTTGAAATTGGATTTCCTGATATAAATGAAATAACAATCACCCATTATGATCAATATTTGACTTGTATATACATTCAAACTGTATAGTAATTGAATATTGTTCCACATAATATCATTTTTGAATGTTTTCCGTGGCCATTTGCGTAGAAGCAAGATATAAAAATTAAAAACAAAATGCCTTGTGTACGGTTTGATCAACCAATAAAAATTTACACCGAGTTAAACCGATATTGGTGACGGACCCTGCATCAGATTTCAAAGCGACTTCATGCAATAAAATTGCTTAAAACATATTTAGTTTATTAAATCTAGAATAAGTACACTACCCTATAATATTCCATTACAAGTTGATGTTTTTGTATAACTAATACATTGTCGTCTAGAACGCTTTTAACACGTGTACACTTTACGTTTGAATGCATAATTATGTCACTACATATTTGGGGAATTCTTTTCAAAGGCTCGGAAACAAGGTTAACATAACCAAATTTTAAGATGAGAAAGTGGAAATAAAACTATGAATAATTAACCATATTGTGTTTCGCTATTGGGCAATTTCCTCTTTTTGCAATTGACTGTATAAACCAGTAATAAAATACTCTGTCTTTGTGCGCATTTTGCTCAGATTGCTTCAGTTACGTACAATATTGAATTACATATATCATACGTATTCATGTTGCAAAAACGATGTGCGTTTCGATCACATGTTTTACCACAGTTGTACTATAACCTTGAGAAAAGAAACCCATGGCAAATTCCCTCGCACAGTTATGAGATTGTTTTCCCAACAATGCCATCAACTAAATATGCTTCGGAATGTTTCTACTTTTATTTCATTTCTTTCCTCGTCTGTTTTATGAACTCGTACAAAGATTTGAGCGGCCTTATTTCTCCAAAGCAATAAATTAATGTAATGTATATTTTTCCATTTTGTAAAAAGACAATTATAGTGCGTGAATTTACAATGTTGATTTCAATGTGATGCTTAATGTCGCTGTACGGTTTCTAGACTATGCACTCTTATCCGTCTCAATATGAGGAAAATTGTAAGTAATACTTTTGTTAAGCCATTTAACAAATTTATGGTGCTTGCGTCGGTAATATTGGTTATATGACACGCATATATAATGACAGTATGACACAGAAAAACAGATACTTTGCCATATTTAGCATCGCAAATATATTGCACGGGTTATTTTACCATTGTATGACCCAGTATGTTATAAAATACTTTTTATTGTCATGGAAAACAAAATTTGGTTTAATGTGCAGAAAATCTACCAGCCAAATGAGTTTACGTAATTGGATATGGATAGACCAAACAAATTAATCGGTAAATTGCTAGCTCGTCTATTCATAGAAAACTCGCAGCTTAATACCTCAACAAGTGTAAATTATAGTGTACAAGTGGTAGAATCGTCGAGCATGCAGTCTTGAGGCGGCGGTCGTTAATGAAGGTTTCTAAATGTTTACTCACAAAACAATACATGTTCAGGTCACAATCAATCTGGAAACATTTATTTTCACAAAATGAACAAAAAACTAAAAAAAATAATTGTGAGATTTTTTCTCCTGTTTTCTTTATTGCAAGGGACGTTTTATAATTGTGTTGATTGTTTCGCATGGTTAAGCGAATCAGTGTAATATTAAAATGATTAACAATAGGAGCGGGAATTTTGTGATAATTGGTAATGCTAATAAAACCTGTCCGAATGCAGATATCGATTTCAATAACTCTCTGAACGTGTAAAAAACATAGAGAAAGTAATCGTTATGCCGAATTTTAGAGTTATGAACAAAGAATAAATACGGTAGCTGGTTTGACGAATTGATGGACTGGTAGAAACCAGACACTTGTGTTACGAAATAAAACATGAAGCGTCTTAATTATATGATGAGATTGTTATTCGGTCAAGATGAATCTCGGTCAATGACATATGCTTTATACCAGCATTACTTTATTATAAATAGGGTGTCAGGGTGGCGCAATATATAAATCTTTGTGAATGATATATACCAAAATAATATAAATATTTTGTGTTTTGTTCACTCTGTTATTAAATGAATTCATAAAATGTAGGCTTAACGGTGTCTGATTTTGATAGTTCTGAACACATAAAAATTGGCTTCAGTTCTGTTCAATTGTGTATCTTTTGACATTGTACCGAGTTGTGAATTATCTATATTATAAGAATTTATGGTTTCTTATTTCATATTATTGTGGCGGTGTTTTTTTTAACTCAAATATTATAGCCCTAGTTATAAGAAGTTCCTCGCTGTATGTGAGCCTTTAAAAAGAATAATTTCCATACGCGTATGCTTGGATTGCATCATCAAAAATTACTTTAAAAAACGACCCTGAACAAGTTTTCTAAGTTATATAAATACGTGCTTCTGGGAACAATAATGCAAAAATATGTGTTAACTTTTGAATCATATTATTTTCACTTTAATTCATCAATGTGACCAGATGACACCATGTAATGTTTTCCTGTATCTAAATATGCTTCACTTTATTTCCGAATAATCCTGTATTTCATCCCAATATACATTGCATTTTATGTATCTCTTAAATAATTACTATAATAACTACGATAGAGTTGCAGTGTGTTTATTACACATCTTTAAAAACCATCACAAGTCCTTCACCCTAAAAATGCAGGCATGTAGCTGGTCTGGGTGCAAGTGAGTACCACACCTGCAAGTGAAAGATGGTGGTTGAAAGAAGCTAGTGTATCGGGCTGCAATCTGAATTAAGGTTGCTATGGTCAATATGCGTCAATACCACACCGACCAGCATTGTTGGAAAGTGTTGTGACAACATCATGGTGTAATAGCTTACTTGATCATTTATAAAATATTTGTAGACATAGATTTTTTCATTTCAATTTGATTGTGTGCATTGAAAATGTGTGTCACCATACCACACTGCGTTATGTCAAAAATATGTACATGTTTTGTTTATACACGTAGTGATATTGGCTTCTTAAATGTTTATTGTGAAAAGAGTCATGAAGTCATTCTCTTAACATCAGAGCTAACTAAGAATGTGTTATGTATACACATGCTTTGTATTTTTCCTTTTCATGCTCTAAATACATGTAAAAATGACTTGTTTTCAAGTATTACTAGTACTTTAAAAGATTAATGTAATGTTGTTCAAATACTGTTAGAAACATGCAATAATATTCGGTTGAAAGGGTGTTGAAAGTTACAGTTTTGTTAAAATCAAATATAGACAATGAATAAATGATGCTGACTTTTTACGACAGACTGATGCTGTTTGAGCATCGTTTATGATTACCTAATAACAAAGTGTGAATCGTAGTAATACATGAAGAAGGAGAGCGATTAGGCTATTTTGCATGCGATGTTGAATGCAATCCAGCTGATAAGTAACAATGTATGTAAAAACGCTAGTTTAGGCAACATTTGGAATTATTTTTTAGGTTATTGCATGACATTGTTGCTACACGGTGGCCAAAGATCAAACTGGAGACATACAGAAAGAACTAGAGAAAGAGCTAGATAATTGCAAAAAAATAATTGTCTTCGTAGTTGCGCCATGGTCATCTTACTAAAGTAGAAAGTTAATATGCTTGTTGTGTATATGTTTCATTTGGCGAGCAATGATTTGATTTTGATTACCGTAAATGCTGAAAGAAATACTTGGACCAAAGAGTGAGTGAGAAGAGGCGAAACCATTGAATTTAAATTTAAAAAAAAAAACACACAAAAACTGCACATCTTTATTTTTCTAAATAAAAAACAAATGTTTAAAATATTTGATGCAGTTTACAAACATTGAAATGACTGTTAGTAGAGCAAATAAATTTGCAAAACATGCACGCGAATACAATAACATTCTGTAAATTACAGAAACTTGATTTTTTTTCATTTTACCGTTATTAAATGATGCTTATCATTTGATGAATATATATGCTAAATAAAGGACTTAAATTAATAAAATCGAGGCGTTCTTAGTTTAGTTCAAAGAACGATATGAAGTCAACATTTAATCCGAATGATTTAAGAGAGACAATGCCGTTTACTCCTATGAAAATTGTAAGAAGTATCTCCCTTTTAATGAACAGATCCAGCTGAATATATCATATAACGCAGAATATATCCTTAGGTGAGTCAATTCACACTCCGATTTACTGTTTAAATTTTCATCTTAGAATGGAACTTTTTGTGCTTTGTTGGTATCGTTTGTTTGTATCATATACATCTTCAGAAAATGGAGGCAATAAAGATATATATATATAACCGTATAAATCGTTCAAGATTATATCGAAAATATGATATCACCATTATCATTATATACGATGATTCTAATAATGACGGGAAAGATTATCACTATAATATATATAGGGATGGTGAAGAAGATGATGATGATGATGATGATGATGATGATGATGATGATGATGATGATGATGATGATGATGATGATGATGATGATGATGATTATGATGATGATGACGATGACGATGACGATGACGATGATGATGATGATGATGATGATGATGATGATGATGATGATGATGATGATGATGATGATGGTGATGATGATGATGATGATGATGATGATGATGATGATGATGATGATGATGATGATGATGATGATGATGATGATGATGATGATGATGATGATGATGATGATGATGATGATGATGATGATGATGATGATGATGATGATGATGATGATGATGATGATGATGATGATGATGATGATGATGATGACAGGCTGGGACTGGTAGGATGTACTTTGAAGCTTCGTAAAGTACTAATGAATTTTTTTCACAGATTATTTACTGCGATATTGTCATATCTGCTTAATAGATGACTACAATGAGTATGTTATCATTTACATAGATATGAGTTTCGTTGTAGGTAACAGCTTTTTCAAATACCATGTCATTGTTCAACAAGCCAGCCGAGAACAATGAACAATTAAGAAACCTCTTGCTGACACACCAGCATCTCAAACGAGATGGAACATCGCTTACATGTATACAACGGAAACAAAAGCTGCTTACTGATTGGCCGACTGCCGACTGCACTCAACAGCAAATATTTCCAAATAACGAATGATTTCTAAATAAATTTTCGTTTTGCAACAAATATGTCTTCCTAACACCCAATTAAATATCCAAAGAAATAGAAATTCAGTAACAAAATGAGTGAAAATGGCCGAAGAAAAAAGGTTTGCACAAAAATCTAGCAATTAAAACAGACATATGTCTGACCAGCAACAACGGGAATAAACACTGATAGGATTGCGAAATGATAACACTATTCAAGGCAAACAAAAAAAACACATAAACCCTAGAAAGTACTCTTTCCCGACAAATAACTACTTAAGGCAGAAATTATTACATGTCAAATCATGGCTTGTTCAAGCAGATCTAAAACATCAGCATATTTTAATTCAATCAATATCGATAGTTTTGTAACGAAAGCTATGTGTTCATATCCAATATGAAAATAAAGACTCCAGATACATTATCATTACTTTTTTCTTGTTACCACCCACTTATTACTATTACGACTTTTTTACAAAAGGATTTGCTTTGTATATTGTATACAAAAATCGATTCATGTTTCCTGTTATTAGACAATATTAAATGGCAATAATATTTTCGGACCTGCCTTGCAATTAACATGCCTCCAAATTCCCACATTTTCCAGTGAAATTGTATTGCAGTTAAAGAGATGTTAATTTCACAAGATTAAGATTGAGGGGTTTTCGTCAAAGGCACTATACAATTAGGAGGACCGATACAATGAAAATAAAGAATTGACAATAAAAGTGATTTCTAGGGTGTATACAAGATTTTACAATAGCCATATTAGGAAAACTACCACGCACCAAGGCGGCCAAGATTTTACACGGACCGGCACTATATTCGAACTAAGCTGAGATACCTTTAGAAAAAATGTTCAGATCAAGTTTCATGAACATTTTGCTATACATGCGACCCATTTAGACAAATGTTTACTAAAGCCAATTTAGAAAAACTGCCCGCCCCGATGAGTTAATGGTTTTAAACGAAACACAGCCGTTTTGGAAATCAGCCGAGAGATAAATAGAACAATGTTCTGACCCAGGTCCATGAATATCTGACTATAATTGTGACTTCTTAAGTGTTTTCAGCCATTTAAGAAAAACTGCTCCGCACCCTGGTGGCAATCTTTTCACCAAACCGGAACTCATATGTGATATCGTTCAAGCAAATGATCTGACTAAGTTTCATGAAAGTGGACCATGCATTTGACTTCTAGAATATTCACAAGATTTAAATTAAATTCGAACTGGTGACCTAGTATTTTACCTCGCGTGACCCAGTTTCAAACTCGACCAAGATAACATTCGAACAAATCTTCTAACCAAGTTTTATGACCATACAACAAAACATGTGGTCTCTAGATTGTTCACAAGTCTACTTTTATTTTGACGTTGCAAGACGAACGAATCACGACGTAATGTCACGTAAGTAAGCATTGCAGTCTTTATGAATTAGTGATTGAATAAAGCAAATAATGAGTGAGTGCATGAATTAATTAAATAAGAGCGACAGTCATTGGTACCCTGCATCCCCTCCCACTCTTTACGAGTCTCTATACGATAAAGTTAACAAAACGATATGTGAGTGCAAGAGTGTGATGTTTTGTTATGAACTCGTTTCTGGTTGTTCAAAATATTCAAATGAAAAAATATAGCAGTGTAGTTTGGAGAATAAATAATCGAGTTATAGTACATTGCTGCATAATGAATAAAATAAACATAGAGACAGGCAGACAGACAGCAGACAGACAGACAAACACACAGACAGACAAACACACAGACAGACAAAGAAGAGAGAGAATTTCAGTTTGCACAGAATCCGCGGTCATAAGGACAAACATTTTGAATAGTTCGCTACCATTTAAAAACTAATTACTGCATGATCTTTTGGATGAAAAACAGACATAGTTAAGAGCATACAAACTGTCACTCCACAGTCATCTGGCATTAATTTTAAAGGCCGTATCTCGCGTTTTGTTTGTGCAGAATACATTAGTGTTTATAGTTCCCGCGACAATTGGTTCCGAAACTGTTTTCGTTGATACATCTTATTCGTTATGTATACTTAGTATGTATGGCCATTTAACAAACACCGCATTACTTTTAAGTTCGAAAAGTTATGTTATGTGTATATCCGAACGGGTTAAACAATATTGCATTATTCATGTTTCATTTATTGTTAGCGCTAACCTTTTCAAAGGCCGAATTATTTTAGACATATCATTGAATCTATCGTTTTTTATCGGCCAATATTAGACGATATTGAGTTCCCATACGCAGCTATTAAACAACGAGCGCTTTAAATAGAGAAGTTAAATAGCCAATCACCGACACAGTAAAAAATACTTGTTTACTTGTCGATAAATAAAGATAAAGAATAGCACGTTTTTATTCTTGCATAATTTGATAGAGATTTGAAAGCTACATATTTTACTAAGCCATGCTCGGGTTCGGGTTTGCTATTTGTATTGTAAATAGGTAGTTTTACAAACACGTTTGATCTTTGTTTTAGGGAAATGTGTTAATGTTATCTTATAGATATGTATATGTAATGATCGTGAAAAAAAAACTTTGATGTTAAGATCGTTTTGTTCATTAACCAGGAAACCCAATAGTCGACATGACTTCATCGCTTCCTCCCTTTGATATGTTCAGCGTCAATCAATATTTAATATTTTACTATAATATGAAAAAATATAGCGCTAATGTACTTTTGATTTCTATTCATACACACAACGACGCATTATCATGTCGAACCATTCATTGATTGTTCGTTATACGTTTATATGTTTGTTTTACTGTTCGGTTATTATCTGTTAGAAGAATGAATTAAAACAGTGAACAAACCACTGTTTTTGAAGGCAGATGAAATAAAGGATATTATTTTATCAAATTAATGTCGGACAGCATGTCGGAGCCCAACAGGAAGTTAATTACCGTGATGCTCGTGCTGGTCGGGATTTCCCAGGTAAGTGAGCTCGTGCCGCTAGTGTTGCGACTTAGAGCCACAAAAATTCACACCAACGCGTTTTGTGATCGGCATTTTCTACAAACATACTGCGCTAAAATTGTGCTCCGTTTATGCGGTTAAATGTAATACGTTCAGACTGCTTTGTAACAGCATGCTTTGGCGAACTGACAGAAAATACAATCGAACATTTTTTTTTAATTGTATAACAATGACGATGCTACGGTAGCATAGAGGTGACATTCACTCCACTTTATTAAATTGCACTTCTCTTGTTCCTATCTCGTGGCCACGACTTGCTATCTCGTGACAACGACTTACTATCTCGTGGCCACGAGTTGGCTATGTCATGGTCACGAGATAGAAAAAAAGAGGAGTACAAGACTTAATAAAAGAGGTGTGCAATTATTCTGTACGCATATTTATAGCTGGCCAAATCGGGCTTTTACTGTGATGATTACTTCCTTTTGTATGAAGATCGCCATGAACGACAATATGGAACAATTTTATCGGCTGACTAACTCGTGGCCACGAGTAAGCTAAGTCGGGATCTCGAGAAAGATAAAATTCTCTTCTCTTTTGTTGATGATTACTTCCCTTTGTATAAAGATCACCATGAACGACCATGTGGAACAATTTGATAAGCTGACTAACTCGTGGCCACGAGTTAGCTAAGTCGGGATCTTGAGACAGCTAAAATTCTCTCTTCTTTTGTTTAATGCACCCTGCATTAATTTACTGCACCGCTCTTTTTTTAATTGCACTCCTATCTTATTTAGTTTTGCACTCCTCTTTTTCTATCTCGTGGCCACGACATAACTAACTCGTGGCCATGAGTTAGTAAGTCGTGGCCTCGACTTACTAAGTCGAGGCCACGAGATCGAAAAAAAGGAGTACAATTTAAAAAAAAAATAGGAGTGAATGTCTCTCTATGCCACCGTACGATGCGCTTTGACGACTTGTCTAATTCTGATACAGATTTGTACGTGATCAAGTTTTAGTTAAGCAGTTATGCAAGATCTCATATTTGCACACACACACACACACACACATGTTGTCATAACTTACACAAATTATAACAGTTTGTTATGGTTCAAATACCAGGAGGAGGATATTTATTGAAAAGCATCAACAGCAAAACAGCAACACAGGTTCACAGCGCTGATATTCGAGTTAAATAAAGAGATCGTAAATGTGTGTCCCTTAAATTAATTAATAAAAAGGGGTAGAGTTTGGTCGGACTTCTATAATCGGCCCGCGACTGACATAACGGCCCGATAACCTTAGATCTGTGAGCCGTTGTGCGGCCGGGGCGATTTTTGACGTCCGGCAAAATCTCCGGATTTTAGTGACAATTCGGACGTGTTTGTTTTTTTAAGTAAAATATTTACATTCAAAAAGCATCGAACCAATCCAAAACATATTGCGGATTGTTTGTTTAAAAGGCATACTTGGAAACTTAGATAGGAATACAATTAACCCCTCCGGTCAGTCATTAGATCTCGTAAATCGTGCTTTTGGACCGAATGGTAAGCATTCAATACAAACGATTCCAAAGATTTTGTGGTTTAAAATACATTCGGAGTAATGGATGGAAGAACGTTGTTAGCGGGAGCTGTTATTTTGTGGGTCTAAGAAATTTCGCAGTGAGTGAAGTCGAGATATAGAGCGAATATTAACACGATATAAACGCTTACCACTTTTTACCGATATGGTTTGAAAGTGAGTGGCATTTTTCACAATTAATGAGAGTAATAAATGGTATACAACGGCAAAAGTACCTGTCTCGGAATGGACGTCGTCATCTTGTTTGTCACATGATTACACTCTCTATAGTACGTGTTAACTGCAATCGTTTACAGTTGTCTACCATGAAATGTTTAGTTTCAGTTGCGGAAAATGATCAACCGTGGTCCTTTATCTCACGATGATACTGTTAACACTGACACTTATTTAATATAATAACTAAATCGTAACCTAGGCTATAGATAAGGTATTACATAAAACATACAAATTCAAGTGTAATGTGCTTAGAAATTGTATTACAAATAATGCTATTGAAAGTTTACGATTGTAATATTGTTAACGGTAATAATATTATATAATATATATAATACACATGTAAAATGTGTATATACAGTAATACTTTTTTTTATCAAATTATGAATGTGCTGAGAAACATTAATGCGGCTATTGAACGTATTACAAAATTATGATATTCATTACATATACATTTTTTTATTCCAGTATATAAAAAATGTATAATGTAAATATATATATTTAGGGTCTGTTGAACGGGGTCGCAGGGCCCACTATGGTGGATCTACGCATGAAGTTAAACACTTCCTCCGCCGATATAGCGCGCTCAGTCTCCGCACAGGGTTTCGGGATATTCGCCGGTGCGCTTGCAGGCGGGTTGGTCATTGACGCCATGGGGACGTGGAAGTTTCTCTTGGTGACTCTGGCGGAAATCATAGCAACCGTCACCCTTATCTTGATGTCGTTCGTCACCTCCCTGTCCTTGCTCTGGGTGACGTTCTTCTCCGTCGGAACAGCAGCAGGGCTTACCTCTGTCGGTAAGCGCCTAGCCTATCGACACAAATGATGCATAGAGAAAGTGTCTTTGTTTTCTGAGTAATACCGTGAAATATTGTTTTCAGTGAAGTTAAATTTCAGGTGTTTTATACCCGTTCCACTACTTTTTTCTCACTGATGTGTAGAAATTACGTTAACAATAAACTTTCCGGTACCATGTTGGATTACAATTAAGTACGCTGCGGATTTCAAATCTAATTGCTATGAGCTACTTCTGGCGAAATTACCAGGGTTGTCATGTGTGAGTCGCACTGATCCGAGTAGAAACAATGCATATATTAACCATTATTATCCGATGTAAGATAACACAAAGTGTTTACAACAAAGGGTACAGTCAAAACATGGAAACGCAGATAATATGGATGTTTTTAAATATGCTCCTTAGCATGTAACTGTATGCAAAATAGGAGGACTTCTGTGCCAATTGAATGTATGCTCTGTTTGTAACAAATTACGAATATCGGCGATAGGCACAATCAAATCATGTTTGGCTAGTAAAACGTCTACAAATAATATGAGTTTAACTTAAATAACACATGTAAATATCAGTTAAATTAATAGACTATATTTATTGTTAAATGTCGTTGCAGCCTGTCAGCGGATTTTGATAGTATTGTGGCGCGCCGAGGCCGCAGTCCCCTTTAACGCCCTATACATGGGCTACGGCATTGGCTACATGTTAGCTCCACTCGCCATTAATCCATTCCTCGCCGTTTTGGAGTTTCGATCTGACACTTCCGTCAACATGTCAAGCAATAACGTCACTCTCCAAAGAGGCTGGGAATCCCGTGTGTACGTAGCGTTTGCCACCATTGGTCTCTGCGTGGCGACGCTGGTGATGCCATTATTCGTGTACTCCTTCGTAAAGTGCTACAGACGCAACAAGAACAATTATTCGAACATTGACGAACCGGGAGCGAGCGCTCTTTCGCCTTCGAAGAACGGAATAGTTAAGCGGGTGCTGGCTATCCTGAATCCAGCGTCCTACGCTGACGGAAATTTCAAGTTCGGGCTAACCGTACTTGTGTTTACCGTACTGCTGTGCATGAATATCAATGGAATTGTAATGATGTTCGGAAATTTTGTGCGCACCTTGTCCGTGGATCAGCTTCAATTCGCTTCAACAGAGGCTTACTATCTTGATACGGTATACTGGGGCAGTTTCACGATCGGGCGATTTGTAAGCTTCGTTCTTTCTTACTTTATTTCTACACGCAAACTATTCCTGATAGATGTATGTATGTACCTTGTAGCTATTACCTTCGCGGATATTTTCGCAACAAGAGGGAAAATTTTCTTATGGATGTTCACTGCAGCAATCGGTTTCTTCATTGCGCCGATCACTCCCACCGGTATCGCGTACATCAATACGCAGATAGAGGTAGGAGGAATAGTGCTGACGCTCGTCGTGCTCGCTTTTGGCTTTGGCCAACTTTTGTACATGTGGATTGAGGGCGCTCTTTACGTAACGTACGGACCTAGCACGGTTTTTTACACTCTGCAATTCTCTGCGATATTCGTGTGTCTTATTTCAGTTATATTTGTCGCAATAACCTGGACACGGAAACGCTCCGCGAACAACGAGGACCAGACGCAGGTTGTGACGTCAGATCATGACATTGCGACGACGTCGGTTTTGCGGTACAGCGATTTGAATACAAGAAACTGACCACTCTCTTACACTGCGGTTCATCACATTCATTGTATGTTGAGGCACGAACGACAACTCTGCTAGGAGAATGGCAACTGACATGTTCAGTGTTATAGTTTTTTAAGGGCGTTATAATAATACACGGTTGCAAGTTATAATTTAATTTCCATTATTATTGTTGAATTTTATCATCCAATGTCTCGATTATGAACTATACAGTCAATTTCTCAAAAATGTCCTATTCAAAGAAGTTAAACCGGTTATTAGCATTCGTTATGTATTTTAGCCGAAATGTGTACTATTGAAAGGAGGAAAGGTCTAAAAGCAGTCGTGGTTATTATTTTAATATTAGATATAAGATGAGGCTGATGTACCTAATGTGAAAACTTAGGTAATTATACAATAATACTTTATTTAAATAGTGTCGCCAAGGTAAAAGGTAGAACACCGACATTACCATTCCTAAATACTACATACGTTGTATACCACGAAATACAATCCACGAATTAAAATATATTCAATTCGTTTTTAGCAATATAATTGTCAGTTGTTACATGAATAAAGTAAATACACAATTAAAATGGTGACGTGTATAAAATATCATTTGTACATATGATCAAACATACAGTTTTATGTCATTTTCGGGGATCTGGTTGTTATTTTTGTCTGATTTAATATGCTGATTATGCATTGAGAAAACACGTCTTAAAGAGACATTATTTTAATGCCATATTGTTGAACTATCTTTCTGAAAATTCCCTTTAGTTATCGCGAAATGCACAACAATAGCATTCGATATTCTTCGGATTTGCAGCGCTTTAAAATCGTAAAAATGAAATAAACATATATTTATAGTAATAGTGCGAGCATAGGTTCTTTTTTTTCCTCGAAACATATATTATCAAAATGATATTTTTATATTTTTCCTATTTTAGTTAAGTCAGTCATATACCGACTATCTTTGGTGAAAAGTTAATGATACAAAAGGGAACATGCCTTTGGTAACATACTAAACAAATATGCATACGACCACACACATGAAATACCGAGCACAAAGCATTCAACATAAATATATAATAAAATGAATACGTAAATAAATAATTGGTCTTCATCGTTAGTGTTAACAAGAAGCAACAAAACAGCTAACTATCAAGGTAACCATTCATTTTTAACAAAGCATGCTAACTTAATTTGGAAATATTCCTTAATTGTCTAGTGTATCAGTACATATACACATATAGATCAATTGGTGTATATTATAGTGCCAAAAGTGCATATCCTTTACTATACTCTGTTTTATTTGACTTCAGTCAATGTTTACTGTGATTTATTGTATGCAAATCAGTGATGGTAGACATTTTTCTATCGTTATAGAAGGCCTACACTTTAAACGAGTGTTGCCGCAGCAGAATGAGTGGATGCTCAATATCTAATCACGTAAATCAATCTGTAAGAAATGGTGACAAATAATATTTGGAAAAAAAGTGTTTCCATGATAAGCCCAAAATATTTGGGATCATATACAGTTGTTGTTTTGTTTTTTTGTCAAATGACTGATTTTAAAGTCTAAATAAAACACATCATTTAATACAGATTATGTACAGCTTCATGTCCTAACGAATCTGTATTATCCAGGATCTGCTTTGTTTCCTTTGAACTTATATAACATATTTGAAGTTTCAATTATGCCAATATATTATATATGTATAATCAAAGTTTAATGTAATGTTAGTAGTACATTTCAATAATTATTTGTTTGCCATTTCACTTTTTCACTTACTAGTATTTTCATTAATAGCATTGTTAACACTCTCATTCCTAGTATATATGTTTAAGAAAATGGAAAAGGTGTACGAACTATATAGCTTTGACATTAATTAAATATAAATTGGTGAAAGCTTTATTTCGTTTTGTTTTGTTCCATCATGGGTACCCAATTGTTTATTTGCAATGTTCACATATAAGATTTTCATCGCCTGTGTATACACACCAAATGTCTGTGAACGTATTTATTTCGCGAAACTTATTATTTCAATACATCAGTGCTATTTCATTCGCAGTAAGACAATCTGTTGTCGTAGTGGTAAACGTTAAGAATGAAATCAAATACTTACAGTACTGCCATGCAAATGAGCAATGTTTATAATCTGTACAAATAATATTATATTTTTTTCTCTCAGTGATAGACATTTTGCTCACTTTCTTTAGTTAATTGGTATTGTAATGTGAACTTTAGGCCTATTCTTTGCAACGTTCAGATGTCTTTCCTTTCGGTTGCAGTATAGTTGTATATGGCAATTGTACTATTTTTTAACTAAGCTTTACCTTTTTAAACAGCCACATTCTGTAGAAAATTATGATGGTTTGAAAATGTCATTAACTTACAATAGTTGCTTGCAACATTTCAACCATGGTAGAAACAAAATATCGCTCCTGTAGAAACAAAATCTCGACCCCGTTGACAATTAAAGTGAACTCACCTTGATGTTTGTATTTGTCGTGGCCGTTCGAATGACCTACCTTTAAAGGTGAAGCTTTATTTACAACAACTGATATTGAATACATTCATTAAAAATGCGAACATCTAAAGAGCTTTCAGCGCTTTGTTTTACAACATTGACAGCAAGAAAGTGTTTTACCCTGGCCTTATTGTTCGGCTCTGTGCCGCGCCGCCGTTTTGAAGCGCAGAATTGCTATTTTCAAAAGCTAAAACCGCCACGCGCACCTATCGATAGGGATCTTTATTGGCTCTTGACCACTAGTGTTAGATTAGATGACAGCAAAAACAGCGACGGATATTTCTATGGCTTTGCTTGAAATGGCCACCGGAAAAGCATCGCGAAAACTAAATTTCTCAAACTTAATTCCATTTTTATGCTCCCCCAAAAAATTTGGGGGGAGCATATAGTCGGCACTTCGTCCGTCCGCCCGTCCGTGTGTCCGTCCGTGCACAATTTTTGTCCGGGCTATTTCTCAGCAACTAATGACCAGAATTCAATGAAACTTTATGGAAAGCTTCACTACCAAGAGGAGATGTGCATATTATCAACGGGTTCCGGTCGGATGATTTTTCACAGAGTTATGGCCCTTTGAAATTTTCCATTAACTGTACATATAGTGCAATTCTTGTCCGGGCTATTTCTCAGCAGTTAATGACCGGCATTCAATTAAACTTTATGGGAAGCTTCACTACCAAGAGAAGATGTGTATATTATCAGCCGGTTCTGGTCGGATGATTTTTCACACAGTTATGGCCCTTTGAAATTTTCCATTAACTGTACATATAGTGCAATTCTTGTCCGGGCTATTTCTCAGCAACTAATGACCGGAATTCAATGAAACTTTATGGGAAGCTTCACTACCAAGAGAAGATGTGTATATTATCAGCCGGTTCTGGTTGGATGCTTTTTCACAGAGTTATGGCCCTTTGAAATTTTCCATTGTACATATAGTGCAATTCTTGTCCGAGCTATTTCTCAGCAACTTATTACGGGAACTCATTGAAACTGTATGGGAAGCTTCACTATCAAGAAGAGATGTGCATATTATCAGCCTGTCCTCGTCGGATGATTTTTTACAGAGTTATGGCCCTTTGAAATTTTCCATTGTACATATAGTGCAATTCTTGTCCGAGCTATTTCTCAGCAACATATTACGGGAATTCAATGAACCTTTATGGGAAGCTTCACTACCAACAGGAGATGTGCATATTATCAGCCGGTTATGGTCGCATGATTTTTCACAGAGTTATGGCCCTTTGAAATTTTCTATAAACTGTACATATAGTGCAATTCTTGTCCGGGCTATTTCTCCCCAACTACTGACTGGAATTCAATGAAGCTTTATTGGAAGCTTAACTACCTTGAGGAGATGCGCGTGTTATTTGTGGGTTCTGGTTAGATGATTTATTTAGAGATTTATGGCCCTTTGAAATTTTTAAGTTGCTAAACCATCCATCGTATTATTTTGTCCAAAGTTATGCCCCTCAAGACGTTTCCTTTTATCTGAATATTAAGTGCAATATTGTGACAAAAATACATTTGGGGAGCATCAACCGTCTCCGAAGGTTTCTTGTTTCTTTAAGATTGCCTCTTTAAGAGTAAGTATGTAAGTAAGTCTTATTTTTGATAAATAATTGATTATATTTACTTTAAAAAATGCATTTGTCACTATGAAAATGACGTGTTCTCAACATTAAACACGTGGCACTGATTTCTCGAACATTCTTAAGTCGGTTTAAGAAATAACTGACGTTGTCGTTTATTTTAGCTCGATTTGTCATTGTCATGGAATCATATTACGGTTTACCTAGAAGCGATTATCAGATTACTGATATAGTTAAATGTAGAATTGCCAAACACACATAAATATACATATAATACAATTTTCCTAGCAACGAAAACCCAAAGGACAGTAACATATTCAAAAGAAATCTTATTTGATGTAACTCACTTTTTTTCACCCACTAGTCTTTTTTTGTGTTGAAGGTAAGTTACCATAGACTAGACAAAACAGTAAACACAGTGCAAATTGAATATTAGGAACAGTGATCACCGGAAGTGTTTATTCAAAGAATTGGTAATTCAAACTTAGCGCTTAGCATCCTGAACTTTACACGTGATCAAAAATTGAAAGTAAAAACAAAATGAGTAAAAGGGTATCAACAGAGAAACATCTCTCTTCACAAATATGTATATGAAACATGCATTCATTTTGGTTTCAAGTAACAAAACTTTTACCTGTTTTACTGTCAAACAAGAGTTCAGTGTATATTGGTATGTCAACACAAAAAACGTATACATGCATACATATTAAACAATAATTAAACTTGATAAGATGATAAAAACGCAAGATATAAATCGTATATTTTTATCTGAATTTAATTTACAACCAAGTGTTACTGCAATATCAGTTGGGTGACTTCTTCATGAAATCAGTAGGCGTCTGTCAAGGATGTCTGCTCTCCCCCGTTCTGCATACACTTTTCCTTGGGAAGATAATTCAGGAGACCCTCAAAGACCACCACATCTCCATCGGTGGCAGTCCCATCTCCAACTTGAGATTCACTGATGACATTGACATATAGGAAGCATCAACAGCAGACTTCAAAACCCTGCCAAGAGATTTTATAAAAGAGCAGATGCACACGCGATGGAGGTCAGCACGGAGAAGTGGAATATAACGGTGATCATCACGAACGGCACAAGTGCGGACATCATCATGAACGGCGAGAAGCTAGAAGAAATGACAAGCTTCAAGAACTTGGGAGTAATATTGTCCAATGATGGTACCTGTACGGTTGAGGACCGAATGAAATTTCCCATTGAGACTGCAGCGATGGCAACACTTAGCAGGGTGTGGACCATCAGCTCCATCAGCTTTCCCACAGTCTTTACAAACCTTTTTTAGTTTTCATAGCACTGTTCGGCTGCTACACCTTGATGAATCACATGGACACAGACTCGCAGGTAACAAGCCTTTGAACACGTCTCTACCAAAACTGCTCCATATCTCCGACAAACAGCACAAGACCAAAGAGTACGTCCGGAACAAAACAGCTGAACTTGGCCCCCCGCCTTCCCCCATGGTCTGTAAAACTACGCAAGCTGACTATGAATGAAAAAGTCATCAGGCACGACTTTTATGTGCAAGACACTCTACAAGGTGGTCGCCGTCGAGGTCGTAAGAAGAAAAGCTAGTTGGACAATGTGAAAGAGTGGACGTCCCTCCCTAGGGTTGAGCTACTCCTAGCGGCCCACAACAGACCCTGCTCTATGCCGCTGTCCCTTATTTCCCCTAACAGCCAGACCGGTCAAGGGAATGATGATGAGAAGGAAGATGACATTCACAGTTCCCTGAAGATGAAGCAATACATACCGCCTCTAAATTGTTCACACACTTTTATTTTCACCAAACCCACATGACCCAGTTATCAACTTCTAAATATCAATGGGACAAATATTTTGAACATAGTTCATGAAAATGTGTCAAAGAATGTGAATTCTTGAGTGTTAACAATAGTTTTCTATAATTTGACCAAGTAACCTAGTTTATGAGGGGTGAGATATAGTTGGGAATCATGTTCTAAGCAGGTTCACGAAGATTGGGTAATAAATATGGCCTCAAGAGTGTTAACAAATTCTTTATGTTATTTTATCAAGAGACATAGTCTATGATTCTACATAACCTAGTTTCAAACTCGGTACGAGAATGTAAAAAAAGTGATCACTCAAAATAAGAACGATTAGCTCAGGTGTGCTTAAACCCAAAACAAGTGTTGCACATGGTGAATATTATCATGCCAGTAACATACAACTGCACTACTTTACTTAAATGTAGAGGGAGGAACAATTATATTGCCAATCCCTTCTCAATATGGCCACCTGTGAACTGACATCACAATGTCAATCGCGCTGTTCCCCAACTAAATCTCAGACTCATAATAAAGATTATTCTTGACACGGTCATGTTTTTGAAAATTAGTTAGTTACACACAATTTATACTACGACATATAAAAAATTGTTTCAAATTTTATTTGCAAACAAACCCTTTTCCGTTTTTAAGTGAATTTTTTATTCTTAATTCAAAAATGCGTTCTAACGACTAAGGTACTGAAAGACAACAAGAAATGAAATAATGCATTTTGTTTATTACACTGTAATATAATATTTCCTCCTTAACGGACTGAGATAGTACATACATGTTTAATGCACTGAGCATTCTATGTGTCAGTATCCTCCTTTATATCTGATGTATGCAGTAGGTAAGAAAATTTTCTACCTGACTACTAGACCCCTCAATCGCACACAAAGTCTCAAATAACATTAAAATTAAGAATGTACATATTTCGATGTGGTATCACAATACATGATTTATCAAATATTTCATCAATTTAAATGTTGTCCTATCATATAACTGTTTATTTAGAACCTATATTTAAGTGTTTTATTTATTAAAAAAAAGTATTTTAGTAAAACATTACAGTGTCTATAAAAATTGCCTATACTAGCAGACAGGCACCATTATGAAATGTAATACAATACTGTTCAATGTACACAGAAAGCCTGATTTTGAGCAATCATTAACAAATAAATCAAATAGAATGAACTTTCTCACAAATGTCAGGTTTTAATGATAAGTAAACAGTTACAAAAGTACATCCAGGTTACGTTTGTTCCTATGATAAATAAGAAAAGGGCTGTTTGTAAAGCATGCATGCCCCCCATACGGGCTGTCCGTTGTAGTGGCAGCCATTGTGTATACCATTTTTGTCACTGTGACCTTGACCTTTGACCTAGTGACCTGAAAATCAATAGGGGTCATCTGCGGGTCACGATCAATGTACCTATTAAGTTTCATGTTCCTAGGCAAAAGCGTTCTTGAGTTATCATCCGAAAATCATTTTACTATTTCGGGTCACCGTGACCTTGACCTTGTGACCTCAAAATCAATAGGGGTCATCTGCAAGTCATGATCAATCTACCTATGAAGTTTCATGATCCTAGGCGTATGCGTTCTTGAGTTATCATCCGTAAACCATTTTACTATTTCCGGTCACCGTGACCTTGACCTTTGACCTAGTGACCTCAAAATCAATAGGGGTCATCTGCGAGTCATGATCAATCTACCCATGAAGTTTCATGATCCTAGGCGTATGCGTTCTTGAGTTATCATCCGGAAACCATTTTACTTTTTCGGGTCACCGTGACCTTGACCTTTGACCTAGTGACCTCAAAATCATTAGGGGTCATCTGCAAGTCATGATCAATCTACCCATGAAGTTTCATGATCCTAGGCGTATGCGTTCTTGAGTTATCATTCAAAAACCATTTTACTATTTCTGGTCACCGTGACCTTGACCTTTGACCTAGTGACCTCAAAATCAATAGGGGTCATCTGCGAGTCATGATCAATGTACCTATGAAGTTTCATGATCCTAGGCCCAAGCATTCTTGAGTTATCGTCTGACAACCACCTGGTGGACGGACCGACCGACCAACAGACCGACATGAGCAAAGCAATATACCCCCTCTTCTTCGAAGGGGGGCATAAAAATATATAAACATGCATGTAAACAAGGCCATATATTTAACAAATTTTGCCATTCATATTTTGATATTTTAGAAAAGGTTGAAAAGAGACTGTTTACCAACAACAAGTCAAATTTATCTTTTATCTTACTGTTTTTTTTTGATTATATAGTTTTATTTGCGTTAGATTAATTTTCAATTGATTACAAAGTTTTATTTGCCTTAGATTAATTTTCAATTGATTACATAGTTTTATTTGCCTTAAATCAATTCTTGATTCACCTAAGGCAATTTCTACATATTATTCATACTCATAATCTACAAACAATACTAATATACACAAAATAAATTAAATCAATTAAAACAAAAACTTCATGTGACACTGTTATGTCACGAACATTTTCCCACCTAAAACAATTTAAGAAATTCCTGAAATACAAAACGTACATATCTTTCTTCTAAATATCCATGATTTTTTGTAATACACATGTACATAATAGTAATATAAACAAGGAACCATTTGATTGCTAAGACTTTCGTCCCTTAAACAACAAAAAATTAATTTGAGTAACCAGATAAAAGTTAGATATATCTCTTAGAAAGTGAACCTCAGACAACCACTCTGTTGAGTCCAACTTTAAATAAAAAACGCAACAACAAATTTAACACTTTGAGAGTCTAGATATTTTGGGAAATTCATAGAAATTAAAAAGCTCACGTTCTAGTAATTGCTTGTTTAGCCAGTGTTACAATGTTGTTCCTAATAATTCCAGGCAAAAAATGGTCTCTTGTCTTACAAATATTGTTGATGTTTTAATATATAATTATTATTCAAAACAGACTAAAATCATACACGTGTTAAATTTTTTGTCTTAAACACACATAGGATAACATAAAATAAAAACTATTGTCAATATGCACCAAAACTTTGAACACAATCACCTTGAGTAGGTACATACAGACTAATATCATCATTGGAGAAAAAAAAACATTCAGACAAAACAATTGAAACTGTGGATCCAACAGTTACTGACAACTAGAATTTTTAATATCTTAATGTTGGTCACTACATAAATTTCCCAGGAATTGATTTCCAAATGTATATTTCTAAACTTTAAAATTTGGTATGAAATCCCTTACAAAGTATACAGAAACTTATCAACTTATGAAACAAAAGTGCAGTAATATAACAATCAATTAGAAAGACATATGACTATACGAAAATATTACGAATTGTGCATCTAGAAATGGCCAGCCTTATACAAAAGTAGTGCATTTGAATGTATGATGTGTAGCACAAATGGCCAGCAAATTCCTGACATTTATTAGTTTATAAAATTAGAATAAAAATACTTACTCACTCAAGTATCTTAATATCATTTTTAAACATAACTACTCTTTAAAGAATAAATCTGACCAACAAACAAATATATCAGCACATAAAAATATTTGATTAAATTACAGTACACAAAAATAAAACCTTTGATCTAAAAGTACATTATTAAAACATCGCTATCAAAAAGGTATACATGTATTTAATAATATAATATATATTGTATGTACATAGAGGATAACAGCAATCTAGACTATTATACAGTTTAACATATCACATGCAAATATTATGGATGATATTAATATATACTGATATGCGGATATATAAATTAAAAAAATATGCAATAAAACTATATATAAGCCACATCATGCGACAAATTGGTCTCATGCCATATAAGGCTGCAAGCCTAGCTCCTTACCAGCCTGCGCATAAGTACTTATCCACAGGCTGGTCTGGGGCTACACTGGTTGTACAAAGCATTAGACCCAACAGTGACAAAAATACTTCAAACACTCTTGTGTTAGACCATGACATTGACAATAGAATGGATTTAATATTTAGGATGCACTCGGAAAACAGGGCATAATGCATGTTATTTAAAATGACTCTGCAACTAGTTATAGACTTATGGAATTATAGATTTTAAGCACAATTATCGGCAAAATTTAGCCATAGAATTCACCCTGATCAAAAGCAGCCCTAAAATGCTTGATTTCTATTTATCATTATCATATATTATGTACATACATTTTTAAATATTGAATCAACCTACTGTTTAAACATGTGTGGGTTAAAAATTTTAATTAACACTTAACTATTTATTCATAACTCTAAAGCGCTGTTAACCACACCCATTTTTGGCTTGGTAAATAACAGCAAAGCGATAGTAATTAAATGTTGTGAAGTCAAACTATGCACATGCAAACTGTAAAGAACTGTATTGCAGAGTGGCACATTTTCATTTGTAGTGTGTGATTGTTTAAGGCGCAATTTTCAAAGTTCTCTTTTTCAAAAATTAATTCATCATTGCTTCATGAAAAATATGTATGAATACAATGGTTATATGAATTGTAAATATGTTTCTTAAATTTACTGGAAATAAAACAAAAATACCCCTTAAATGATTTATGATGCACTGACTTATGCAAAAATATTGAGTGAATACTTAAACGTCAAATTGTATCACAGTACACAATTTAAATTTTAACCATATATATTAAATTGACTGATTAAACAATAAAGACTTTGATATGGATCGTGATATGTGTACTAGCAATATAAATTAAGGCACTTATCAAACATATGTACTTTCCTATATTCCTGCTGATAATTTTCACTAGTGTGTTAAATGTTAATGTCAAACAAAAGAATTACAAAATGATTTCAAAATAATTCTACACTAATAGCAACTGGCTCTTTATTTTTTTTATGTACATTTGTTAAAATAATACCTGAACCAATATTTTATCCAACATTTTTATATAAGCAGTATTTTGTAGAAAATACAACTTTTAAAATTATAAATCGGTCTTAGTCCAATAGAAAGAAAAAGAATAAACAATGTCTTAGAAAAAAATCCATATATTTAAGTATTGTTGATTACTTTTGGTACTTAAATTTCCAATGTTAATACAAATACTTGGATTTCAGTAGAACAAAACATTTCTTTCACTAAATAACTTAAAAATTTATGAGATGAGTTAAACTCAAATTCACAACGCCAACAAGTAAAGACACAATTATCACAAAGTCAGTAAATCATCTGTTACTGAACAAACAATTATGCCAACTAGCAGCATGCTTCAGTTAAAATGTATTTAATAAATTATCAGCATAGTTCTGTTTTAATCCAATGTCCTGAATGGTTGTCCTAAATAAAAATTTATTTCAATTTCATAAATACCGGTAGTTGTCCAACACATTTGCATTATTTCACAAAAAAAATGATCTGAATTTTCAGCTTTAAAAGTATTGGAAATCATTCAGTTTAGTTCACTTTGAATCTATTTGTTAGTATTTTTGTGTCACATTTGAGCCCATTTTAATATGGAGATATTTAAAGGGATGATATTCAAACGCTACCTACACAATAAAACAATAAACAAGAGCTGTGTTTGTGAAACACAATGCCCCCTACTGCGCTTTGAAGCCATATATTTGACCTTTGACCTTGAAGGATGACCTTGACCTTTCACCGCTCAAAATGTGCAGCTCCATGAGATACACATGCATGCCAAATATCAAATTGCTATATTCAATATTGCAAAAGTTATGACCAAGGTTAAAGTTTTGGAACAGAATGACAGACAGAATGACAGACAGACCGACAGACAGGCCAAAAACAATATACCCCCCATTCATTCGATCCGGGGGCATAAAAAGGCTCTGCTCCTAGTATCTTATAGCCAGATGCAATGACCTGATGTTTTAATAAACAGACTTGGTAAATAACAAGCTATATAAGCATGTGTGATGAACCTTAGATCAGGAGATGTGTGTGTGTGTGTGTGTGGGGGGGGGGGTTATATGTATTCTACATATTGACAAAGAGTACAGATTGACATCAGATCTTTCAATATGTAAAATGCTGTTATTGAATCTTATTAAATTAAGTTTAAAAAGGGGCATACATTTTGTAACGCAATAAAACAACGATTAAAATCACACATGCCCCACTAATGAGGAACAATACCTGCAAACGAGGGTCATACGTTGCTGTAAATTAACACATCAGATGTCAACCCAATTGCTTAATGAAGCCATGAATCTACAGTGGTTTGACAGCGTGGCATTATAATTATCTACAACAAGAAAAGCTGCACAAAAACCTTAGGTTTGTGCGAATAAATATTGCAGCTTTGTACATCAACGACTAGAGATAATGTATTGTGTAATACATTACGATATGAACAACAGGGCCTTCTTAATACAGACATTCAAATCTGTTACAATTTCAAAACTATTTTTAACAACTCTTCACCATTAAGGAAAGAAGATAAGTTTTCAATTAAAATTTAACTAAAATTTGTGACAGAGGAGAACAATTGGTAGAGAAAAAGGAATTACCTTCTTTAGAATAAACACTAAAAATCTTTTCTTTACATGAAAAATGATGTAAAAGAACCTTTCCTATAAAAATCACATACCCGTTACTTTGACACACGAAAAATCAGCTTCGGCAAAACAAAAAAGCCAAATGGTTGATTCTGCCTTTCATTTTGACAAATTGCAGATATAAACCTTATAATATGTCCCAAATTAATTCTGTTAAAATTAATTTGAGCTTACAGCCACATAAGTTTACAAAGCAACATTAAAATAAATGTCCTCAAAGGATGTAATTTAAAAGACATTAGCAATCACCGTATAATGTTTAAAAACATTTAAACAAGAAAACAAACCTCAAAGAACAGCAGCTGTGTACACAAAGTACAAGTATGTACATGTGGCATTTATGCTATAAGCTGCCTTTTTCACAGGGGGGTAAAACAATAATAACAAGAGCTGTCAGAGGACAGTGCGCTCGACTATTCGAGTGCTTGACAGTATAACGTAAGCCATCATGGGGAAATTGTTCATATTCAATAATTTATTAGACGATCTTTCAAAAATAAAAAAAGGAAATAAAAAAAATAAATTCATGGGGCATGGGGGGGGTGCGGGTAGGGGGGGGGTGAGAGGAGGTAAAATGTGGGGTGTGGTAATTTATTAGATGATGTTTAATAAAAATTGGGGGGGGGGGGTGGGGGGATGAGAAGGGGTATAATGTGGGGTGTGGTAATTTATTAGATGAAGTTTAAATAAAAAAAAAATGGGGGGGGGGAGGTTGGGGGGGGCGAAGGGATTCTGGGTAGGGGCGTGGGGTATTGTTTGGGTGGAATCCATTGTGGTATTCAGGTAAGTGTTGTTTTGTCAAAGTAATAATAAAATGGGATCATAAATAAAGAAGTTATGGCATTTTGTTCAACTATGGAAGTGTAAAAGGGGCCATAATTATGACAAAATGCTTGATAGAGTTGTCTGCTCTTGTTTATAGGTTGGGGTCATGTTGGTAAACAGGTATGCAACATATAAAAGCAATATGTCAGATATAGAAAATATTTGGGGTAGTACGCAAACTTTAACGTAGATTCATCAATAATATGCATATTCTAAGTATAAAAGGGGCAATAATTAAGACAAAATGCTTGATAGAGTTGTCTGCTCTTGTTTATAATTTTGGGGTGATGTTCGAAAACAAGTATGCAAAGTATGAAAGCAATATGACAAGGGACAATGAAAATAAATGGGGTTGTACGAGAACTTTAACATTTGCTGCATATTCTAAGCGGAAAAGGGGCCATAATTATGACAAAATGCTTGATAGAGTTGTCTGCTGTTGTTTATAGGTTGGGATCATGTTGGTAAACAAGTATGCAAAATATGAAAGCAATATGTCAAGGGACAAAGAAAATATTTGGGGTAGTACGCAAACTTTAACATTTGCACGCTAACGCAGATGCTCACGCAGACGCTCACGCCGACGCCGGGGTGAGAAGGATAGCTCCACTATATATATTTCATATATAATAGTCGAGCAGTAAATGACAGTAAAAGAGTGAAATACTTGATAAGAATTTTCAGGTAAGCAAAAACATAAAATAACAATTAATTTAAAAAATCCTCTCAAATTCGTCTAAAAATGTAAACAGACAGTTTTAAATACACAATATAAGAACCAACAAAAAAATCTTGATATCACTCTTATAAAATAACAAATGTATAAGAACCTGATATTATTATCTTCCATAGTATTTTTAACATAATTAAAACACATTGCTGCATCATAAACGTTTGCAGTATCAGCAATACACGTTCAATATAAGAAAACTGCCCATTGTATATCCTTTACAAAAAACAATTGTGTTATGTGCAGAGCAAACAAAAAATGCTAAGCTTAATTAGCTCTCTACTCCCTAAATGTACCCAATAGTCAAAAGATTATAAAAGTACACAGTAAGAAAACACATCATCATTAATTTTGATTGTCAACAACCTTGCCATAAACATTCACTAACAACTTAGTAAACCTGTCACAAAATACCCCTGTTTAAAGATTGGGATAAATTGATCATGTTGATGAAATAACACGAGTAAAACAATTCACATGTAAGTGGAAGGAACACTTAAATTTAGCAAATTTTATATCATTCAAGGGCTATAATTCAGGAGTGCTCCAGGTGAGCTAGCTGGTTATCTCCCTTGGTCAAGATATCATGCCCACAAACATGATCTTAAAGTTTAATGATAAAACTATATCAACTGTTTGAGCAAGAGAGTGGACAAGGTTAACTTTTCCATTTTTTAATAATTCCTAGACCGTAATACAGAAGTGCTTCAAAAAATTGGGCTAGTTATCAAACTTTATTATGCCTAAAAACACACCATAATCATAAAGTTTTGTGATGATCAGATTTTAATTATTTGAGTTAGAGAGTGGACAAAGTAAATTATTTTCTTCATTTTCTTTTTTTATAATGCAAGGACCATACTACAGAAGTACTTCAAGCAATCTGGCTTGTTATGAAACTTGGTCCAGATATTATGCCCACAAAAAAGATCACCAAGTATCATGATGATCATTTAATCTTTTTGTTTTATTTAGCGGACATCATTCTATGGATGCTGCCAGCCACCAGCCGCAGGTATGCACATAATATGCCATTTTTTAAAACTGGATTATTGTAATAACAATATTATGATCCTTCCATTACATGAAAAATGTTATTTTCATAAAGAAAAAATCTTTCACCTGGATTTCACCAACTTGTGTGATGGAAAATGATTGAAAAAAAACTTAGCAAAATACCATCATGAACCAGATTTCATACAACTTAAATAAACAAAAAAACTTTCTTAAAACTACCCTTTCAAAACCATATAAACACAAAATGCTACACCATTCCAAAAATACTATGAAGGCATTTCGGCAGTGTTTTCAAAGCTAATCACAGTCGCTTGATGATGGTTGCTAGTAGATTGCTGCTTACTGTTGCTAGGTGAAGGTTGCCAGGCGATGGAAAAACCTTGATTATAATTACTAGGCGAAGGTTGTTATGTTAGGATTCAAGCTGAATGTTGATGTGTGATGGTTGCAACGCGAAGATTGCTGCAGGATGGTTGATAGAATCGGGGTTCATGGGGAAAATGTTTAGTTGATCGTCGCTCTGTGACGGTTGCTATATGATGGCTGGTAGATGACTGTTGCCAGGAGATGGTTGTTACAAGATGGTTGATAGGGGAAGATTGCTACATGATGGTTGGTAGCTGATGGTTTCTGGACGATGGTTGCAATGAGATGGTGAAGATGGATGGGTGATTTTATTGTGACGATTGCTAGGTGATGGTTGCGTGGTGATATGCGTTAAGTGATGGTTGTCAGGTGATACTGCTGCCATGGACAGTTTGCAGACGATGGCCACTGGGCGATGTTTAATTGATGTCAAGAGCAATGGTAACTTCTGCATTTGCGGTGAAAATTGCTTGACAAGAGTTGATAGATGCAGGTTGCAGTTTACATGCAATGGTTGCTATTTGAGGGCTGCCAGGTGATGGTTGCTAGGTTACAGTGTTGTTATAAGAATGTGCTCTCTGTACGGCCACTATGGAACAGGTCCCAGTAGTCGGGTGGATCACAGTTCTGGCCACACGAGGATATCAACAGCTCCCCGCCTGCCAGTGTGATAGGATTGGTCTGCAACAACAAACGTCAGGTATGCAGGCTTCCTACATAATTTGTTTTCGACTTATCAGTATTATCAGGGACATCTTAAACATTGCAGAGCTTAATTTCACCATGTCTAATGTTCACAAAAAAATATGACATGACATCAGTTTTTGATTTCACACTGATTTTGTTTGAGGTGTTTGATGTCAGAAATTGTAATAAGTCAATTGAAAATGAAAATTGATGTCAACAAACTGACATTGAATTTTGACATCTTCATAGCAAGCCATAATAAATTAACGTTGTTAAAATAAGTCCCATCAAATATACACACAGTGAAAAATAACATTTATACCACAAAAAACAATTTGTATCATCAAATAAAATTGAGTTTTTAATTTCATTTGATTATCATACAATTATCAATGAATAATTTCCACTAATCACCACATTATATTTCTTAATTTCAGTATTTTATAAATGGCCTATATTTAAATTTTCCTCTGTGTGAACAATTGTAATGTTACGAGTTTTTAAACATTATTTACCAGTAACGTAGTGATCATTTTCAATTAAAACTAAAGCATTTTGTCACAACTTAAACTGACAGTCACACTAGAAAAAGACAAGAATCCTGATTTGCATGAACCATCCTTGTAAATTATGTTGCTATCTTAACTACATGAAACCAAGAAACTACAAACCTTATGGTACTGTACAAGATCTGTAATACTGTTATGTGAAAGCTGATTTGGCCCAAAGAAATGGTAGTTATCCTCCGTAGCGTCGATCAAGAAATGTTTACAGCGATCAGCCGCTCGATAAGATATAGTGTAGCCCCAGACCTTCTCGCTGACTCGCACCAAGAAGGAGCCTTTCGGTTTGTCAAGCAATAACTTCTCAGCATCCATTCTAGAAATGACTCCTGAAACGTGAACAGTTGGTATTTGAAAAAGTAATTTCATGACTGATGCAGGACAGACTGACGGATGACAGGACACCGTTAGTACTCCACATGCCTGACTTTGGGGGCATAATAACACATTTGCTGTTATTTTCAGTATCTCTTAATTTGTATATTCATAGCCATCAATATCTTAGAAACAATACATTAGAAGCTACTAAATACACACTGAATATATCTTCAGCTTCATGTTAGCTGATCTGTATACAGCTTGGTTGTAATTTACACAAACGTTAATGCTTACAGTGTCATACACCAATGTTTAAAGCTCAGACTAAGCAAACTGAGTGAAAAAAATCTCCCAGAATGTTACTTTTATTTTATATGTAAAATGAGAAATACATATAAAAAAATATTTTTCAAAATCGTCCCTTAATAAAAAGTATAAGAATAAAACACTAGTCTTCATAATAAGGCAAGTTAAAGAAAAGACAAACCATGAAACCATTCTTCAGCTCTCCCTGATTTTGCATCAATCACAGATTTACGACTCTTCTCTTCCAAGTGAAACCAGTCTACAACTGCGTCACGGTTTGGTGGCCGCGCAGGCCGGCTTTTACGACGCTCCTCCCTCAATTGACGATTTTTATCAATCACTGCACTTGTCCTGGCAAATTCATAGAGAATATTTGTTCGTAAGTTAAGAGTATTGATTTGAATGCACAGGTAATATATAAATATATACACGATCTTTCCAGTGGCACAAACAATCAGAACTAACAAATTGTCCTCTTCTTACAATATATGCAGTTAAATGACATGATGCTGTTTTAAATGTGCTATCTCAATGTGTTTGATTTAACAATATTTAGACAATTATCATGTCATGGCATTGAAATGTCACTACAACAATTTGAACGCGACATCATTGCCATTCCATTCCCTTTACTGTATTAAATCAGGGACAATTGGGACACACACTGGGAACAATTAAGAAACATTGAAATTTACCATTTACAACTGTGAATTACAATTTTAAATTGTTTATGTTCCACTTAAATTCAATAGAAATCAAAAATAGAAAATAGAAAAAAGCATACATGAATACTGAATGAAGGTATTGAAAATAAGTGTTTATTTACAAACAAATCAAATCATAAAAAAGAGTGTTATTGTCCTTGTAAAATCAAGATTCTTCACATTATATACAATCATAAAGTATTTGAACTGCATATTAGTTTCTATTACATATAGCCTCTTTTCCTGTATATTCGGCCACTTAAGAGTGAAATTGACTTTTTCTACTGAATGAAAAGATTTTCAGCACAAGTGAGACATTTAATTAAACATTTTATATCTTTCCCACAAAAGTATGGCAAAATAATTAACAACACAGGTATTTCCTTAGTAACAGGCCAATTCTAGTTGCGCACCCTAGCAACCCTGATTTGTTGGTATCTTTCCTATCAATCTGTTCAGTCATCATTTTTATAGGAAAACATAAAACTTTTAAATTAATTTGGATATAAATCACTAAATAAATATTCTTATAGACTAATAAACACAAAAATGCTGTTATAACGTGAATATTTTTAGAATTATTGGTATTTACACAGCCGATTTTACTTAATTTTTAACTAAATTTAATTTTTGCCCCAAAAAATCAAAATTCACATGTTTTTAACCAAAATACAACATCTATGTTATAGACTTTTTTAATAAGCATAACTTACTTAAGGTTTATCAGAAATATGTCATAATTACCAAAATAAGGGGGTGGATGAATCTATAGGAATGGATGAAACAATAGGAAAGAAGAATATTACTTTCTACTCACAGAAAAACTGTGATATTTTTATTGATAAAAAATGTGCAAAACAACAATGAAAAATTTCCTGAAACAATTATTCCAAAGCTTTTCTTAAAAACAACAACATGCTTTTATACAATTAAAGTTAGAAAATAGTCTACAGTGTGTAAAAAAACATTTACCGGTAAATACTGTTACTTTTTAAGTGGTTTAAAAGACAACCTTTACCATTATTTCCAGGCAAACTTTGAACAATGAGTTTTAACTAGCAAAAATGTGACTATGCAGGTTTTAATAAAGTTGACAATATTTTCATACAGGTAGTCAAGAATTTAGCAACATTATTTTTTCACTAAATGTGTATGTTGTTTTTTATTTGGACAATTTTTTTATACTGATTTCATTGTATTACAGTAAAAAGGATATAGAGGATATTTGTTGGTTTCATAGAGACAAGTAATAATATATATGAAATGTGCTCTGTGAAAAGGGAGTTTAATGCTTGTGTGTAAAGTGTTGTCCCAGATAAACCTGTGCAGTCCCCAAAGGCTAATCACTGATTAGTAATCAGGGACGACACTTTCGGCTTTTATATTTTCTGTTTATGAAATGTCTCTTCTTAGCAAAAATCCAGTTAAGACGGAAAGTGTTGTCCCTGATTAGCCTGTGCGAACTGCACTGGCTAATCTGGGATGACACTTTACACACATGCATTAAACCCCCTTTTCACAGAGCACTGCTCATATATTTTTTATGATCACGCGAGGACAAGAAAAAACAACAATCCTCAAAGAGCAAAAAATTTTATTTTTATTTTCAGCTTTACAAGGGTTTAACTTGAAAATATATGTTCAGGAAACTGGTAAAAGTTGTTTAAAATCTATAGGCATGCATAGATAAATAATCTAGCGGTCAATTAAGGTCCAGTTAGGGGCTACTAAAAGGTCATTTATGTCCAGATAGGGGTTACAAAGAGGAAAATTAAGTCCAGTTTGTGGTTACTACAACATTGTTTTAAGTTATGGGTTTCTTAGAGGTCAGTGTTGCAATATGGCGCCATGTCCTGAGAACTGCCCAAAATAGTTATTATTATTGCTATGATAACAATATTTAAACTTTATTAGTTTAAACCTATTTATTTTAGCACGATTACAACGAAAGCCTCAGGCTTATAGAAACGCTCTCGAGTCAGTTTCCTGGGCCTATAACCAGTCCTTGGTGTCTTTCGGGAAGATCTAGAGAACGCTCCCCGAGTGGGGGTTGAACACGTGACCTACCGATTGCTAGGCGGAAAACTTATCCATTACGCCACGGAGAACTTTATCGAACTTTATTAAAAGGTTAAACCTGGATAACAATTTAATTCTTTATAACAAGTGATTTACATCTAAAATACGATCGTCGAGAATCAGTTCAGGTCGAGTTAGGGGTGGCTAAAAATTCAGTCATAGTTCAGTCAGATGTTGCTAAAAGGTCAGTAAATGGCAAGATTGGGGTACCTATGAGGTCAAATAAGGGTCAGTTACAGGTTACTTAGAGGTGAATTAAGGGTCTGGTAGGGGGTAACTAAGAGGTCAGTATGGGTTAACTACAAGGTCAGTAAGGGTTTACTAAAGACCAGTAAGGGGTTACTAAGAGGTCAGTTAGGGATTACTAGGAAGTCATATGGGGGTGGTTGCTGCATACATACCGATCCTTTGCCCTGTTAAACAGTTACATAGATATAAAATACAGATAACATATTTATACAAGAGCTATCACCAAAAAATAGTAAATACATCATTTGTGTGCCATAAGCAAATGTCCTTAAAATGCAAGTGCATGACAGGAGGAGTTCAACCTATTTTAAGGGCTTCTATAACTGTTCATGGTCGAAAGAAAAGGTGTATTTTTTTAGTAGTAGTATGTATAAGACAAATTGGTAGAAAAATATTTCATTAAGATTTTCATGTACTATAAAATCATAATTAATAGCTTAATGCAACCAAATATGTGAATGAGATTTTTCATATTCACCTACCAGGGCCATTAAGCAACTTGAATAAGGAGGATTTTTTCAATAAAAATCTTATAAGCTTTGTTTAACGCACCCATATAACACACAGCAAATGCAATTTATATGTTATAATGGAGAAAAATACCCCAATATACTGCTTTCATACTATTAGCACCAACCATTGATACTCAAAAAATGACCATTACTTGTCATTGAAATATATTAAATGTATCTAAAAATGTATACCACTTTAATTTGGTAAAACAGACAGTAAATATTACACATGTATAATTGCATGAAATCCTGTTATTATGCTATCATGGGAACTTCCCTCATAGCGACCAATTTCAGCCAAGCGATTTGTAAGCAATTAATTACAAGAATGTTACAGCTTCTCAGACTGGATTTACGCCCCACAACACATATTAAGGCAGAAACAGTATCAGAGCAGAAACAGAAAAAAATAGGCTTCTTTTCCATATGCCCCCATCACCTAAACGTATGCATGCCTCAGTCTCTGATAGACCAACACAGAAATTGCACAATTCCTTTGCTTTGACTGGGTTCACCAATAACCTTCTCCGTTAAACAGATCCAGTTAAGCCAAGAGGTATAGGTAAAGCAGTTTTTGCATTCAAAATCAACTGAAAGAAGGAAATATTACACACCACCACTTACTTTGGGGGGATAGAGGTGAGGGTAGAGGTGGGTGTAGAGGTGGGAAGGAGAAATTACACGCCTGCAATTAAAGGAGTGGGGGGATAGAGGTGGGTTCTACTTACTTGGGTGGTAAAGGTGGTTTCTCCCCGAGCGTCAGTCTGTTTGCGTTCACAATGAGCTGGGAAACCCGTGTCAGGGACTGTCTGTTCTCCTCTCTCGCTCTCTGAGCTATCAGCTTCATCTCCTGCTCAGCCTCCTTAGCCTTCCTCTCTGAAAAACAAGGGCCAGGGGTGCCAATCACAAAGCATCCTAAGTTAGACTTAAGACTGCTCTGAAAAATGTAGACCAGGGTGTTCATCAAAAAGCACCCTAAGTAAGTGAGACTTAAAATTTCTTCTTTAAAAATAACATGGAACATTGGTGTCCATAACAAAGCATCATAAGTAATACTTAAGATTTCATCCCCGAAAAACATGTACTAGGAGTGGTCATCACAAAGCATCCTAAGTTAGACTTAAGATTTCATCTTTGGAAAATATGGACAATGGAGTTGTCATCACAAAGCATCTTAAGTAAGACGTAAGACTTCTTCTCTGAAGAACAAGGTCCACTGTTGTTTATCAAATAGAATCCTTACTTTATCTTATCACTTCTCTAGAAGTCATGGTGGTTTTTACAAAGCATCCTATTATTATCTTATGCTTTTCCTTGTGAAAAGTAACCCCAAACTGACCAATATGAGGCCCCAAAGTGACCTCGGAACTCACCTGACTCGCGCCAGTTTTTATCCACCTCATGACTCGTCTCCTCTGCAACCTGGTCAAGTTGTCGTCTCATCTCCTTCCAGCGGATGTAGATCTCGTTGGAACGACGCTTCTCCGCATCTTGGATCTTGCTCAAAGACTTTCGCCTTTCTACTGCTGCTTCCTCCTGTGAGAAACATTACATGTGCTTTTTATAAAAATGTATGCTTTCCTGTTTCTCAATTTGAAACGAAATGATTTTAAATTTGGAAATTCTTGTTTCAAACATTTAAAAGATAAAATTTACATTATTTTCGTTGTTTATTTGTATAAACATTGTTCTAGTGTTGGCATAATTACAGTAAATAAAACTGATTGTCAATGATGCTGTTTTCAAAATTTGTGAAATGATATCATTATTTTGATATCATGACCTTATCATTCATGCACAATTTTCCAGTTAATCCTTTGTTAACAGACCTTAGAACGCTTCATGAGACCTTTGCCTTTGGGCTTGGGACACAGGTCTAACACATGAAATGGCGCCTCTACATAACACGGTAAAAATTACATCGTAACAATTTGTGGCATGTCATTTAAAAATTGCAATATTAACAATGAAGATACTATGATGACACGTGTATCACAATCTTGACCTTTACATTTGAGTTTCGTAGATGTGCCTTACGTAACATTCATTCTTCACTTGATAAACATTTGTCGAAAGTTATTACTGGTTATCACTGGTTATTAAACTGAATGATGAATTATGAACTAAAAGTTTGAAAACAGCTCAGACCAAAAACAAGATGCATTCTTTTACATATCATCTACCATTGGAACAGTTATATCGAGCACACACAACAAACTACCTGGAGCTGTTTCATCCTCAGTGCCTCCTCCTGCTCCCGTTTTTTCTGCTCCTCCTCGGCTCTCTGTGCAGCCAATCGCGCCTCCTTGATGGACTGGTACAGGGCTTCCTCCTCCAGACGCCTGGTATGACCAAGTTAAGCGTGTAACATGAGATATGTTTTGCATAATCAAGTTCAGTGTGTTACATGTAATATCCCTGGCATAACCAAGTACAGCAAGTAACTTGAGATAATCCTGGCATGACAAAGTACAGTGTGTAACATGAGATATGTTTTGCATAATCAAGTTCAGTGTGTCACATGTAATATCCCTGGCATAACCAAGTACAGCAAGTAACTTGAGATAATCCTGGCATGACAAAGTACAGTGTGTAACATGAGATACGTTTTGCATAATCAAGTTCAGTGTGTCACATGTAATATCCCTGGCATAACCAAGTACAGCAAGTAACTTGAGATAATCAGGGCATGACAATGTACAGTGTGTAACATGAGATATGTTTTGCATAATCAAGTTCAGTGTGTCACATGTAATATCTCTGGCATAACCAAGTACATCAATATTTTTTGATGAACCATAACCATTTTGGCACCCAGCTGAGCTATGATTAGAAACAAGAGTGCCAAACTGTCACAAGATATGCCTGTTTGAAGGTTTTGGACAACTTGATAACTTTACCATGACCCATATTTGAACTTGACACACATATCACCTAGACACAACTTCTGACCAAATTTGGTGAAGATCAGATGAAAACTACTTCAATTAGAGAGCGGACACCATGCTAAATGCTTGAAATGCACTAAGTGACCTCGTGATCTAGTTTTTGACCCGGCATGACCCATATTTGAACTTGACCTAGATATTGTCTAGACACAACGTCTGACCAAATTTGGTGAAGATTGGATGAAAACTACTTCAATTAGAGAGCGGACACCATGCTAAATGCTTGAGATGCACTAAGTGACCATGTGACCTAGTTTTTGACCCGGCATAACCCATATTCGAACTTGACCTACATGTAGATATTGTCTAGATAAAACTTCTGACCAAGTTTGGTGAAGATCGGATGAAAACTGTTTTAATTAGAGAGCGGAAACTGCTGTGGACGCCACCCGCCCACCCGCCTGCCGGCTGCCAAGGTGAAACTATAATACGTCCCGTTTTTTTAAAACGGGCGTATAAAAATGTTCTGAGAAAGTTTCATTAAGATTGGACCTTAAATGTGACTTTACAGACAGTTAAAAAGGTTTAACTAAAGCCATATAAAAAAGCCCTGCCCCCTCGCAGCCAGGGTCTTCAACAGACCTGAACTATTTTTTAACTCATCCAAAATTTTATTAGAACAAATGTTCTAACCAAGTAATATGAAGATTTGACAATAAATGTGACTTTAGAGTTTAACAAGGTTTTACTATTGCCATATAAGGAAAAATGCCCTGCCCCCAGTGGCCATGTTTTCCAACAGACCAAAAACATTTTCGAACTCATCCAAGTGTATCATTAGAACACATGTTCTGACCAAGTTTCATGAAGATTGGAAATAAATGTGACTTCTTGAGGGTTAACAAGGATTTACTATAGCCATATAAGGAAAAATGCGATACCCCCTGGCCGCCATATTTTTCAGCCGACCGGAACCTGTTTCATACTTTTCCAAGATATCATTGGGACAAATCTTCTGAAAAAGTTTGATAGATGACAGACAAAAGGCAATCACAATAGCTCCCCATGAGCATGTTGGACCATTATGTATTTTATAAATAGTAGAAAAGTGTTAAATGTTCAGATAGTATTATAACATTTGAAAATCTCCTAAATGAATGTTTATTAGGGCTTTTAAGGTACCCAAACTGACTGTTGTCCTGAGAGTTTAATGTTACAAAACTATAACCTTTGACATCAAAATCAATTGCATCTCCTTTTCCCCAATAGTGATCAGCCTTCCACAAACAATTCATGATCATCCATAAAAATGGCTACGGTCAAGGGCACATAACTGAGGAACTTGTTTATTACTAGGCATGAAAAGGGTGTCCATACCTTCTTTCTGCCTCCCTTTCCTCCTCCAATCTCTGTCTCTCTTCTTCTTACCTTCTTTTTGCCTCCCTTTCCTCTTCCAATCTCTGTCTCTCTTCTTCTTACCTTCTTTCTTCCTCCCTTTCCTCCTCCAATCTCTGTCAGGTGTGCTTACCTTCTTTCTGCCTCCCTTTCCTCCTCCAATCTCTGTCTCTCTTATTCTTACGTTCTTTTTGCCTACCTTTCCTCCTCCAATCTCTGTCTCTCTTCTTTTTACCTTCTTTCTGCCTCACTTTCCTCCTTCAATCTCTGTCCCTCTTCTTACCTTCTTTCTGCCTCCCTTTCCTCCTCCAATCTCTGTCAGGTGTGCTTACGTTCTTTCTGCCTCCCTTTCCTCCTCCAATCTATGTCTCTCTTTTTCTTACGTTCTTTTTGCTTCCCTTTCCTCCTCCAATCTCTGTCTCTCTTATTTTTACCTTCTTTCTGCCTCACTTTCCTCCTCCAATCTCTGTCTCTCTTCTTCTTACCTTCTTTCTGCCTCCATTTCCTCCTACAATCTCTGTCTCTATTCTTATCTTCTTGCTGCCTCCCTTTCCTCGTCCAATCTCTGTCTCTCTTCTAACCTTCTTTCTGCCTCCCTTTCCTCGTCCAATCTCTGTTGCTCTTCTTCTTACCTTCTTTCTGCCTCCCTTTCCTCCTCCAATCTCTGTCTCTCTTCTTCTTACCTTCTTTCTGCCTCCCTTTCCTCCTCCAATCTCTGTCTCTCTTCTTCTTACCTTCTTTCTGCATCCCTTTCCTCCTCCAATCTCTGTCTCTCTTCTTCTTACCTTCTTTCTGTCTCCCTTTCCTCCTCCAATCTCTGTCTCTCTTCTTCTTACCTTCTTTCTGCATCCCTTTCCTCCTCCAATCTCTGTCTCTCTTCTTCATACCTTCTTTCTGTCTCCCTTTCCTCCTCCAATCTCTGTCTCTCTTCTTCTATTTTCCTTTTGATCTCAGCCTCTTCTTTCAGCCTGTTTTATATAAAATACAATACATAAGTAAGTGTTAGCAAATGATCCAAGGATTAACAAGTGTTCCGCAATCAGAGACATATGCCCCCAACCACATTGACTTTTGACCTAGTGACCTGAAAATCAATAGGGGTCATCTGCCCGTCATGATCAATGTAACTATGAAGTTTCATGATTCTAGGCCTAAGCGTTCTTGAGTTATCATCCTGAAACCATTTGGTGAACGGACCGACCAACAGACCTACGGACCGACATGTGCAAAATAATATACCCCCTGTTCTTCGAAGGGGGGCATACAAATAATATGCATAACACCACACATAAAACATATAAAACAACTGCCTTGCATATTGATATATTTGCCTATCTTAAGTGGTGATGCTACCAAAGGATAACCCCATTTTACGATTAATTTTACTTAGTTATGATCAAACCTAATCAGAAATAACAATAAACCCACAGAGTTGTTTTATTTTTTGCAATATAAGGCATGGTGACTATAGCTACAGTTTATCCACAACAGATGTTCTGCTTTCCTCGTTGAAAATATGACGCAATGTCTTATGATAACTGTATTTTGTGAAGAGCAAGTAGAGCTGAAATGTGATTTTTTAAATTTGTATAAACCATTTTAGGTCAACAAACATTTGCGGAATCATAAATGAGTAATTTAGCGGCAGCAGAGAATTGCACACTTTTTGCAAAAAAAAAGGGAATTAACTCAGAAGTGCTTGGGTTGAATCTGTAATGTTTGATAAAGATTCCATAAAAACTTCACAAGCAAGAGTGGAAAATGCAAATTTTGCATTTTTTTGTATAGAAAAGTGCAACAACTCTGTGCCCAAAATAAAAATGCTGGTCAGCCTACTTGACCTTTATTTAATGTCAACAAACATTTCCAGAAAGTTTGGTGAAGATTCTATGAAAATTTTACGCCTAAGAGAGTGGAAACGGCAAATGTCGCCATGTTTTTGTAAATTAAGGGCAATATTTCTGAAGTGCCTGTTGCATGATGGCTGATATCGATCTTAGCCCCAATTTTTTTTAGGGAAACATTTCAAGAAAGTTTGGTGAAGATTCTATGAAAACTATCAGACAAGATGAGCAGAAAGTTGTCCACCATTTTTCACACGCCAGACAAACAACCTGCCTATTTGCCGAAATGGCTACCTTTAACTAGCAGTGTGTTTAGGTTTTATGCTGTTTGCTGCTCATCAGTATCTTATGGCTGGAAATGAAGCCTCTAAACTTTAATCTATTAAGAAAGGACTTTAATTTAATTTGACTTTCTAAGGGACTACAAACGTTTACAAATGTTTACCTGAGATGTCAATTGATTAAAGCCCCACCTGAGTAGTTCAGCCTCCCTGCGTGCCTGCTCATCAGCCTTTCTCTGGGCCTCCTCCTCCAGGATCTGATCAATGCTGCGGTCGTTCTCATGCTCTCCCATCACCCACACCCACTCGTTACCATCCCGACCCAGCAGGAAATCAACCTTCTTCCCTCCTGAAATCCGGAAAGTCTTGTTTTGGGAAAATTGTGCTTAATGAATGTGTGTGAAGTGTCGTCCCAGATAAGCATGTGCAGACAGCATGGGCTAATCATGGACGACACATTCCCATTTAAAGCATTTTTTTAAAAGGAAATCTATTTTAAGTGAAAATCAAGTTAAGGCGGAAAGTGTTGTCCCTGATAAGTCTGTGCAGATTAGTTTTAACTAATTTCACTTGTTCCTTCATGTTTTTGGATAGATCAACAACACATGCTGCCAGACTCAAAATTTGTCAAGTTACATTATCATATATGAAAAGAAACAGTGGAAAAGTGCCACTCCTAGAAATATAAATAATTTTTTATGCCACCATTTGTAAATTAAAAATGCTAATCTGCAGAAACGAACAAATATCCTCTATTTAATCCTATCAAATTATATTGAAGTCCATGACGTCTGCTAAAATTCTGATACCAAACGGTATACCTGGTTTCCTCGGCTTTTTAGGTTTCTTCCTGTCTTCTTGTTCCAGTTTTTCTTCCCTTTCTTTCCATCGCCTGATTTGCTCCTATGTGAAGTAACGCGCATACTTTTATAAACCAAGCATAACAACTATTAATAGAGAATTTTCACACTTTTTTTCAAATTGGTGACAATGCACAATGTCACAATTGAGATAACATAATTGAATGAGACATGTCTTTGCATATTCACATATAATTCACACAGATGTGTTGTTATGGTAACATACAACAAGGAGATAAAATGTAAGGAAAAACATGGCAATTCCTTGGTCAAACTGAAATTGAGCTTACAATTACCATTAATTTATTGCACCATTACATGTATTTATTGAATATTCAAGACAAGAGTAATTTTCAAACTGAAATGTACATGTACTTTTGTTATGGGAATTACATAGTTTTCCATCATGTGGAATAGTTGTGAGCTGCATTCAAAACAATTCAGCATATATTGTACTCATTTTTTGAAGGCATGTCCACTTGTTTTGACTTGATTTGTGAAATTTACTCAATCTTCTTTTCTTACAAATACTTTAAAATTGAGAATAACAGGGATTTTTAACATATTATTTGCAAAGGTCAAACTCAGCTTCAAGAGCTTAAAAGTTAGATTTTATAAACATTTGATTTCATAAAAAATTGAAACTTGCAATTGATACTTCATTTAGTCAGTTGTGCAGACTGCACAGGCTAATCAGGGACAACACTTTACGCTCATGCATTAAGCCAAGTTTTCAAGGCTGAATTACTAGAAGGCTTTACCTCTCTCATTTTCAGGAAGAGAATCTGTTTCTGTTCATCGGAGAGCTCTGCCAGCAGCTCTGGCTCGATGTACATGTCCGTCAGTATCTGCTGCAACATGGTGCTGCTGGGGGTGGGGCAGGCAACTAACTGGTAGGAGCTTCCTGCAAGACATCAATCAATATTAAGTAAGACTTGATTTGACCAGCGAGTCTAGTGGAATTTACATGTGCTTCTTGACTTGACTACACTGGCTCAATGCCCACTTGAGTGGCATGTGAGCTGGGTTCTTAGTCACTACATGTATACTGGATTGGTGGGGTTTAGTCCAGAAACATTGCTTATGCCCCAAAGCAAAAGAAAACATCATTAGTAAATGTTTCAGATGTACAGCTTTAAAGCTTTAATTCAAAATTTGCTAATTAAGGTAGGTACCATGATAGGCACATTCCAAGTCGTTAAAAAATGCAACTTCACGTTTAGAAGCACCCCATCAACTTGTAAACACACACAAGCACAGGGCACACAGGCTACAAAGCATGGGCCAAACTTTACATCTTTACCCTATGAACTTCAAGTTGTCTTTAGTAGTTACAGAGGTATTTACTTGTGTGCATAGGATAGCCCGACTGTCTATCAGCAAGTGCAAATACATGCAAGGCCAATTTCTGCTTTATATGAGGTGCAAGTTATATATCTTCAGAAGTGACAAATCAGACAAAGAAGACATGTGAACTTTTAACAGAGTATCTGTAGGTCTGGTTGCATCAGCATGCACTTGTTGAAAGCAATCCATCAGGCAAGAAATGTATGGGTACTACTTATTTAGCTTGGCATTGTCTTTAAAGACATGTACACGTAGTCAAGCTACAAATGAAGCTTCTTGATCACCAGGGCCCTCGTTTGGCCGTTTTTACCGCCAAATATCGCCGGCTACCCTCATGAAAAAAGTAAACTCTTCCCCCTTTTCAGCTAAAAATTCCCCCTCAAATATTTTTTTTATATTTTTTTTACTTTTATACCTATGTTGCCAGCTGGTATGGTGCTACTAACCTTTGATTAAATGTATATTTATGTAAATCACATTAAAATATAGCAATTTTAGGTGTTGAATGGTTGGTCAAAAGATCTTCTAAAATTCCCCTTTTCGCCCAAAACGACGCGAAATTCCCCCTCATGAGGGCTTTGGGTGGCTTCCCCTAGCGGCAAGAGAGGGCCCTGATCACAAAATAATGTCTTAAACATCATGTTACAATGAGTCATGTTTTGGGAAACCTGGGCTTAATACATGTGCTTAAAGTGTCATCCTAGATTAACCTCTGCAGTCCACAGGGACCACATATTCCGCTTAAATGAAAGCAGGGTTCTCAATAAGAGCTGGCCGCAGGCCAAATCGGCCGTTCGAAATCAGATTTTGGCTGGTTGAAAATCGCTCAGATTTGGAAAATTGGCAATTGACTTCAAATTGTGCGTGTCTTTTTGGTAATTTTGATAAAGCACTGACCGGTATGTGAACTTTAGGATGTGTGTGTTTGGAGTTGGTGTGTAAATTAAATATATTATGTTAAATATATCATTATGTAATTAACATCAGAAAATGACATACTTTTGGCAATGTATTGTCGTTTTTTTGTATGTAGCATTTTAAAAATAGTTTTAAATAATAAAGGACCTTCAGACACTTCAATAATAATAATAATAAATTGTGTTGTTTATTCAACTTTATTTAAATCAAATATAAAGTACCGGTATTCATAATGTGTTTATGATTAATAAAAACATGTTACAGAAACACGAAAAACATATATCTTAATTTTATAAATGAAAATGAAGGATTGCGTACCAAAACCTTTATCGATAATGTTCATATAACTGTTAATGCATGTTAACGTACCGACAAGGCTGCGTGTTGGGTAGGCTGTGCATCCTTAGTAAATTATCATCAACTCGAGGATGGGGAAAAAAAATGTGCATCAAGTATTACCTTAACATTCGTCAAAGTTAATGTTAGTGTTTTCATGAACTATCTTAAAGTTCAGTGTCAATCTTTCAGTGTCCAAAATGTCCCGAACACGAGTCTTTTCTGGTATATGGACTTTCGCGTGCTTGCAGGTTACACCTGGCACTTTATTTTAGTAACTGTTCGTATAATTTGTAAAGAGAAAGTGTCCGTTCAAAGAAAAGTACTTGTACTAGCTTTTAATGCACGATGAAAACGATCAGTGGACAACGGTCCCAAACAATAGTATTTTTTGGACAATTCAATAATAGGTGTTTGTAAAATACAAAAGCAGCTATCACACTGATATAGTCATCAGCCCAGTGTATAAACTTGTATGTTACGTTCAGTGCCCATTTTCGAACGTGCAAACATCCCGAATATGATTTTCCCTTTTAAAATAGCGTACTATGTACTTGAGATCACAAGCATTTGTCACTTCAATATAAACGCATGTCGTCTACATGCATTTAAGACACGTTTTCATTAATCAAATGTTCCGTTCTGGTATAAACTGTCTGCCCTTGTTTCAGTCCTAAAGACTTTCTCAGACTATTGTTAAACACCTACTTGTAGACTACACAAACACCTACTAGGCTAATAAATTCAAGTGCCGTTTAAATACCTCACACACAAGTGCCCATTCATCCTATTTAACGTTTTCATTTCATTTAAAACAAAAAATCGCCTCAATCGTTTTCAATCCATATGGACTTTCAGGTCATCAATTATCAATTGTCAAATTTAGCGTTAATATTAATTTACAACATACAGTGTTCGAGTTTGAGCTTCTAATTTCAAACAAGAGTGCCAAACTGTCACAAGATACGCCCGTTTTAAGGCTTTGGACAACTTGATAACTTTAAAATGACCCATTTTTGAACTTGACCTACATATCATCTAGACACAACTTCTGACCAAAGTTGATGAAGATCTGATGAAAACTACTTCAATTAGAGAGCGGACACCATGCTAAATGATTGAAATGCACTAAGTGACCTCGTGACCTAGTTTTTAACCTTGCATGACCCATATTTGAACTTGACCTACATGTAGATATTGTCTAGACACAACTTCTGACCAAATTTGGTGAAGATCGGATGATAACTACTTCAATTAGAGAGCGGACACCATGCTAAATGCTTGAAATGGTTTAAGTGACCCTGTGACCTAGTTTTTGACCCGGCATGACCCATATTTGAACTTGACCTAAACATTGTCTAGATACAACTTCTGACCAAGTTTGGTGAAGATCGGATGAAAACTACTTCAATTAGAGAGCGGACACCATGCTAAATGCTTGAAATACACTAAGTGACCCTGTGACCTAGTTTTTGACCCGGCATGACCCATATTCGAACTTGACCTAGATATTGTCTAGATACAACTTCTGACCAAGTTTGGTGAAGATCGGATGAATACAATTTGAATTAGAGTCCGGACAAAGTGGCGCCGTTGAAAATGCACTAATTGACCCTATGACCTAGTTTTTGACCCGGCATGACCCATATTCGAACTTGGCCTATATATCAACTAGATGCAACTGCTGACCAAGTTTGGTGAAGATCGGATGAATACAATTTGAAATAGAGTCCGGACAAAATGGCCCCTTTGAAAATGCACTTATTGACCCTATGACCTAGTTTTTGACCCGGCATGACCCATATTCGAACTTGGCCTAGATATCAACTAGATGCAACTGCTGACCAAGTTTGGTGAAGATCGGATGAATACAATTTGAATTAGAGTCCGGACAAAGTGATGCCTTCCGCCCGCCGCCCGCCGCCCACAGCCCGCCGCCCGCCGCCCGCCGCCAAGGGGTTTCACATAATACGTCCCGTATTTTATACGGGCGTATAAAAAGCATCTTGTCGTCTAAATGTGTCACTTTTATGTGATAATTCATTCAGCCATTGTATAAACAGAGCGTGTTTGTTAACGTTTAACTTATACAGTCCCATATGTTCAGTGTCAAATAAGGATGGATCCAGATGAAGATGGATTTATAGTTGTGATGATGCATGTAATTAAGTTGATAGTTGGGATAATAATTGAGTTGATAATCGTGATGATGATTGAGTTGATAGTCGTGATGATGATTGAGTTGATAGTCGTGATGATGATTGAGTTGATAGTCGTGATGATGGTTGAGTTGATAGTCGTGATGATGGTTGAGTTGATAGCCGTGATGATAATTGAGTTGATAGTCGTGATAATAATTGAGTTGATAATCGTGATGATGGTTGAGTTGATAGTCGTGATGATGATTGAGTTGATAGTCGTGATGATAATTGAGTTGATAGTCGTGATGATGATTGAGTTGATAGTGGTGATGCTGATGGAGTGGATAGTCGTGATGATGATTGAGTTGAAAGTCGTGATGATGATTGAGGTTTGTTTATAGTCGTGATGAAGATTGAGTGGATAGTCGTGATGGTGATGGAGTGGATATTCGTGCAGGGTTCTAAATAAGAGCCGGCCGCCGGCCAAATCGGCCGTTTGAAATTAGATTTTACAAAAGTAATACAGAGCTTTTTCCATTTATCTTTTGTTAGTTCAAAAAGCTAAAATTCATTAAATGCACACAAAAATGCTCAAATTTAAGTGCCTGGTTGACCACTAAAATAGCCATAAAATGGCCCAAAATGCAGGAAATCAAGTGCTTAATTTTAAAAGTTTCAGGGGGAGCATTCCCACCGGACCGCCCCCTAGAAGGCCTGTTGGTTTCACATTTGGGCCTGTTGGAGCAAAAGTTATTGAGAACCCTGTGAAAGTTTTAAGGAAGTTGGGCTTATCTGGGATGAATCTTAGCCACATGATCTAATGTAAACTGATTAAGTTACTGAGTGCAGATTACTGTAACTGTTGTTTTAACCCTTTCCCACTTAGATACGTATTTTGATGCATATGTAGTCCCTATAAAGAAAGTCAAATTAAATGTAAGACCTTTCTCACTTTATCTACGTTTTAAAGGCTTCATTTCCAACCCTTAGATACTGATGAGCAGCAAACAGCACAAAACATGAACAGACTGCGAGCTACTCGCAGGCTGTTCTGGTTTTATGCTGTTTGCGCATAAAGATTTTCAGTTTGCTTCTGAGTGGGAAAGGGTTAAAAATGTGATCATAGAATATTACACATAAGCGACTTTACTTTTTCCTGATGGACCTCAATGTGATTATGTGTTAATTTCCTTGACTGATCAACTTTAAAGAAATTAAATTATAGTACCGGTAGTCTAATGGAAGTATTGATTTAAGGCTATATAGCTTTTCCTTGGGGCTAACTGGTTAATGATCTGAGAAGTAATGGTCTACACTGATGAATGAAACATGTTCAATTAAACAAGCCCATATTAGTCTTGAATGACTTTAATCAAGGATATAATCTAAAATGACTGGACAGGCAAACACAATTATAGACATACATGACTATATATATCATATGACCACTCATTAAGCCTGGTGTACATGTATTGTACAGTTAAATAAGATCAAATTGTCCACATGGTTCTATTACCTCAGGATGAAAACCAGACATGCTTTAAATGTTGTATATCAGAATTCACATTTAATTATAAGATAAAACTTTGACATCACAGTCTTTTTTAACATTTAGGGAAAGAGGCAGAGGCCCACAGCTACCTTCAACTCAATTCAGCTCAAGAAACTCAAAAAAACTTGAGATGTATGAAAACAAATTTGGGGATGGGAGGAGACCTTCAATAGGAAATCTTCGGCAGTCATTTTTGAAAAATATACTTTTTTATATTAGTAATGGGGCAAACATTTTACCCCAACTTTTAACACAAAACAACATTAATTACAGTTAACATTTTGAAGACAACAATATTGCATGTAGTGCTATCAGAATCTTTAACGGTTTTACAGTAAAAAATTTCACAGTTTTAATATTGTACAGTCATGCTGTTTTTATAACAAAAATATAAGTTTAATACACATATTCTTAATAGCAGTTAACAATTTAACATAATAAATTCATATCATTAATTTTTAGGAACACATGTTTAAGGCAATCAATTTAATAAATAGTTTTATTTTAACACTGATAGGAGTCATAAAATGTTGATGAGAAATCATTTATGTAATGTCACAAACACATGAACAATTGATATTAATTTTTGTATCATTTAATAATAAGCGCTATCTAGTTCATCCCCCGTGCCATGGCAGGAAATTATTGGGTCAATTATTAAGTAAGTGGATAAATTAAGCAAAAAAATAAATCTGAATAAATCATATATAATATAGAACATAAATATATATAAATACAAGATTTTATTTCTCCAATCAAAAGCTTTCAATTTTTTAAACATGTACATTTAGATTCCTATGTACTGACTCAATATTGCCGTTCTACTCATTGCATTGGAAGAATTATATAAAGACATTTATCGACCTGCATTACCCTTATTGTTTCTTTAATAAATATAACTGTAAGGATATTTTTTAACAATTCAAAAAGTGTGTAATCAACACAACAAAGCTAAATAAACTCATTAAAAAGCGATTTGCTAAAATTGAATGCTCTAAACCTATAATATATTATTACAAAATATAATAATTATGTGATATAATATAAGATTTTTATTTTTTTTGAGATTCTCTTCATGTTGATATACATGTATTAGTATGAAATAGTTTGCACTCTTAGTGGACAACACACTGTGACAGTTGTAAATTTAAAGGTTATTCCAGCTTTTACTGGTAAGTAGTAATTTCTGTGTCATTGGATGCCTTCTTGTGTTAGAAGGTTTCCAACTACTGTAACTTTTGTATACTGTTAAATTAATAATAATTGTGAAAATGAAAAACAAAACACTAATTTTTTGTTCTAAGACATATATTAATAATCAATTTTATAAAAGAATTGCTATATTGGGATGTTTTCAGTGTTCCCGGAAGCACCAGCAGCCTGCGATTTCACTGGTTACATTCAATCTGGATGCTGGCTTTTTCCCAAAAAATCAATTGACATGGTGCAAATACTCACGTTTTATTTTTTTTGGTGAACACTGTGTATTAGGATTTCTAAGGTTTCTTGGGAGCATTTGGACGGACCAGGTTCTGACTTAACTACACAACATGTACATGTAAAACATTGTATGATTTGCAATGGTAAGAATATCAGTCACCATGTACATGTAAAGGCAGTAAGAAGTATGGTGAAAGTGTTCCTGCTCTAATGGCTATCTTCATTTTACCATTCAATGTTTTATTTAATTTTACTACAGTTTCTTCATAAGTGAAAGTCAATTAAAAATGAACTTATGATGATTAAGAATAAATAAATAGCAGGGCCGTACGCAGGAATGTTTGACTGGGGGGCCCCACCGGGGAAGGTGCGGGAGGGGTCTTCCCTACATATTTTTTTTTTAATTTGGCACTTTTAAAGGGGAATTTTAATGCGCTAAAAAAAAAATTATTTTGAAATATAAATTTATGGAATATAACAAGTAAATCAGCACCTTTCTGTAGTCTATTCACACCAATGCTTTAAATTTGAGAAATGTATTATGTTCGATGAAGAAGGAAAGCAAACTTTGAAAACCAAAAACCTTTATAAAAAAATTTATCATAAAGTTTGACAGACATATAAACATAATACTATTTTTCCTTTGAATTAAAACCTCCTCTGAAGTTTCAAAGTAAATTCCCAATAAAATGTTTATCATCTACTACACAGTTATATACTTGCACCACCATCAACACAGATAAACCATTAAAATAATCTACAACTGCGACATTAGATTGGACCTTGAAATGCTTTCCATAATAACCGTTTTCCGTAGTTTTTTTACGGACCTTTTTCAGATATTGAGCTGATTTTTGGTATGTGAGTCTCCCTACATGGACATGACAAACAGATAAAGTGTGAAATTCTATCCAGCCCATAGATATTTGGCCAAGTTATGGGCCTTGGACTGCCAATTTTCTCTATAATAACCGTTTTCATGTGTGTGTGTTTCATAACTGATTATTATTCCCCCGATAGGGTGGCATTACTGGCAATTTGTGGCAGTCGGACTGTCCTTCAGTCTGTCCATCCGGCATTTCATTTTCCGACTTTTTTCAAAACGCTTTAAGATATTTACCTGATATTTGGTGTGTGAGTCACCTTACATAAAAAAGGACGAAGTATGACTTTCGTTCCGGTCCATTGATTTTTAGTGAAATTATGGGCCTTGGACTTAAACAAAGAAACTTGCCGGTTCAAATTAATGAAGACTATCCATATGATCCATAATATCACCTCTCTAATTGCTTCCAACATTATTTGTTGTTTTTTTACAAATCATTAGCGTCAGTAATTTGCAGACCTTCAACCTCCTGCAGGTTTTTTTCTGCCTATTTTGGGAAAAGGAGTCTGACCAAATTGGGAATTTTGTATCGACAACATTGTCCATTTTGGGAATATTTGCTTCGCTGAAAAGGCTCATTTTGGGAAAACATTGTGAATTTATCATGCTTAAATAAGTCAGTGGTTTAACAAATAAATTTGTTTTTATTTGTTATTTTGTCTTCTTTATATAAACACATACAATATTGGGCATGTTCAACTTTAATTCAAGTACCGCAATTTTGTTTTTCAATTATAGTCTGAGATAAGAACTGTACAGTCAAAAACTTATAGCAGATATTATTTACCAAAACAAACACTGGTTAGTCACACAAGTTACAGCATAATTTTTCTCGGCTTTCTGTTTTTGAAAGCATCACACAGCTCCTCCAATGTTTTGTCATTCAGGTTTAGACCTTCAATGCAGGTAAGCATCAGATGAGTAAGTTTGGTTTGTAATGAATATGCTGCGTAATGGGGAACACAACAGGTTCATGGTGCTGAATCCTTGCTCAACCACATCAGTGCTTGTTGATATGATATACATCAGTATAAAGTTGGAACATTAATCATCTAATAATCATAGGTCATAAGACAAGTTTGATTTTTGTTTGGAAATTGGGATATTTTATAATTTCGGTTTGGGATCGGGTCCGTTTGCTTTGGGAATGACTCCGTTTTCCTGAAACATACAGTGCTGAAAAACCCCTGTCCTGTATCGTTTGCTTCCATTTGCTGCTTTTCTTTCCTTAGCCAATCGAAGGACTTGTTACATCAACTATTGACAGATGAAGCATTCAGGATAACAAGGGGTAATTGACTGATCAGGGATGTGTACAAGGCCAGGGGTTTTTCAGCACTGTCTGCGCCTCTGGAAAACAGAGGCACTCCCAAAGCAAACGGACCCAATCCCTAACTGAAATTATTTTTAAAAAATCCCAATTTCCAAAAAAAAAAAGAAAAAAAAAAAAGGGTCTTATAACATGTGTGACTAACCAGTGTTTGTTTAGGTCAAAAATATCTGCTATAAGGTTTTGACTGTACAGTTCTTATCTCAGTGAGTACCGGTAACTGTAACTGAAAAACAAAACTGCAGTACTTGAATAAACGTCAAACATGCCCAATATTGCATCTGTATATATAAAGAAGACAAATAACAAATTTATTTGTTAAACCACCAAACTATTTAAGCATGATAAATTCCCAATTTTTTCCCAAATGAGCCATTTCATCAAAGCAAAAATTCCCAAAATGGCCAATTTTGTCGATAAAAAATTCCCAATTTGGTCAGACTCCTTTTTCCAAAATAGGCAGAAAAAACCCTGAAGGCAATACAAAGCAACAAAACATTGCCTAAAGGCTTATCTCCACTGACGAGTAAAAAGTTTTGTATTGAGGGGAAGTGTACAGTGGGCCCTTTTATGAGAGAAAAATTGCATGCCGCAGTCCCATTACTAAAAGCCAGCTGGGGGCCCAGGCACCACGGCCTGCGTACGGGCCTGAATAGTGAAATAAGCGTGAAACAAAAAAATAATCATCAAAGGATTGTTTCATCATGTTCAACGCTAACAGAAGGTAAGATAGTTAAGAATACGAAGCCAGCACTGACTAGTCTTCCCTTTATTAGTTGCAATAATGCAACTCTAAGCTTTATAGCCCAATGGGCTGCTTCGAATTGCAATGCGCTCTCTCTTGTTCATGGGTGCAAAATTTTATTAACAATGCAAGGGTTAAGGAACACTGAAACTGCAAGAACTTATTAAAGTTTACCTATCTAAACCACAAACTTATCTAAATGGTACCATTAAAGCAAGAAATAATTGATTTTATTGACTAAGGTTTTGTTTTGTACGCTGTATCCGCCATATTGGAAAATTGACCCAATATTGGTTAGGTTGCAGTACACCAACATTTTGCACGTTGGGTTATGTGCTCCAGCCTATAAAGTCGATAACGATGTGGTATTCGATACAGAATACACTGTTTCAAATTTTAACATAAACATGTCAGCGAGAAAAGTGTGTTGAAACATTGTTGTGTTTTTATAGGGTGCATGCAAAGGATAACATCCGTAGGTTGCCATTCAGGTAAATTTAACATGCTTATGAAGTTTATTCATTATTTTCCTCAATTTGTCTCGAACGACGTCTGTTTAGTGAAGCGCACGGATTCGCTGCGCTGAACTGCACCCATGTTTATGAACGGGTGCATATGGACTGCCAGAGCCGCCATAGCAAAAATTATCAAAGGCTCTGGGAGTCCGTTTATATGGACTATCCCTTTATGAGACACAATCTAAGTTAAGTAATGAGAGCATGACAGATTGTAATTAATGATACTAAAATGAAGTTTATATCCAATAGTATTTCAAAACGAATTCAGAATACTTTGACAAAAAATCCTACCTCCAAATCGCACTGACTCATCCAAACTCGTGTATCTTCAATGTGCTAGCACATAATTAGGAAGTAAACTATTAAACTTTAAAAGTTAGCTAATCAAAATACCCGGAAGTTGTGATCGGTGACTTTATTGACTTAACCTCTTACAGAAAGTCCGTTGTAAGCTGTGCCACGACACTGACGTTGTTTACAAAATGGAGCGTGATACGAAAACCGTATTTCTCTTCGATGTTGACGGAACATTGACAGCATCTCGAAAGGTTCATTTTAAAATTACATAATCTTACTTTCTTCCTATTGGAATTAGTTGTCATAGCACAAAATGTCTGTAATTTTAGTAAGAGAAAATAGTCGCGAAAACTGAGGACAGATACGTTGATATGCAATTCTCTATAGACCAATTCACGCGTGACGTCACGCGCACCTGCGTGTTTTTATCCGTGCCACTCTGGTAGGCAAAAGAAAGATACGATCAAAGGGGAGATATCGAGCATGATATTTATTGTCACGCTCTATATCTATATTAAATACATTATTAAATATATTTTGATATGTATACGATCATTTTTAGATTTTAGATTTAAACATCCCAAAAGTTGTTATACTGTAATAAAACAAATAAGAATGAAAACAAACAATAAATAGATCGATTCCATGCACACAGCATTTATTAACTTACCACTATGATAATCCATAATCCATCTGTTATTAAGTATGTACAAAAGTAATTTGTACAGTATATATAAACAGAAAATGTACGCTGTGAAGATACTAGCCTGTTTACCGGTAATTTATAACAAAACGTATTTAATAATTGGTAAATGTACATATAATCATTAAACGTATTTAGCGGGTACCGGTTCATTAAAACTAAACGTCATTCCGTTTGAAGATTGAATGTTACGGCCATGCACAAACGACATCATGAAAACAAGAAATTACGTATGACTACCGGGATAAATAATATTTACGAAAAATAAAAACCAAAATAGATATATATTATAAAATGTAAGATATTTGTCACTCATATACACTAGTTAAGAAATTTCAATATACCGGTACATGAATTCACAGTTTAATTTGCATCATGTGAAGTTGTGTTTTTCAGTTGTATGTTACGATTCATCTATAGTGTTATTCACCTTAAAAACATCATCCAATTTAAAAGAAAATGAACGTTTAAATACTGTCATGCACTTCGCTTTTAATAGGGCTTTGTTGTACCTGTATGTCAGATTTTAATGCACCCCTGTTTTTTCACTCTTATTTTTTTTATCACACTTCCATACTCATATAATTGATAATTACATTTATATAATGGGGTGCATTATTTTTTTTTTTGTAATTTTTGAAATCCTTCTGCAAGAAATAAAACGGCTAACGCATAGTTTTGTTTTGTGAAATTTTCGGTGTTTAGTCTTCAGACCACCTTTACCTTGATGCTAATGACTAACGAGTATATATTTTTCTAATAGATAAGAATACATGTATTAATTAAGCAATATTGACATTAAAAAATGCAATATCTTTAATAGTATTTAGGTGTTATGATGTTGTTGTTAATGTTTTCGATATATTGACTAAACACGTGCCGTAATCTATACGACATAATGTTTATCGTAACTGTACCCAGTGCTTTTTGCCTACCAGCGCATCGCGCATGCGCCATAATTCGGAATCAAAACAATAACAATGAATTGGTCTATTGAACATTCCATTTGCATCCATCATAAAAAGTGGTTCCAGTGAATTAAGTGATTATGTCAATTCGGACTGTTTATCAAATCTTTAGATGCCAAAGAATTTCATTATAACTAACATTTTAACTACTTTTCATGATATTGCCTTAACTTTCTTAAATCTAGTGCAAGTTCATAAACACAGACTACTGGATTAAATTTACCTGAAATCCTGTGGTATCGTTGTACTAACAGAATAATAATTTATGTCTTTACAACATGATTGCAAACAGTGTTCTCCAGAAAAAAATGTATAGCCAGTTATAGTTTCAAAATAGCCAGCGACTAAGCAATAAAACAGCTGTATTGATATTTTGGGGAAAAGTAGCGGGCATATAGATTGAATCTAAAAGGTGAAATAGCTGGCTGCCGGTGCTTCCGGAGATAACTTGATTGTATATCAGATTATTTTTTATTTTGTTTTTAAAAAAGACACACACTGAATTACCAACATAATACTGACATGTGTTGCTAATGTTTGTTCAATTACCGTAAAACGCTGTGTATAACGCGCATTTATGTATAACGCGCATCTACTTTTTTAAGCTAAAAAATCGGGAAAAAAAGTTTTTGAAGCAAAAAAATTGGGCGAAAAATTCCGTACCGCAGGCTAACTGAAAATTGTTATATTTACATTGCCGATCTTATGTGTTTTATTGCTTCAATTATTAATTATTTTAAAGACGATAACGATACAACTAGTTTGTGTGTTTTTTTTAAATCAAAATATGCGTAAAAATAAATGTTTGGATTTAAATGAATTATGCATGAAATGCACACTTTCCACGAGGATACCATCAAGGTTTTCATCATATGTCTCCGAAGTAACTGTCCACGATTTTATCGTGGAGTACACATGACGGATGGATTAGTTATAGCTAAGAAACTGACATTATTGATTGGTATTGTCACATGGTTATTCATGCATGACTAATTCACAACCACGCGTTTTATTTACATTGCCGATATCATGCGTTCTTTTGGAGTGTCTATACTTGACAGGAGACTTTAACAACTCAAACTTCTCAACACCATTACGACATTACCGGCGATAAACAAACAATTGAGGTGTGAAGCCGTTTGCCGGTTCGCATGTTTTGATAATAGCCCAGCTACACAAAACTTGACAGGTGATGCAAATTGCTCGATAATCACATCCTTAATCTTGACAAGACGTATGAAAACGTGCAAACAAACACAACATCAATTTTTTTAACACATTTGAAAAGCAAGAAAAATAATCATAGATATATCGGGAAAGACCTTGCCGACATACTATTGTAAATCGAAAAGTGCCCCCAAATAAATTTTGTAACCCTAGTACAGTAGGGTATAATATTGTTGGAAAACAATAAGTTGAATAACATTTAAATAAAAATGGCTTCCTTGTTTTTTATTCTCTTCTTCAAATTTATTTGAATTAATGCTCTGTACATACCTGAAAAAGATAGAAAATATTTATGTTAACTTTATAATGTTTATCCATCTTATTCAGATCGTAAATATAACACTATTATTAACATAGTTACAGTTAAAACACCGGGGAACAGAATGATGCAAATTACCGCAACTGGGTAACTGACAAGGAAAAAATGTCTTGGCATGGCTGTAGTTGTGCATAACGCGCATCAAGTTTTCAAAATGAAATTTTGGGGTAAAAAAGTGCGCCTTATACACAACTTTTTACGGTACATGTGTTCAGGCATCCCTATTTTCTGTCTAAGGCCTCTAGGTCTTAATTAACTCCAAGGAAGGTCGATACATTTGTTTTATAATGTTGAAATCAAAACAAAACTGCATTTTATACCAAACATATTATCCTATTAACATTTTCGGTCATCATCAATTGTTGGACAACTGGAGCACTATACAATATTTTAATAAATTTGTCCTTTTGTTTGAAGGTAATAGAGCCAGAGATGGCTAGGTTTATGGAGGATTTGAAGTCACAAGTCAAGGTGGCTCTGGTTGGTGGCTCAGACCTTGTGAAAATTGCTGAACAATTAGGTGGTGACGATGGTGAGTTATTTATTGTTAGTACGGTAGGTTGGGAAATGCCTGCTTATGTATTGACGTAAATTACCCAAACCATGCTGTATTTAAGTCTCAAATGATGTAAGAATGTATAAGCTATTATATGTTATTTGTAGCTAGACACTTTCATTTGATTGGCTGAAATGTGTTAGCCTCAAAATAGCTCTGGCAAATCAAATTGTTGATGAGTGAATTCAAGTTGTATCACTTACATGAGTTTTATATCAGTATCTCTGCGTTTGAACAGTCTGCAGTCTGTAACTATTAGTCTAACTATTAGTAATAACAAAATTTCAACCACGTTTATGCATGCTAAATATCATACTTAATAGATATCAGGGCTTCATAAATGTTTATTCGTGTATTGAAGCTATGTATGATCATGCAATTATCTTATTTCAGTAATACACAAGTTTGACTATGTGTTTGCTGAAAATGGGCTTGTTGCTTACAAAGAGGGACAACAGATTGGCCAACAGGTACATTAGTGTGTAAGCATTAATATACAGCATTAGTTCATTGATTATAATATATTTTCTTTAATACGTACTATTTTACAATGTTTTGATAAATTTCAGAAGTTTACATGCTTTACAAATAAATGAATATTGTTTTGGCTTTGAAAACTCACTGTATGTTTATATTTTTAGATTGAAAAAATATAGTACACATTGTGGATGCAACATATTTCAATTTTTCAAAATATCACAACAATTTTGCATACCATCAGAACAATTTTGTATACCTATAGAATGTATTTCAAGTGTTTGCTTTCACTTCATTTCAGAATATTTTGAAACATATGGGTGAAGAAGTCCTGCAGAAAGTTATAAACTTCAGTCTACACTACATGTCACAGTTAACACTTCCTGCTAAACGGTAACTATGACTATGTTGTACATACCGGTAAGCAATTTACTCCAAGATAAAAATCGTTAGCCATGACTTTTGGCATTTCTTCGCAAATTTTGAGCTCACCTGAGCACATAGTGTGCATGGGGAGGTTCTAGGATAATGTGTTGTCTGTTGTTTGTCTGTGTGCATTTCAGTGCGCATATACTTGTTGTATAAAAGGACTTCTCCTAGACACGTTGACAGACTTAAAAAAAACTGCATAGGAATGATCCTTGGGTGACCTTCTTGGAAGTTATTCAAATGGTTTTGGTCTGTGGCATATGTAGGTCACCAGAGCTGAAGTAGATTTGAAAAATAAAAATGTCAAGTTCAAAAATATTCTTTGTAAACACAAATGTCAATGGTGTAAACACAAATGTCAATGGTGTAAACACAACTGTCAATGGTGTAGACACAAATGTCAATGGTGTAAACACAAATGTCAATGGTTTCATATTTGGTGTATTATATACTTCAGTTAGTTCTTCTTAAATTCATTGAGCTTTTATGAATACATACAGCTAAATTTTCTTCCTTGTAAAGACAAAAAATGTTTAAAAAATGTCATAAGAATGTCTATAAAGTCCAGTTTAATTAACCTTAACACATTGTAACAAAGATGATACCTGTTACCATCAACATAAAATTGCATGTCTTTTATGGAAAAATACTTACCGGTAAAACAAAATCTTGTTAAAAACCTGTTGTCAAACTAAAACCCTACGTTTTGAATTGTTATAGAGCGAAGGAAATTAAAAGGTTATGCTGCACCAATTTTTTTCACCCAAGTGTCTGATGGTCTGTTGTTACGCTGTCAGTTAAAAGTTTCCAGCGTATAACAGTGTTATTTTAATGAAGACACATTCTTTTGAAAGCGGTGTCATTGTTGTATGTTTATTGGTACATGGTGTAAACATTGCAAGAAAAGCATTGTTGCAGATTTTCTTAGGGTAAAAAACATGTTTCAAACTATAAAGAAATCATTTTTGCATATTTTCAAATCTGTCATTTTCTATTGCAATAATGTAGACATTTCTGGAACAGTTGATGTGTTTGAAACTTGAATTAATATCATTATTTTTTTAGCACACCATTTCACATAAGTGTAAACCCTTTCAGTGCGGGAACCTAATTTTAAAGGCCTTTGCAAACAGTTTGGATCCAGATGAGACGCCACAAAACGTGGCGTCTCATCAGGATCCAAACTGTTTGCTTTTCTGATAGTATTCTTTGAAAAAAATAGAAAAAAATGCTAAATTTTAAAAATTCTGCAGACGACAAATTTCCCAGCATGCAAAGGGTTTAAATTGTGCACATTAGGGATATATTTTTGATCTTTTTGTGATAATTTATGCCAGAAAAGAGTTTATGTTTTTCACTTTACCAATAAAAGTGCCGCCTGAATTCCAGACAGCAAGCTTACATGAAGAAACCTTTAGGAGTGTGATTATTGCAACTAATACTTCAGTGGTCCTCTGCTATGTTCATGCAAATATTGCCACTGAGTTGAAATTGCAACTTACAAGATTTATGCACACATGCAAAGCGAAACTGCTGTAAATATCTCATCTAAAGGACAATGTCCAGAATTGTAATATTTAGCATTAAACATCATGTGTTGGTCATCTTCCAAGTTTGGGTCTAAATAAGTCTCATCTTGGTGTTTATTATGCCCCCGAAGGAGGGCATATAGGGATTGGACCGTCCCTCTGTCTGTCTGTCTTTCCGTCACACTTTGCATTTAGGTTTCGCATTTAGGTTTCGAAAAATGCTCATAACTTCTATGTCACTTCAGATAGCAACTTTATGTTTGGCATGCATGTGTATCTCATGGAGCTGCACATTTTGAGTGATGAATGGTCAAGGTCATCCTTCAACTTCAAAGGTCAAATATACGGCTTCAAAGCGGCGCAGAAGGGGGCATTGTGTTTCTGACAAACACATCTCTTGTTTAACATAAAACATAACCAATAGTAGCCTATTGTATAAATCTGGATAACTCTTATCCAGCGGATGAGTTTTGTTATTTTCAACCTTAGGATATCTTTTTTGGTGAGTGATTGTTTAAAAAAATAGTTATTCTAACAGGGGCACATTTTGGTTGAGTTTTGGATAAGATTTAGCCAAGTTATTTGACTTTGGTTGTCTTTATCCTAAGAAGGTTACCTTTTGGATTGGCTAAAGTTATCAAAATGTATACACTTGGCCACAGGAGGCTAGATACTTGGCCGTATATGGATATTGTGTTACTTTGTGAACACCCTAAATGTCATACTTTTTTCCCATTAACTTGCTTAGAACATGTGTTCTAATGATATCCTGAGTGATTTCTAAAATGGTTATGGAAACATCACAAAAGCTTCTCAGATTCAGGTTCTTATGGTATCATGTGAGCGACCTAGGGACTCTCAGGCCCCCTTGTCAAAAATTTGATTTTGCAACCACGTGTATGTGTTAATCACAAACATAATTATTCAAAGTTAATTGACAGTGTCTACTGGGCAAATACAGTTAAGCTTGTAATATGTGTAGCTTAATATAATTTTGTATAGAATACATTTAAGATAGTATTTGAACATATTATAGAGGATTTCAGATAGTATTTTTAAAAAAAAGAAGAATTTTGACACTAGCATGTACGTTTTATTTTGGGGTTGAAACGTTTATGCTATATCACTGTAGTAAAATCAGCATTTCTTGGTAATGTGGTGATTTCAATTTCCCTTTTTGCAGTAGAAACAGTTAAACAACATTATATAAGTAAAATTAATGTTGGTCTGTAATGTGACCATTGCAAGCATTAATCTCTTAAAAGTGTGGATTGTTTATGTGATATCACCATGGTAACTACATGTAGTAAATTCAACATTTCTTTGTTTAAGTGGGACATTTATAGAGTTTCGCAGCAGTATGATCAACATTTGCCCCGTTGGTCGCAGCTGTTCACAAGCAGAGAGGGATGCATTTGCTGCTTATGACCAGGTAGAATACTTTTTACCTATAACAGAGGGGGTAATCACGTGATAGTCAAGATGGCGACGTCCATACAGAGACAGTTATTTTTCACCGTTTTATACCCTCTACTACTTCTGTTTATTTTTTAAATGACGCTCACTTTCCAGCCATATCAGTTAATAGGTGATTAGCGTGTATTTCGTATTTAAATTCGCCTTATATCTCGACGTTACTTCCCGCAAATTTTCTTAGTGGAGCCCTAATTAGGTCATCCCGCTTAGAAATTTTGCACAGAGTAAAGTCAAGATATAGAGCGAATATTACTATGAAATAGCAGCCAGTAACGTGCTTCATAATATGGCTGGAAAGTGAGCGGAATAAAAACAAATAATACAAGTAATTAAGGGTATAAAACGACGAAAAATACCTGCCTCGGCATATTGTTTGTCACATGATTACCCCTCTGTATAATTAAATTTATATATTATAATGCAATATCACTAGATGTTAAAAAATGGCTGTGGTGAAAAAGTGCATATGATGTGGGCCTGGATATAAGGAGGTCCTGGGTTCAATACACTCTCTGGAGTCGGTCTCAGGATCTGCTTCTTCCAAGGAACGCACTTAATTTAAAGTGACTCATCAAACATCTGACTTCAGATGCAATTGAGTTTAAATAAAAAGGTTATAAATCTAAAAACGAAAATACAGGCTAAGAACGAAATGGTTCAACTAAATCCTGATGGATTTTTTTTTTTAAGAAAAAAGAATCATCTTATGATTATTATATCTCAATTTTATTAGCTTGTCTGTTTTAGTAGAAAACCCGAGGTATTGTCATAGCCAGCTCGTCGTCCGACGCCGTCTGACGTCCGCCGTCCATGTCATGCTAAAACCTTAACATTTTGTGAAGGTTTTGAACATTGGCTCTAAAATCAAAGTGCTTCTACCTACAACTTTGAAAATTCACATGTAGCTGCTCCTTGATGAGTTCTACACGCCACACCCATTTTTGGGTCTCTAGGTCAAAGGTCAAGGTCATTGTGACCTCTAAAAAATAAAAAAAAATAAAATAAAAATATGACAAGCTTTCACAGCTGAGCGTGGCACCCGCTATGCGATGCTCTTGTTTCAACTACTTCTAACAAAGTATAAAATTATAGGTTATATGATTTTGTTATTATAATTTGAATAATTATAGAGAGTTATGTTAAATTTGTTGTTCCCAAATCACTGAACTTTTTGTGAAATTCTCAATTCAGGAATAGGCTTGAAATACAGTTGATCCATGTATATTTTTTATTTGTCATTGGCTAGTTCTGAGAATAGTAAGATCTGTGACATAATTATACATGTAATGAGGAGCAAAATTGTTTGAGGGAAGTTTTAATGCCATTTGCATTGTTGATAACAGTTTGGTTAAGGGGCACTGAAAACATTTAATTAATGTTGTATTTGTTGTATATATCTACAGGAACACCAAGTAAGGGAGAAGTTTAAACTGGCGCTCGAGAAAGAATTTCAGGGGGCGGGGCTACAGTTTGCCATCGGAGGTCAGATCAGCATTGATGTGTTCCCTGAAGGCTGGAACAAGACCTACTGTCTGCGTTTCATGGAGAATGATGTTGACACTATTCATTTTTTTGGCGATAAAACAGAAAAGGTTGGTGAAAGTGGTTGTAGAAAAAATGTGCAGAGGTTTTAATTTTAAACATTAAACATTGTGGAGAAAAAAATAGTTTAAATGGTCCAATACAAGTGACAATTGTTTTGGTACTTGTAAGAATTCTTTAAATCCCTATACTGATAGTCATGATGTAAATTCCATATCAAATGTGAAAAAGTCGTGTGATTTAATTAGAACGTAAAAGTTTTCAAATTGTTTGTTCGCTTCTTTTTTTTCATCATTCTTAGTATTAAAATAACTGGCTGTCTAGAAGTTTATCTTGCAAGAATATAATTTAGTTGCCACTGGATTTATAAATTCTTCTCAAGTCAACAATTTCAGACTGTTTGATAGGCGGAAACTCCTTGCAGTATGAAGCACATGTAATCAAAAGTGAACTGACCTTTCCAGGGCGGTAATGATTACGAGATCTTCGCAGATCCACGAACAGTTGGACACAGTGTAACAAGCCCGGAAGACACGAGGAAACAAGTGACTGAAGTTCTCAACTCTCTCAAACATTGATATATATCAATGCTAGGAAATCATTAGGCAAAGAGGCAGATATTTTAATCATTGATACATTCTTGTTGTTCAGAAGTAAGAAAAATTGTGAGTCAATACAAGGTTTATTGACAGACAAGAAATTTATTTTATTGTAATTCATATTTATTGCTCAGCTTTATTTTACCCCTAATAAGAGTATAATTTACATTAATATTTACGAGAATTGCAGAAACTTAAGGGTTTCGCGGGATGGAATGAGTGGGGAATCTCAGATCAAATTAATTTGAAAAATGATTCTATCTGTGCATTTGATGATGGTAACCAAAGTTCTTGCAAAGATTTTAATATACAGGTCACTATTTCAATATGTGCTATTTTCAAACGTCCTGCCCAAATATGTGATGTATTATTATTTATATTACATTTTATCCTATTTTGCTAATCCACTGGAATTTATCTCTGAACCGGCTTTCCGTATTATTATTTTTATTGAATTGATGACAAGTCGGACATGTTGTTTTATTCAACAATAAAATATTTTGTAAAGCATCAAACGAATTCAAAACATATTTCGGAGAGTGTGTTTGTCATGCATAATTGTAAACTTTCATAGGATTAAAATAAATTGCTGAGACAGGATTACGGTTTGGTAAATCATGTTTTGGGTCAGAATGGTTGGATTGGATACAAACGCTTGAAAAGAAGTGTGGTTTAAAATAAATTTTGGGACAGGGATGAAAGAACAAAAAATAGAAGTGCATATTGTTCAACTTCATTTTGATAAGCATTGGATTGAAGTTGCCATTGAAGCAAGCGTGTTGTTTATACAAATTTAGTTGTTTACGACTCCTGTGAAAGCTGAAATATTGTCATCAATATAATGATGTTCAATATATCACTCATTCCATATTATACATGACAGTTCTCTCCAGTATACTGATGGAAAGATACTATAAGGATTTTGAGGAAATATATGATTTACATTTGTTATGGGCTTGAATTAAATTCACTCCTTAAATGTATCAAGTTAAACTTAAACTTTTTCGGCGTAGCTGTATAAGCCAGCTTTTCACCTTACCTGACCTTTGTAATGTAAGTGTCCAATAAAATTCAAATAAAATTTCCTGCGGCTAGATACGAATGAATACACTTCATTTATTCAATTGGCTGATTTGAACATGCCACCAGAACATTGGAAACATGACCGCGTCTTTGTAACACTGTTTTACTGTGTGTTCAGCATGAAACAATTTTATCTCTTACTAATGAAAAGGCTTGATAGATAGAACAGTTTTACACTCAACTCTCGACATCAATACAGTTTGTGCGTGCACCTTTTATTTTCAGACGATTGCCAGCGCCAGAGCGCTTGTACTTAAAGGCTATGTTCTTATATTTAGTAATTACTTCCATATTCCTGTCTGTGTACTAGTATATTTAAGTTCATAAAAGTATCGTTTTTCCCTATCCTGATATTCGTTTTGGCCAAACCATTTTAAATTGTTTTCGAAATTGAACATTTAACATGCAAAAGTATAAAGGTTTAAACAAGCTGTCGTTCCAGCAGTGGAAGCGTGGCCTCCATTTAATGCATTGCATTCCAACCCGCATGGTATCGGGGTCAGTTCGCAGCCAGTACAATAATCGTTATATAATATAGACGCTATTGCAGGAACTATGTGAACTGGAATTTTCTTTACACCAGAAATTTGTTAAATGAAGATATTCAGCGATATAATTATGGTATGTCAATAATTGATTCTTAACCCTTTGCATGCTGGGAAATTTGTCGTCTGCTAAAATGTCGTCTGCAGAATTTCTAAAATTAGCATTTTCTTCTATTTTTTTCAAAGAATACTATCAGAATAGCAAACAGTTTGGATCCTGATGAGACGCCGCGTTCTGTGTCGTCTCATCTGGATCCAAACTGTTTGCAAAGGCCTTTAAAATTCGGTTCCCGCACTGAAAGAGTTGATGTGTTTTCAACAATACCATGATAAATATTTTTTTTGATTAATTTAACAAGAATTATTCCACCATATTGACTTATGTATTAAGCATGAGCGCGATGATTCTCGATACTGTTAATAATCAAATCAAATAGCAATGCCTGACAAACCACTAAAACAGGTTTGTTCGAAGAACGCGCGCATAAATATTTAAAATATGTTCGGATACTTCGCGTGTGGCCGGTTGACTCGTATGTTTTAATTTCACTTCCATTCTTCTTTTGGTATTCTGTTTTGTATTTATAGGTTTATGACAAGCAATATGTAATAATGTAAAATAAGCCGTAAAAACTCCGCGTAACGACCCGTACTGCGTGTGATGCAGCTAAGAACTGCACAGAAAAAGACATTCGCTATCTTTGATCTCATTCATTGAACTCTTTACCTTTCACCAACTCCAACCACAATCAACGCCGTATATCTTTGTTTAAAGATATTTCTTGTTTATTATCAAATAAAGGAATTATATGCATTTGTGTGGAATTTAGCAAAAAAAAATCATATCATCAAACAACGAGAGTTTAATGCAATGTTTTGACTTGCTTATCCTCGAAATGAAATCCAGAGCATGTTAGTGATATATTTTTGTACAGGAAAAAAGAATTGATCTGTCAAACATAGAAATCATTTTAAAAGTGGACAGATAATTAAGACCAAAGTGTATAATACTTGGAACAATGTTCAAAACTCTAGCTTTAAGAGTCATTTTACATGTCATTGTTGTAAGTGAATAAACTTTAAATACAAATTGGTTCTACATACATTCCATTTAAATGTGACCTAAATGTCAGTGTTCTTGAACATAAATGTTCACTGGTAATTGTGCATTTAACTTGCTTTAACATATGTAGCCTTAAATTTGTTTAAAAAGCATTTGTTTACATGTATTGCCTTTGGGATCATAATGCATTCTTACTATAAATTGGTTCTCATTCTGTATTTATTATATTAATAAAAATGTGTAAGTCGTGATATGTTTAATGTTTATTAATCACACACTTGTTTACTATAAATACTTAGATAAAATTGTCAAACATTTGCTTTGCATTAATTATTTGGAAGGTACATGTGTTACTTAAACAGCATTCTAAAGATTGAGTGGCCCAGTGGTTCCAAATTAAGATTTTTCCCCTTTATGTCCAAGGTTTTAATTCCAGTGAAGAGTCAGTAAACCAGTCCCTTTAAAGGACATGGTCAAATACTTAAATATTTTTGAAAATTATTAAATGCATTTTGCTAAAAAAACAATAATATTTGGGAAAAAAAAATGCAAGAATTTAAGTAAAAAACAAAAGTCATCTGTGGGATAAGAACCAGGGACCTTCAGGATCAGTATCTTATGCACTTTACTCTTCTAATGAAGCTTTAAAAATGTGTTGCTTATTTTAAATGCTTTATAAGTAATGCACCTATTTTCAAAATATTAAATGGAAATTTTAATGTTGATGATAAACTATTAAACCTATCCAACTTAGAAGCAAAGTGAAAATGGCTATATGCAAACAGCATAAAACCAGAACAGCCTGTGAGTATTTTGCAGTCTGTTCAGGTTTAATGCTATTTGCTGCTCATCACTATCTAAGGTTTGGAGATGAAACACTTGAATCTAGTAAGAAAGGTCTTAAATTAAATATAACTTTCTAAGGGACTACAAATGCATGAAAATATGTATCTAAGTGGTAAAGGGTTAACTAAAACATATTTTGCGTGCTTTTCAGAGTGTGAATTGTCATTTTACAAGTCCCTTTAAGACAACTTTTGAACTTGGAAAACTCTCATCAGCTTCTTGCCCATTGCTACTAACTGATTTACTGTCATTATCTAAAATCATGACATAGTTGATGTTAAAAAATCTGAAAACAAGGGCTCAATTATCATAGTGTAAGAGGTACAACAACTGTAGAAGATTTAAACTAGTGACCTAGTTCTTTACCCTTCTTTAACGAAATTCAACTTAGCCTAACGTTAAATTCTTTCAAGATGGTCTTTTGAGTGGAAACAGGCTAAAGGATGACATCAGACATATACTTCTAACATTAACTCAGAATTTTAGCACAGGTGAGCTAAAAACCATGAATAACAAGTATAAATATACAATGATGTATAATCTTTTAAAGTTTATTACATTTATATCTTATAACATAATGATCCAGAATTACAAATAACAACATCACATATTCAATGAAACAATTCTTTACACAATAAAACATCTATTTTATCATGACTAACAACATAAATAATATAATAGTACACGTTCATAATACAGCAAGCACATTTTAATGTATCTATTAACAAATGTGTCACAAACACTGATGCCCATTCGAGGCATGTAATTTCCTACAGTGGACAAAAAGACAAAGGGCTTTAATGCAAACAAAATATTTTTCTGCCAATATTACTTTTTTAACATTCATCTACAGATTGAAGTTATTCAGTTGCTACAGTAGGAGCAAAATCTGCCCTGCCAGCAGTTACACAGACGGGGTAATAACATGATAGTCACGATGGCGACGTCCATATCTAAACAGATGTTTTTCTAGGTTTTGTACCCTTTATTATCAGTGTTAAATTTTTGAATGCTGATCACTTTCCAGCCATATCAGTAAAAAAATAAATTAGCCTCTATTTGGTATTATTTTTCGCTTTATAGATCTATCTCTACTTTACTTGCTATGAATTTTTTTTGCGAGAACTGTAATGTTGTGATTTTGCTGAGAAATTAAGTAAATTTGAGATATAGAGCGAATATTAATATGAAATACCGATAAATGCTTATGACTTTCTTGCTGATATGGCGTGAAAGTGAGTGGCATTTAAACAATTAATAAAAGTATAAAAGGATATAAAACGGCGAAAAAAAATCTGTCTTCTTGGCTAGAACATCACCATCTTGACTATCTCATGAATACCCCCTCTGTCACAGAGGAGTTGGAAACACCAGTTTGGGAATATATATTCTTTATTGCAAGAAATATAAATAATGCAAACATTATTTCGGTTCTTAATTCCTCAGCTGTAGTAGTAACTGCACCAAGTTATCTCACCATGAGAATGAAATTCAACCAAAAATATACAGCAATACATGTACAAGTCATATATTTTTACAAACAGAATTCTGCAATATTGTCACCACAAAATATCAGGTATTGCACAGAACAAATCATATCACTTAATGAAAAAATAATCACCGAAACACCTTTACAACAAGGTACAGGTATAACAACATTTAGTAGGCTAAAAACAGCTTGGTTCTCCCACATAAAAAACCGACCATCATCCCTAACCATATCATTAATTCAATAAGAAGAACAGGCAATAATGAGTAACAAAGCTATACAAAAATCTATATTTGTAAAATTCTTACATTTAAATTTTGTACAATTCTTGCTGTTTTACATGTCCATGGGTTTGTTTTTAAAGAAAATATATGAAACCAGTAGTTATTGCCATAAATGATTTGTATTTTTCCATTCTGTAGGGTTTAAAAAAGCAAGTATCATTGGATTCAACATACAAATGCCCATCTTAAATTTCACATAAGAGCAAAACTTGAGTTTCAATTTTAACTTAAAGATTTTTAGCACACCAGGTATTAGTATTTTTGCATCATTTATGAATACAATAAAGGTGTAAGTGACAACCAATAAAAAACATATATGTGTATTAATTAACGGCTCTATGCACTGTTTCCAACAATTTAATTGTTTATAAATCTATAGCATTAAAACAAACTGGCAATTTAACATGATTCTATATAATGATCAGCCACCTAGGTCTTGACATTACCAATAACAGTAGTCAGCAATAACCTAATATTTGACGCATACGAGACTTTGCCAGTGCATTAGGAGCAGTCAAAGGTTAGTTATATTAATATTGTGAAGACATTTGATGATTTCCTTTTGTAGACAGTTGTTCAACATACTGTCAAACCCTGTTTACAGACGTCCGGTTTCTTCGTAATTAAAATTGTCAGTTCTTTAAGAAGAGTATTTCGAATCTTGGCTAATGCTATTGTTCGTTACTAAGCTGTACATGAAAACTTTGGAAACATGCAGGTAATGGTTAGAAGTAATATTGTGATACCCTTATTTCTGTTTATAATTGTACTTTAATTAAGCTATATTAAGGTCAGAAGGCAGGCTTTCCCCCTGGCATTTTATTGCAGCTGCGATGCTGTGACTTAACTTCCGAATCAGTGTTCCGGAACGCTTGATTTTTATATTCATGGTTATATTTCACAGGCGCTGGCATGCTCTAATCCTACTGCAATGTGCATTCAGCTAACCACCAATCAAAGCCCTAACACACTAATCAGCTGCTTATGTTTAGGAGCTTGCACAAGACGTGTGAGACAAATGGGTTGCTTCAAAACATGATCGGGGTTTTGTCCCGAGTTTCTCGCCTTCATTGTTTATAACATTATCACACTGGTGAAGCATTACAAACAATCTAACCAGACTTTTCCAACATGAAACATAAACAGTTTTACATCATTGCGCATGCTACACTTGACAACATCCTCTCTTTGAATTTAAAATGATGCTAGCTTGAAATCTTTTCTGCCCCATAATCTTATCAGTCAATCAGCGTTTAGGCGGCAGAATACATGCTTTCTACCTGTAGGTGTATACAATAACTTAATTCATTATTATTAAAGACCCGTGACACTCTAGAAAACGAGTCTACTGGATGGTTTGCTTAAAAAATAAAAATAAAATATTTCTTCTACATTTGCAAATTTGCTGGGTACATATTTCCTTTATGTCATTAACCCATTTATGCCTAGCGTCTAGAAAAAGACCTTGGCAAACAGCGTAGACCCAGATGAGACGCCGCATGATGCGGGGTCTCATCAGGGTGTGCGCTGTTTGTTTTAAGGAATTTCTGTAAGAAATATTCTAAATATAGAAATAAATATACTAGACATCCCTTATTTTGGAAATAAATTGATCCAAAATAAAGGATGGGAGAGTCTACTAGGCATAAATGGGTTAATAGAACACTCTTATTTAGTCATCTTTTTTTATACAAATTTAAGAAATCCAGTCCCTATCCAATCTTACTAAATCTTACTAAAAGTAAATCACTCTTTTCTCTTACCACGTCATCTTTTGTGGATTATACTCGGTTATCTATGGGGGTTTTCTCGTAATAACAGCCCATCACTTCATGAATAGTGGAATCAGTTTAAAATGTCTTTTTCCGGGTCAATCATGTCATATATTCTGACTTGGCACGTAGTCCGCTATAATAATAAGTTTTCTTTCACATCACTTACACCATAGTGTGGATTCAGTCCACTAAAGTTAATACTTTTCTCTTTCAAGAAGTCCAACACTATATGCTTTTAACTTTTCTCCAACTAAGAGTCTATCACTCCATTTGACAATAAATTTTCGTTTTATAACAATCCATCACTTCATAAACTTGTATTTACTTTTCTCTTTCCATAAGTTGAACACTAGAACACTTCATTAGACATCATAATTTCTCAAACAAGAAATCCATCATTCCATTTCATACAAACTCTCCAGTAAGTGTCCATAAACTCTCCACTAAGAGTCCATAAACTCTCCACTAAGAGTCCATAAACTCTCCACTAAGAGTCCATAAACTCTCCATTAAGAGTCCATAAACTCTCCACTAAGAGTCCATAAACTCTCCATTAAGAGTCCATAAACTCTCCACTAAGAGTCCATAAACTCTCCATTAAGAGTCCATAAACTCTCCACTAAGAGTCCATAAACTCTCTATTAAGAGTCCATAAACTCTCCACTAAGAGTCCATAAACTCTCCACTAAGAGTCCATCTCCTCCTTTGCTATTAACCGTTCTGTTACCAGTTCTAGGAGTCCAGCCTTCATATATCATGGACTCGGTTCATTGGGTAGTTTGCCACAGGGACATCTCTGGCGTGCTGTGGGCTGTGGGTGGGGCTTGTAGAACGCCCGCTGGAGGTCCGGGACTCGAGTCTCGCGCTCGGCTGACCATCTGAAGAAATCAGCAAGAGGCTTACAACTATGAAGGTTTTCAAACACACACTCACTCTCAATTTAAAATATTTACCAATATTTTGAAATGATTTTAACTTTCTGGGCTGATTTTCATTTGTGTAAAAAAATTTTTTAGCTTGATATTTGTAGGGATTGCTTCTGGCCATATAATGGAAGCGTACAATAAATCTTACTAAAGTAATTCTTCATTTTCAGGCTTTTAAGTAATTCTTCATTTTCAGGCTTTTAATATGTCATTTTTTGTCTTATTCTTTTGAAATACAGGACATTTTGTTCCCGAATTCTCAGATATTTAATTAAGTGTGATTGAAAACTAAATTTAAGCGTTCAAAAGTATTATAAATAACATAGTGATTAAATAGCTGGTTTCAATTTAATTGACTTAATAATCAAAGTTCAAACTTAGTTCAAGAATGAGATTTTATGTTATTGATCAGCAAAAAAACAACATAAGTGAAATTGTTGAACGTACTTCAAAAAGAAAACCAGCTATGTGACAACCACACTATGCTATGCAGATTTGGTTGCCAGATAATGGTTAATCATTATTTTTGTTTTAAAACGTAATATAAATTGAGATATGCACCTATAACATACTACATACTAGTAATCAGACAGTAAATGAAAGGACTTTTTCAATGTAACAGTGTTGTAACTTTCACATGCAGGATCATGTTTACTTGTTATACATTGTGCAGTTCTGCTTGAACTACCTGTACATTTTTAATGGGCAACGTTCTAGGAAAACCAGGATTAATGCATGTGCAGTCTGAACAGGCTCACAAGGACCACACTATCCACTTTTCTGGAATTGGTCATTAAAACATTAAAAGAAGTCACTTCTATAGAATTATCCATTCTAAGCAGAAGTTTTTGTCACTGACTAGCATGTGTGGACTGCACAGGCTAATCTGGGACGATACTGACTAGCATGTGTGGACTGCACAGGCTAATCTGGGACGATACTGACTAGCATGTGTGGACTGCACAGGCTAATCTGGGACAATACTGACAAGCATGTGTGGACTGCACAGGCTAATCTGGGACGATACTGACAAGCATGTGTGGACTGCACAGGCTAATCTGGGACGATACTGACTAGCATGTGTGGACTGCACAGGCTAATCTGGGACGATACTGACTAGCATGTGTGGACTGCACAGGCTAATCTGGGACGATACTGACTAGCATGTGTGGACTGCACAGGCTAATCTGGGACGATACTTCAGGCACTTTTTTGTGTGCATTAAGCGCATTTTTTCCAGAGCACAACTAAAATGTTGGTATACACAATTTTCCAATTTAATTCAATCAACGTAAATTGAAAAAAATACCTTTTTACTGTCAAGAGAATATTGTTAAATATTTTAGATGTCCTTTGAGGCATTAAATATCTTATATTTTACATGAAAATCAAGAAATGACCAGAAATCAAAGACTAAAAACACCATAATATCAATGTTTAAAAAAAATTAACATAATTATTTCAAACACACACAGCCAAAAACAAACCAAACATAAATAAGGAATGAGGTACATTTGCCATAACCAACAAAATGGACTGTAATCACATGTATTTTACCGCAATTTTTTTTTATACACTTACTATAGAACTGTACAAAAGAGTTAGTACATGTATATTAGTACACCAATGATGTTATATTTTATGTTGATATTTGTTCAACGTATTTGAAAAGAATCTAATGAAAATTGTAAGCATTGATACATATAAAAGCACAGGTGATATATTGGATTTTTTCAATGAGAATCAATTAAATATAGGTGTTCTAACATGTATTAGTTTCTAGGACACTATTGATTTAAAAGGATCATCATATTCAAATGCTGACACATATAAAGTGTGTTTTGTGGTTTTGGTAGATTTTAATTTACAAGTGATAAATAAAAATTACAAGGGGAAACAGCTATTTTTATTATTAAATGTCTATTAAATATTGTACTTGTTTTGTGCTGCAGACAATGTTCTAGACCAATTGGAATATGTTTATTTATAGGTCCAATAATAATGTATAGCATTTGTATTAAATATCAGCACATGACTTCCTCTCAGTCAGATATACCATAGACAATTAGACATGGCATAGATAAACAAGAGATGTGTTTGTCAGAAACACAATTCCCCCTATTGCACCGCTTTGAAATAAAATTTAAATGTATCATTTGGCAGGTTTAGAAATTATCTCCCTTTAACAGCTTATTACTTCCATTGGATTGTTTTTTTTCTTTTGACCTTGAAGGATGACCTTGACTTTGACCTTTCACCACTCAAAATGTGCAGCTTCATGAGATACACATGCATGCCAAATATCAAGTTGCTATCTTCAATATTCAAAAGGTTATGACCAAACTTTAACAAAGGTTAAAGTTTTGGTTAAAGTTATGGGACACACACATACAATGACAGACAGACAGGCCAAAAACAATATGCCCCCGATCTTTCAATCCGGGGGCATAAAAAAGCTACTTCACATGCTTCACTGTGTTAAGAAAACAAACATGTTATAAGTGTTCAAGCCTGATTTGATTGGCTTAATTTCCATGCTGACTTTAACATGGAACCAAGCAAATGCCTGATCAATAATCCATGAGAACAATGTTTGCTGACCGAATCGCCCTAAGTCAATCAAGAGGCATGGCAAAAGTACAGTTGTAGGTTTGAACAATTACTAATTGGACACCTGTATATTACAGTTTAAAGAACAGAGGAAGTGACACTTTGATGAGTTGATTGATGAATTAACTCCATCATTTTAGTTTATGTGAAATCTTCATGTAAAAAGGTATTCTTAAGCAGTGCACATGGCATGTTATTTCTATCTAAATGAATTCCTTTAATTGCAATTGTGTAACAAATTCATAGTGTATCTGAGTTCTTAAGTAACACAGGACTCTTAAAAGAGTAAATAAAAGGCTTTTCTTTAAAGGGTAATGTACCTCCTGATCTTTCACAAAAAGTATTTTTCCCCTTGACCCCTGAATAAGATAGGGTATTTCCAAATTGGGCTGGGCTTAATTATCATTATATCAAGTGTGAAACATTTATATTTGCATGTTAATATTGTGGTTTCATAAGACAAATAAAATATCTTTACTACAGAAATAAAATGTTTTGCTGTTGCTTTTTTAAAGCACGTTCAGTGGTGAATGTAGCCCCCTGCTTTATTTTGTAACTGTACAAGTGTTTCATACTGACATTTTATAAAGGGTAATTGCAAAATGTCAAGAGTATATAAGCACACAAAAAACACTATTATCTGGAGCTCTTGTGACCCATGTACCAATCGAATCTTCCATGCAAAGGGTGGGTTTCAATCCCAGGGGCCTGATACGCATACCCAGCCAGCATGCCTATCAGTCAGTAGTCCGTACTTACATGAACCTGTGGCGACACTATATGTATGCCTGTACCTTTCATAAGGTCTGGGTTTAACAACAGAGGTACCGCGGGTGCCAACACAGGTTCACTTGGGCTGCGTCGAAGAGTTGAATCCACCCCATGAGCAGCATTTCTGGTGCTTGTTTGCTCATTAAGGGTCGTCATGATGATTCCAGAGCTGGGAAGTATGGGTAATGGAGTGTGAAGGAAGTATGGGGCCGCTATGGGAAGTTCTGTCTCCGTTGCTAAGAAGCTGTTGTCTGGGCTGCTAGGACGTGATGTTACAGTGGTTGTTGGCCTCAATGGGGGGTCACACTGGTGTTCTATTCGCAAACACGACGTCATAGATGGATTTAAATGAGAGTGTAATGTACAAGCTTCTATTCTGAGTAATACATATCGTAGGAGTATGAAAAGATATTCCAACCAGTGCATGCATATTTATACCTTTATACATATCTGTGATAAATGTCTAACACAGAATAACATTTAAATTAAAATATTCAAATATTTCAAATGTTCACAGCTTTTACTGAGTAAATTTATCCTCTTAATGAAATATACAACATCTTACATACGGGTCTATAAAGCAGAACAATATACCGTGTGTGTTTTTTTTTTAACTTTAACTTAAACAAAACAAGGGCTCTTTGTAAAACATGCATGCCCCCCATATGGGCTGTCAGTTGTAGTGACAGCAATTGTGTGAATACGTTTTTTGTCACTGTGACCTTGACCTTTGACCGGAAAATCAATAGGGGTCATCTGCCAGTCATGATCAATGTACCTATGAAGTTTCATGATCCAAGGCGTAAGCATTCTTGAGTTATCATCTGGAAACCATTTTACTGTGTCAAGTCACCGTGACCTTTGACCTAGTGACCTGAAAATCAATAGGGGTCATCTGCGAGTCATGATCAATGTACCTATGAAGTTTCATGATCCTAGGCGTAAGCATTCTTGAGTTATCATCTGGAAACCATTTTACTGTGTCAAGTCACCGTGACCTTGACCTTTGACCTAGTGACCTGAAAATCAATAGGGGTCATCTGCGAGTCATGATCAATGTACATATGAAGTTTCATGATCCTAGGCATAAGCATTCTTGAGTAATCATCCGGAATCCATTTTACTGTGTCAAGTCACCGTGACCTTGACCTTTGAACTAGTGACCTGAAAATCAAAAGGGGTCATCTGGGAGTCATGATCAATGTACCTATGAAGTTTCATGATCCTAGGCGTAAGCTTTCTTGAGTTATCATCCAGAAACCATTTTTCTGTGTCAAGTCACCATGACCTTGACCTTTGACCTAGTGACCTGAAAATCAATAGGGGTCATTAAACTTATAATAGAATTCAAACAAATGTGGACTTTAACATTTTAACATTTTAAAACTTTAATTGTACAAAAACATAGTGTTAGTATTGATATAAGATAAAAGCTCTACGTGATATACACACAAAAGATATAAAAATACACACACACACGCACACAACACAAATCACTAGTGAAAACATAATCATGTTTTACCAAGATAACAAAACTCAAAAAAACCTTGTAATTGTTCTAATTTAGTTTAGGCTTTATACTTTATGACAAGTCTGCAACAGGACTTCTTGACTTCCTTTTTTCAAGCCCTATACTTAACACTACTTTTTGTTATTGGTATTAACAGAATAATTTTTTGGAAAAAAAAGAAAAGAGTTTTGCTATTTATAGATCTTATTCACCCAATTTTAATGGTGCACTACGTCTGTATAATTGAGAGATAAATAAAATATTGCAAATATATTTGAATGGCTAAAAAATGATTAGCTCATACACTATATGCTTAGAACTTAACAACTTATTAACCTAAACTTTATAAAAAAAATTAAGGTTGTAAGCGTAATTGGCAAGTTGTTTATCTGCAATAAATCAGCCTTAAAAAACGAACTGATTATGCTATAAGCCCTAAGAAAACACAAAAACAACAACTATCAACGTCTAAACTAGATTGTAGATATTCTCAACCATACCTGAATTTCCATCTGTTGCCTGAGTGGAAGACTGCTCAGTTGTTGCCCCTGATATCAAAGGGGATGACTCAGCCTCAGGAGTTGGAGTTGCCTCCCTTTCCATTGCCAGCTTAATGGGCTCTAAACAAGATAATTTGCATGTCCATTTAAATCCTTCATTCAACGGAAATTATTTTCAGCTCAATGATTTATATTACTGAGATGAGCTCTTGTTACAGGAACAGGAAAGAAAAGCAAGTTTCCTTGACTATATAGGAAAAAAAATGAAAATTTGTTCAGGGTATTTCAGAACCACAGATAGAAATGGGCTTAGATATTGAATTTATTCTCGTAATTAAAAGTGAGAAGTATATAAAGTGCATGTATTTATTTTATATCTAGAAATGTTCAATTTATTTCATTATTAAGAAGACTGTCTTTCTTATGAAAATTAGAATAAATGTTTAGAGCAAAATCTTCAATGTTGACAAATCCTCCTATATAATTTACTTTAGGGTAATATTACATCTTACTTTTCCTTTCGAAAGGGTATTTCGCAAAGGCAAACGCACCAAGGAAAACTATTCAAATATCACTTTCACAGATAAAAACTAAAACTTTGGTAAAGTTTTTGCCAACTTTTCAAACTATCTGGAACAGCAAACATATAGCAATTTTTCCCAGAAAGGACCCGACCCATAAAACATTTTTGAAGCAATTAGCCCCTGCTAGTTTCCATAACTGCCTCTTATCTTGGCCTCTTTACCATTTTCCGCTCAGAGGCAAAGTGAAAATGTCTACATGCAAACCAGCATAAAACCAGAACAGCCTGTGAGCATCCCGCAGTGTTATCAGGTTTTCTGCTGTTTGCTGTTCATCAGTATCGTAAGGGAAAAATGAAACATTTACAACTTAAATCTAGTAAGAAATTTCTGTAATTTAACCCTTTACCACTTAGATACTTATTTTGACGCATTTGTATTTCCATATAAAGTTAAATATACTTAAATACCTTTCTTACTAAATTCAAGTTTCAATGGCTTCATTTTCAACCCTTAGTTACTGATGAGCAGCAAACAACATAAAACCTGAACAGACTGTGAGTTACTCGCAGGCTGTTCTGGTTTTATGCTGGTTGCAAAAGCCATTTTCACTTTCTTTCTTATGGGGGAAAGGATAAATTTGATTTTCTAAGGGCAACAAACGCGTTCAAATGTGTATCTGAATGGCCAAGGGTAATACCTGGTTCAGCTGGCTTGAAGAGTTCGTCCTTCAGGTGTGGCAGGAAGGTGCTGATACGGTCCCAGGTGAGCCGCCACAGTTGACTGTCCACCTCTCCCCCAGACGACTGGAATATCTTCGCCGTGTCCATCACTAGCAACATGTTCTTTAAGGACTCTGGGATGGCCTCAGCCTGTGATGGATATCGAATGGCAAGATGTTTTATCTATTTGTGGTATTTACAAATTGGTGCTGGTTACTTGTTTTGGTAATAAGTAAATAATTATTTCCAAAAAAATTGATAAATCATTTGTGCCTTGTTTGTTTATTCGTTTAGTCTGTCTCTCTTTCGTCCGTCAGCTTGTCTGTGCATCCTTAGATTCTTAATTCATCAATAAATTGTTTATTTATTATTTATTGCTGTTTAATTGGTAAGTAGATAATAATGTTAAAAAGTTATTATAAAAAATTGTACTCCATGATGTAATAAACAAATACTGTTGCTATCAAATATTTTACTATTTTTTTTGTACTTCTGTGTCGACAGAGGTTCTTTTTTTAACTTTACCAAATGTTTGCTTGTCTTACCAGCAGGTCACCCCTGTCAGCATGCATGTACTTGTCCATGAAGTCCAGAATGGTGAGCCAGAGGGCTGTAAATGTGCTCAGGGTCAGGAGAGGGGTCAGATGCTGTAGGAACACCTGAAACCATAGCAACAGGCATCATATCATGGGTTTTAAAGGAACTGTTGGACAACTGCATGTAGGTAGATCACAAGAAATCCTATTGACAGCATAACAAGACCAGGTTTTTTTCAGTCCTTTGGGGGAAAAAAACACTTCTTGCTTCACATGGGAATTTTTAATTCTGAAATTTGTCCAATAACGTAACTAAATACCAAATACATGTACATGTATATCAGAGAAGTCATCGTACAACTTTGTGTATGAGGTATTTATTTTTTTGATTTTATAGAAATTACTTAAATGCAGAACATTATCAAAATTAATTAATTATTTTGTTGCCATTACATTATGAGTGGGAATTTGTTTCCATTAATTGGGAAATATAGTTGCATTTAGCTTTGGAAAAGTGTTAAATATTCTGAACCAAATGAAAAGTGGAAAAAGACCTGATCAAGAAATACTAAAAAGACAACATTTAACAACCATCAATAAAAACATCCAATGAAGACAAGATACCAGGACATCATATATGCCTCATTCCGGGAAAACTGGACTTCATACATGTGGGTAAAGTGTCATCACAGTCTGTGCAGTCTGCTAATCCGGGTAGACAATTTTCGCATACAAATAATTTTTTATTTAAAAGAGACTTAAACAAACCTTAAACCTTAAACAAAAAATCCAAAAAAATGGAAAGCGCATCCCTGATCAGCATGTGCAGAATGCACAGGTTAATCTGGCTTTACACTTCACACAGATGCATTTAGCCCAGTTTTCCCAGAAAAAGGCTAATATCAAGTCAATGGCAGTGCGTACCTTACAAAGAAGGGTCAATACATCCTATCAAGACATCCTATCAAGTCAAGGGCATTCCATACCTTACAAAGAAGGGTCAATACATCCTATCAATACATCTTATCAAGTCAAGGGCAGTGCGTACCTTACAAAGAAGGGTCAATACATCCTATCAAGACATCTTATCAAGTCAAGGGCAGTGCGTACCTTACAAAGAAGGGTCAATACATCCTATCAAGACATCCTATCAAGTCAAGGGCATTCCATACCTTACAAAGAAGGGTCAATACATCTTATCAAGTCAAGGGCAGTGCGTACCTTACAAAGAAGGGTCAATACATCCTATCAATACATCTTATCAAGTCAAGGGCAGTGCGTACCTTACAAAGAAGGGTCAATACATCCTATCAATACATCTTATCAAGTCAAGGGCAGTGCGTACCTTAGAAAGAAGGGTCAATACATCCTATCAAGACATCCTATCAAGTCAATGGCATTCCATACCTTACAAAGAAGGGTCAATACATCTTATCAAGTCAAGGGCAGTGCGTACCTTACAAAGAAGGGTCAATACATCCTATCAATACATCTTATCAAGTCAAGGGCAGTGCATACCTTACAAAGAAGGGTCAATACATCCTATCAATACATCTTATCAAGTCAAGGGCAGTGCGTACCTTACAAAGAAGGGTCAATACATCCTCTCAATACATCTTATCAAGTAAAGGGCAGTGCATACCTTACAAAGAAGGGTCAATACATCCTATCAAGTCAAGGGCATACCTTACAGAGAAGGGTCAAGTCATCCTATCAAGACATCTTATCAAGTCAATGGCAGTGCATACCTTACAGAGAAAGGGTCAATACATCATATCAAGAGATTCTATCAAGTCAAGGGCATTCCATACCTTACAAAAAAGGGTCAATACATCCTATCAAGACATCTTATTAAGCAAAGGCAGTGCATACCTTACAGAGAAGGGTTAATACATCCTATCAAGTCAAGGGTATTCCATACCTTACAGAGAAGTGTAGATGCCCTCATGCGTGTCTCCTCCATACCAGAGGGGTCCTGAGTGTTGATGTTCTCCAGTAGCTTGGTCAGCAGTGGGAACAGGATCTGAAATGTATCATTTTTGCATGAGCCACATTCTGTGTGTAAAGTGATGTCCCAGATAAGCCTGAGCAGTCCACACAGTCCAAAAATTTACGCTTTGATGGGAGTTCCTTTAATCAAAAAAATCCATAACGGCATAAAGCTGTGTCCCTGATAAGCCTGCATAGACTGCACAAGCTAATCTGGGACGAATCTTTATGCACATGCATTACGCCCAGTTTTCCCAGATCAAAACTCCCACCTTAAGGTCTGCATTAATGAAATAACACACCGTGATATAAACTTAACTTGAAACCATCCTTGATGAACAAAGAAAACATGAGCAGTAAAGTTGCACCATTTTATTTATGATACATCATTTTCTTAATTTAAGGCTATGGAACACATAATAACTTACTTTATTAAAGCACGCCTCCCACTCAATGGCTGACAGTGTTTGGAGATCATGCACCAACAGAGCCCTCTGTAAGTAGGTCAACGCCTGCCCTCTAACCTGCTTTCTTGAGTCACAACACAGCCTAGCTATACCTATAACAAGAGGTACTTCATGAGACAACACAATCTTTATTTGAGATTTCAAAACCTCCAAAAATATCATTTTTCTTTAAATTAAACTGTTATTATATTATTTCATATGATGATGAACAACACAACGAGTCACCAAAACAAAAAAGTATGTATAAATTCAGATGAAGAACAACATAATATTAAACAACACTGAAATGTTCATGAAATGTTCATCATCATGAGTAAATTTATGATGCCTGACAAGTCGATGTTTTGCATCTTATATAGAAATACAAAGACTTCAAACATAGCAAAGGATAACCAGGGCAGTGACTTTCATCCAGGTACTCCTGTTTACCCCCACAGCACTAGACCACAGCAAAAGTTAATATTTTGCTTTAAAGTCTTTAAAGCTAATTATTGAAGCTTATATCCAAAGTATGTACCAACTTTTGAGAGTCTAGCAAGTTATTAAGGTACACATTCACACACACAGGTAGAGAAAGTACATGATGGTACCTTGGAGCAGAGGACACCAGCATTTGATCCACAGGGACTCTGAGCCATCATCACCCCTGGCTCCAGGCTCCCTGGTGCCCTTGTTCTCTTCGGACCAGGACATGAAGATGTTGCTGGCCCGTGTGTGAAGTGTGTGCATCAGGTCCAGCAGCTGAAAACAGGAGACCATCTGATCATGCCGGGTTTATCTGGCCTTAATCCCTTTCCCACTTAGAAGCAAAGTGAAAATGGCTATGTGCAAACAGCATTAAACCAGAACAGTCTGCGAGTAACTCGCAGTCTGTTCAGGTTTAATTATTATATAAGGTTTGGAAATGAATAGTTAAAAAAGGCCCGCCATTACGAACAAAGAAACAGATGTCTAGACACACACAAAAACCATCTTACAAACCGTAAAGGCAACATTAATGAAGTTTCCACAAGTTGTAAATTTAAAAGTAAATTCAAAAAAATGTTGTAGGCCATGTACTTCAACCGGTAAATGTGAAATAGATCTTAGAGTAAAATTATTATTTAATCAATTATATAAAAACAAATAAGCACAGCAAAATCAAACAAATACATTATTTGACAAAACGTTTAATCATAAAATGTTTAAAACATGCTTTAGATCAAATTATAATATTATCAACAACAAAAAAACACTATCGATAAAAAAACGCTTCCAAATTTTTGCCTATACCGGTAAGTGCGACCTTGAACTTTTAGCAAAAGACACAGTTCTGACAAATAATTGTACTTGAAGTTAGCAAATAACTATAATATGACTATATAATGTCCTTTGACTTCTATTTTCAGAGTTCCATATATTCATAATTAATTAAAATCCCATTGTAAAAAGTGAAAAGTAAATTAATGTGTGAGTAAATGAAAAAAAATACTTGAAGTGTTCAATCAAAAACATCAACACAATTGTCAGACAGGTTCTCTCCCAAAAATTTCCTTACATGATTTGGTAAGATTTTCAACTTTTACCAGTGTTCCCTCTAAAAATTCTCCTAGCCACTTCTACAGGGTATTGGCGAAATTGTAAAGCGTATTTACTCAAATACCCCTCTTATTTGGTTATATACATGTATGTTTGGTTATATACATGTATGAGCCTTGTTCAGGGAAAATGGAGTTTAAGGCATGTATGTAAAGGGTCCTCTCTGATTAAGCCTGTGCAGTTTGCACAGGCTAATCAGGGACAATACTTTCCGCTTTTATGGTATTTTTCATTTAAAAGAAGTCTCTTCTGAGCAGAAATCCAGTTTGAGGCGGAAAATGTCATCCTTGATTAGCCTGTGCAGGGTTCGACATTAACTTTTTTTACAGCAAGACCGTCGGACCAGCTCCTCTTAATCCTCTTAAAATGTACTAGCCCGAACCTTATGTCTACTAGACCACAAATGACATAGCAAATGAACACAATTGTGTCATGTAACTGTTTAATCAGGATTTATCAGTAAATAATCAGTGAACACCAGATTTTTTTTATGCATAGAGTAAAACAATTAAATAAAACTTTTTTTGCTTTTCTCCGTCAAATTCAATTCATGGGAACTGACTTGATTTTCCATCTAGGATAAAATTGACGTTTTCGTGTTTCTTTATAATTACGTTTCGTGTCAGTTTAAGCATCGGATTCTTTTTTATTAACTGATTTGTCGGACGAAAATCCGAACTTGAACAAAGCCATTCTTTAAATTACATTCTCTTGTTTGCTACGCAAAAATGTTTACATTGACGATACCGATTTTCGATAGAAGTCGTAAATCATGCTCTACAGTTTTACGACACTCTAGAAAATCATTAATATTCATGACAACTTGACCAATGGAAACAAGCAATTTCAGCAGGAAGCTCTCCTTTGCGTCTAAAAATAGCAATGAATCATGTGAATGCTCCGCGTTTATTTAAATACACTAGTTTTGTTTTAATGTAAATAACGGATACGAGAGTAATTTTACACATTAAAAATAAAGGTTTTCACAGCAGTTAGTTGTAATTATATGAATCAGTATAGATTTTTTTATGTACGACCAGTCGGACAAGCTAGCCCGCAGTTTTACTAGCCCGACCACTGATCTTACTAGACAATGTCTGTCGGACGTGCCTTAGTGTCGAACCCTGCTGTGCAAACTGCACAGGCTGACTCTGAGATGACCCTTTACGCACATGCATTAAACCCTTTTTTCCAGAGAGAACCCAAATGTACCTGTATAGAGAATGTTTACCCAGAGAGAACCCATATATACCTGTATGGAGAGTGTCTGCATCTCTGCGTCCATCTCATGCCCCTCGTCTTCCTCGTCTGACCCCTGGTTACCATGGAAATGACCTGGGGAGGAGCTGGACTTCTTCATGTTCCCGCCACCCTTCTTCGTTTTGTGTTTGGACTTGCGGTCCCGGGGATTCCTTGGTACTGACACCTTGCGTCTGTGACCTGGCAATGAGATGCATCATCATTCATATCATTGTTGTCATCTTCCTCATCCTCACCATCATCATCAAAATCATCATCATCATCATAGTTCATTTTATCATGATAATATTTTACAGAAAATGTTATGTTTAAATTACAAACAGACAATAGAGAATTTTGCAATTTCTTAACACTGTGGACATTTAGAATATAGAATATATATTTATATATATTATTAAGAAAATATATTATTTAGCTCCTCTTAAATTAAATATTCTTGGACTTCACTCGCAAAACACATACATATTATCAAAACCTAAAATTTGTACATTCTATAATGCAGTACTCTTTTATATCAAAGCACTTAGATAACTCTATCACAGTGAACACAACAACAATATAAAAATTCTGTAATCATCAAAAGCCTGAAGAACCTATGATTTATGAATGATGCCTTTGCATGTGAGCATGCAGCAATCAAGTTATTTAAACAAAACACAACAATCCTGAAATCAGCAACTGCCTCATCAGCTTACCACCATTCAGCGAGGCCTCAGCGAAGGACCTTATGGCGTGCACACAGCTCTCAAAGTTGAGTGGGGTCACATGGGCGGCGTCTCTCACCAGGAATGACAGGGTCTCAGATGCTTTTAGCATGGAGCGGATATCACAGCACTGGATTGGCTCATTGAGCTCGATGCTGTACTGGTTGACTGGTGGCAGCCGCTTGTACTGCTCATCTTTGTGTACCTGTGTATGGTGGGGTGTGATCATCAGTGTTATCAACAAAGTCATCACCATCATCACAATTACCACCAGCACAACCAGCACAACATTCAAGAATGAAATTAAAACATGTGAAATGTCTGTACAAAACTAGACCGTGTTAATATTGTGATGAATACGCCTTACCTCTGCATGTAATTAATATATCCAAGTGTCATCATCATCGTACAGAAATAATACAAATACTACGATGACATTTTAACTAGAATAATTAATAAACAATGCATTTAATTTTGTATCTAGAATTGTGTAGGAGAATTTCATTTGACAGTTGTGTGTGTATACAAACAAAGACAGATGTTTATAGTGAACCCAGTGAACTCTTCTACCTCAACTTTGATGTAGGGGTGTGGAAGAAAGAAAGGGGGTATAATTACATAACATAATTAAATATGAACATTGTGATACACATTTTTCAATGCTAATACACAGATTTTTCGTAGGATACAAACAGTAAAAAGTACATATTACCGTACTTATGAATGTTTGGTTAATTATTTTTTAAAGCCACATTTACACTCTGAAAATGTTCATATTTTGCCCCAGATAGACTTCATGTCATTGATGTCTTCACACATGTCTACACACCAACACTGACTAATCCATGCAACATTTAACCAGCAGGTTACATTAATCATGAATAAGATAAGAGTTTGTCACTAAATGATGAATACCTGTTGACAATAGGCACTAAAGCACTTGTTGATAATTATTCTGTAAATGTCGGACTAAATTTGCACACAAAATGTTTAAGTTGCACACATTAGTTTTTATGTGTAATTGTAAACAAAAGGTAAATTACATGTACTTTATAAAAAAATAAAGCCATCCTAATCACAATATCTGCTCTTACTGTTGTACTTAATAATATTTATTCTTTAAAGATAAAAAAAGCACACAAAATGTAGGTGATGCACACAAAACCCTGTATATGTAACTCCTTTCAAAACAAACACAATCTGGAAAACGCAACAATATGCGCTGTAGTTTTTTGTGAATATTATAACCCAAGTTTGATGAAAATCCTACACTAAATGAAGACAGAGTTGCTGTAAGAAGAATGGGATGGATTGAAGCAGGCATGCTGGCACACTCGTACACACGCACAGAATAATGCCCACCATATCCACACACCTTTCCATCGTGGATAATATTGCATGCAAGTTTGAATGTTGAATGCCAAATAGTGTAGTAGCACTTTGCTTAAGATAAAGTCTACAGACAGACAACGGAACAGTCAACCATGGCACATCCAGTATAAATCTCTCTACTTCATTTCAGATGGTAGATGGTATAATGATTCTGAGGAGTTTCAACACAATTTGTTTACCTCTTGATTTGCCTAAAATTTAAAATAGTCTTACTAAGTGTCTTGCTCTTAGAAACACTGCATTAAGGACATACATACGCACATCATTTTATGTAAATCTTTTTTTCCCTATAGAATGTGAATAACCTAAATATATGTAATCAGTCATAAGTATATCCCTTTGAAAGACTGTGGGTAAAAAATTGGTGAAAAATTGCTGATTTGTTTATTTGTTTTTAATCACTCTATAATCACATAATCACAGTTTCAAAAGAAATAGCAAATTTAAAATCTGCATAAAAGCCAACTTTGTTTGTGTTATATGGTAAAATCAAGCCAAAAAGATACTATTATCCTGGGATTTATGCCACCTGATGTTAAAATATGTAAGTATAACCATTCCAAAACAACGATTATGTACGTCAGTAAACAAGTAAGACAAAAAAAGGTTAATTTTTTCTTATCAATTTACTGTCACTTTTGCCCAATTTTCAGAAACTAATTTTCTAAATGATGTATCAATTTAAAATAAATTGTCTAATCAATTGTTTATTTAATTGAACAAGAACGGTGTCAGATGCTTTCACATCACATTAAACCATTTATCCATATTAAATGGGAAAAGTCCAATCTTATTTGGACAGAAAATACAGGCATACCCCACAGTTCACTTTATTACATCATGGAGCTCCAATGTGTTTTCTTCTGGAAACTGGCAAACATTTTTTTATGATTTTTTTTTTTAAAGCAAGAATTGCTTTAAGAGCACCGCATAATGGGTGTTATCGCTTGGCTACGGGTACAGTTTTGAATAAATGAAAGCTTGTCAGATTTTTTCTTTTTTTTAGAGGTCACAGTGACCTTGACCTTTGACCTAATGACCCAAAAATGGGTGTGGCGTGTAGAACTAATCTTTCATTTAAGAACCAATGTTCAAAAGGTTAACAAAATTTTAAGGTTTTAGCACGACTCGGACGGCAGACGACACAACACGAAGAGCTGGCTATGAAAATACCTCGGGTTTCCGAAAACAGCCAAGCTAAAAATGGAAGCCATTCGTGTTCATTTTGCTTTAAGTCGAGAGGTGAAATATCATTTTAGGCTCCAATCAAGCTCTTACCAGCATCCAGCTGCCGTTCTCTGGTATGGCCCGCACCTCAAACTCCCCGTGCGAGGCAGATGGCCGGTTCCTGATCTCAAACTCACTGTCTGAGTTGTAGTCCCTGTCGCCCCCGGTAACCGCACCACTTCGGGAGGACACCTCGCTGTCACTCTGAGCCTCTGGCAAGGAGAAATAACAAACAGAGTATAGCAAGTGGTTGGGGTAGAATATTGATTTTATTTCACTTATGATCAATATCTTTAAAAGAAATATGTACAGATCACAAAACTTCATGATAAGTCAAAAATGTAATTAAAAAAATAATCTGGCATCATTTCTTAACTGGATGATTCTGGGTACCAATAAAATTGTGAAAATTTACAATTAATGTGGCTGAAAAAAGCTGTAACTTTCTTTGGTTCAAATTTTAAGCATCACAATATATGAAACAGATCAGCATCAGTCAACTTATTGTTCAGCCTTTTTTGCTATCCATTTAAACTAAAGAATAAGCCACTAATAACTCAAAATCTTTTATCGGAGCTCAAGTTATGTTGTTCAAATATGATTACATCAAATCTATTGCATACCTGCATCTCTCAGACCCTCTGGAAGGTTGACCCCAGAGTTGACCTGTAGCACTGGTGGGGGATCAACACCCGCCCCCACAACTTCGAGAAGCGTAAACAGGTGGTACCAATCTACGGACTGGTGGATGTTAGCCGCATTAGTCCTCAGCATTTCATGGAGTCCGTAGGCGACCTGCTGACATATACTGACACTGTGGACCACCTGGGGTTTCATCATTAACAGAATCTGTGCTGAGGATAACACTAGAGGGGCAATGTCCTCGCGTCGTAACAGACGTATAGAAATTCTTAGCAGACCGACAACTGCCCTCTCTACCATGAAGGTGTGGTGGGGAGCGTTGACTATGAGACTGTATATGTGCTCCTTTACTGAATCCCAAACTGGCGTGACACGATCTCTGGAATGTAGAAGGAACTTTTAATGTTGATGATGGTCAAAGAGAATGGACGGTTTAAAAAAGAAATATTATTGATAGTCTGTTAAGTTTTGAATTCAGATAAGGTTTATTTTTTATGATTATGTTTATTTATAAAGATTTATGAAACATAAACTACCGTGTATAGCTGCATGAGCTAAAGGTTGACAATGACTGACACTGGACAAAAGCTCACCACGAGCACTTTGTGCTCTTAAAGCTTAGGTGGGCATAACGATCTATTGAAAAAATAATAACAAAACAAAATTATAGATAATCTGATACAAGTCAGTATGGACATATCACATTGAATCACTTAAATTTGTATATTTTCCACTTTTATGCTTGATTCAGGAAATAAATAAAAGCTTACCATGAGATTAAAATAAAGTTAAAAAGTTATTTCTGTCACATCATACTCAGTTTTACCGATAATAACATGTTACCTGTTTTGCAGTATACAGGTGATGAATTGTTCAAAGAAAAAGACAGCTGCGTCCTCATCATAGTTTGTGCCCATGGAATCATGAGCCTCAGGGCCCTGCGACGTGAATATCAGTGCCTGCAAAAATAATGAAAATAGTGCTGACAATCAAGCTGAATGGGTTTGATTTTTTACCATTTGGAGAATAGGCAGAAAAGGTTTAAGATTTAACTGAAATGATGAAAGCTTTATCTGAAGGGTTCTGACATAACTATGAAGGGCTTTAATATTTAACTTAAGAGCTTTGAAATTAAACTGCTGAAGTTCTTTACAATTCACTGAAAGGCTTTAAGACGTACCTGAATTGCTTCACAAATGGACTGAATTGATATAAAATTTAACTGAATTGCTTTTAGATTTAACGCGAGGACTTAAACATTGAAATGAAAGGCTTTAAGATTTAACAGAGAGACTTTAAAATTTAACTTTAATTAACTTTAATTATTCACCTTGATCAGTTCGTGCAAGGACTCTTCTCTCAGGAACTTGCTGTCCACAATGAGCTGCTCCAGCTGGCACTCCCGTATACACCTGGTCGCAACTTTAGTTGCCTCAGCCTCCTCAGCAGTGGGTCCCTTGCTGGTAGCAGACTCCGTCATCGTGAAGTACGAGTAGAAACTGCTGAGGACCCCGGTATCTGATCGCTGATTGGTCCCCTGGCTCTCTTCCTTTACGAGGCAGATCTTACCAGAGGGGTGGATGAAATCTTCCACCTAGAATTCAGGATTAAATATGCTGTATTTAAACAATCACCCGCATTTCATACTAAACCAATCTTTCAGTTATGTATTACAAAGATAGGGAGATGAAAAGCCAAGTGTTTGAATTTTCATTCATTAAAGCTGCATTCAGACAGGATAACCCACTCACCTAATCTTTTTTCATACCCCAATTAATCAAATAAGTATTAAAATTAAAACTACACTACTTTTCACTAACTATTTGCACAATAAAAAAAAATAATACAGAAACCTTCAAAATGTTGATGGTCATTCAAGAAAAACATTACTACATTGTTAATCCAACATTCCAAATCATGAAAACTGTAGCCCCTTTTCATGTTGGAAAGACGCTATGAGGTAAATCAACTTTTTATCCAGAATTAACACAATTTCCACACAAGTGAAAAATGATAAAATTTAGTGTATATAAAACATATTACTATCATAGATGTTTTACACGTCAGGGCTCTTACTTGTGTAACTGACATATTCTAGCAACCCTAATTTTAGTAATTTTGCCATCTGTTGAGTCATCATTTTGATAAGAAACACTACGTTTGTGATAATGTTTTGATATTATTCAGAAAATACATTTGCATAAAGGCTGATAAACGCCACCATATTGTTTCCAAATAACCATTTGCAAAACTTTTCTTATACGAGTAATTTTTCCAATTTTTTTCTTCTACAAAATCTTAATTTCATGATTTTTAACTAATACTGGTAATCAACATTCATGTGTTATAATTTACTCAATAAGAAGACATTCATAAGAAATTTGTCATAAATTCCAAAAAGGAATGGCTGAATCTCTAGGATTGGTTGAAACTATAGCAAAGAAGAATTGACTTGGTGAAAACATGATAAATGAGTTTGTCTAAGGATATTTAAAATAGGATATAAACAAAATTGGCTGAATATATGTACCAAGTGCTATTCTTAACCACAGAAATATTTAACCAAAAACTGCAAACTCAATCTTTGATTTACAAGTTGCAACTTATCGACAATTAAAAGAAAAAGAATCGCTCAAAGCTCAGCTTAAAAGAGGCAGGATGGAAAGTCATAATAGTCTGGTGACATTTTCAAACAATTTTCTACATTCAACAGATTTCTTTGTCTAATACTTTATACTAATAAAGGTTTAAGGGTTATCTTTTCTATTTTCATAGAATACTAGCAAAGTGCTATAGCACGCTAAATCAAGATTGTTCCCTTGGGAAATTATTGATTTACACACTACATAAATATTTTAACTTTTTATCAGTCAAATACCTCAATCATGCTCTTTGGCAGCAGTTTAGCACGGTACAGCTGTAGCATGCAGTCTAGAATGTTCTTCCATCCCTCCCTCAGGATGTCGCCATGACGATGTGCCAGGGTAAACACCGTCCGCGCCGCAAGCTGGGCCTTGTTGTTCATACCAAACTGTATCGGGATGTTCTCTGGGGCCTGAACAAACATCAAATGAGCCTTGTTCTGTGCAAACTGGGCTAAATGCATATGCGTAAAGTGTCGTCCCAGATTAGCCTGTGCAGTCCGCACAGGCTAATCAGGGACAACACTTTCCGCCTAAAATGGATTTTTGCTTAGAAGAGACTACATTAAAACAAAAAATGTCATAAAAGCAGAAAGTGTCGTCCCTGATTAGCCTGTGCAGACTGCACAGGCTAATCTGGGACGACACTTTACGCACATGCATTATGCCCAGTTTTTTCAGAACGCGACTCAAATATAAGTCGAGCGTTGAGCTTGTAACTCATTAAAATAATTGTTATCTGAACACTTAAGAATTTAAAAGTAAAATCTATTGAAACTTTCAAGTATCTTACCTCTGCAGTGCTCAGAAGTGTTGTAAACTTGCAAAGGGAGATCACTAAGTTATCAAAGACGTCACTCATTCCATAGTGAGCTGATATCATGGCACACTTTCTGGAATCAGAATAAAAATGGTGTTGACTGTTAAAATCTGTATTATCTGCCAATATTAAGAGCTGAACCTTGGGCAATAAGTTTTCAATAATCTTATAAATTACTACATACTGAAGGGTTGTAGGGCAAACTAGAACTGTTATTTAGAGCATAGTTAAGGACCTATATCAGCTAATAGTCTGCATGAAAGATGGTCATCAGCTACAATATATTTACCAGGAGCTTTTTGTAAAACAATATTTGATATACAGCAAAGTAATACATTTGTTATATCTTTAAGAGTTCAGTTTCAAACTATTGGTTTTAGCTAAACGCTTTCTTTTGCTTATTGAGGCACTCTCAAGTCTGTTTTCCGGGCATAACCAATATATTTTGTCTTTAATGGAGATCCTGAAAACACTTCAGACTGGGAAATAAATCCATAACCTCCACTTGCTAATATACACCAGATTTCTCCACTTTGACAACATGACCTGCATATTACTTACCTGAACCCAGAAATAGCCTTGGCTATAATGGCTTCATCGGAAGATTTGTCAAACACGAATGAGAGAGCAGCGACAGTGGGTCCCCAGATCAGTGTGAACAGGTCATGGTCGAAGGCTCCCGTGGGGGCGTGGCGGAACACCCCGTCCAGAGTACCAGCCCTCTTCAGCATCACCTGAGCAAGTAATACGCCTCATTCTGAGGAAATTGGGCTAAATGCATGTGTGCAGTGTCGTCCCAGATTAGCCTGTGAAGTCCGCACAGGCGTATCAGTGGCCACTCTTTCAGCTTTTATGTAACCATTTGTTTAAACAAATTATCTTCTAAAAAAATCCAGTTAATGCAGAAAGTGTCCTTGAGGATTAGCCTGTGCTGACTGCACATGCACACATGCATTAAGCCCAGTTTTCCCAGAAAGAGGCTCAAATGAAATACATCAAAGTAATTAGAGACTACTTGGCTGGTATTTAATGCAGATTTAATTACAATTTTTCTAGCTTAAGTTTTGTATAGTTATCAAATGGGACTGTATGGACCAGTCAAAACTTTGGATTTAAGTTGGACTTAAGCAGGCAAATAATTCATCTCAGGTGATGAGAGTCCACTGCAATATGCCAGTACACAATTTGACAAAAGTACCGATACAATAAATTATTCCCGTGGGTAAGGTGATCTCACAAAGGATCAAGCTAGGAAAGTCAATCAAAGAATTGCTAAGTAAAACAAGCACAGACCTGCGCCCAAATTCACCAAAACATTCTTAGACTTGACTCTTAAAATTAAGAATACTGTTAAACTGTACTGTTCTTCTAATTTGATAAATTTAATATGACATGGATGATAACACCTTTTACAATAAAATCTTCTTAAGAACAATTTATTTAAAACAAAAACATCATGTGTAGCCTTTATATTTTCAAACACTGAGTGTATTTTCTCTTTTCTAATTCTTTATTCTTATGTCTACGAACGGGTTTGTGAAACCAAGAAACTGTATAAATTGTGAGCAATTAAACCTTACCTTCCACAGGTAATTTTCCCTCACCAGCCCTGTGTGCTCTGATGGCATCACAATCTCCTCTGTTCTAAAATGACAATTGTCTATTTCATTGAGGCCAATCATTAAAAAAACATTTGTAACTGAGCATTTGTGTGAAGCAATATTTTAATACATACTTATTAAAGAAACTTATATTATACATATATATATAACACTGATATGCTTCTTAATCTTGCAGATTTTTTACCTGAAGCATTCATCAGAGAAAAGAAAAATATTTGTTAAATTTAAGAAAAATAGCTTTTTTTTCTTGTTTCTCATGTGCACTGAACTTACTTAATAGCATTATAGATTTCCAACAGCATTTCACTTTCAAAATCCTCACCACCGTTGGTTTTGGACAGATTTCTTTTAAATTGCTGAAACAAGACGACATGCATACTTCAAGTGAGGACATCCTAGTTTCTAGCTGACACACTACTAAATTATTAGGGATTTCGATGACTTTTTGGATATCCAATTATCCATTTCTGGGTTAATATTCAGATAGTAATTCAGTACCCAAATATAAGTATATAAATAATTATTACAAAAAATATCTCTTGTTATTAAGGCATGAAGTTTATGTTAATTGATTTTATCCAGAAAAGCTATAGGCCTCTGAAGGGGGTCCCCACACATTTCCAGACATATATTTATATTTATTCTTTATTATAGTCTCAATTACATACAACAGTACAAATATTTATATATATATAATAGACAATTGTATGTAACCTTTCTAAATTAGAAATCTCAGAGACATGAAATCAACAAACTCGCTTGATATAAAATTAAGGGATTAACAACAGATGGCGCTTTCACACACCAATAACATTTACATAGTTGAAAAACAAACAATCTATCATGCAAATTAGGTGCGCATGTCATTATAATAGCTGGCTAATTAACCAATTAACAAATGTCAATTATTGATATTTCAAGATCTCAAAAGTATTAATCTTAATTGTATGCTTAACATATTATTATAAGAAATAAGACCCTAAACATTCCAATGTGACCCAAAAATAAAAGATGTATGACTTTCCACATGGATTTGCTATACAATATACTAGACACACAAAACAAATTACAAGCGTTTTTTTAATTAATTTTGGTTCTTTTAATTTAATAGACAGCCATGATGACACTGTCCACACAAACAGTTATTTATCGCAACAAATGTGAAGACATTTATGTGATAAAACACTCTTATTTTACAAAAAAAAATAAAAAAATACAAGTTCAAATATGCATGGTATCATAGCAATACACAATGTGCTGAATATATGGGTCAATAGGAGAAATCAAGCAATATTGCATATTGTAATGTAGCAAAACTTTGGGTATAGATATAGTCTTTATATACTATAGTTTATATTATGTGGATTATTAACAGAGAGTTATTTGCTGGCTCAAACATTATATGATTGACCCATAAGCTTCTCACTCTGGTTAACATTGTCCACATTAAAATGAAATCACATCTGATGCCTTCTCTGAGTAATGGAATTATACTGAAATGAATCACAGAACAAACAATGTGAGGGGCATGAGGGTCACTTACCTCAAAAGTCATGGGTATATTCTGTTTCTTCACATTGTGATTGTGCTGGTCTACATTCAGCATGATAATGGCGTAGGAAAGTGTAAATGCTGCATCTGCATTGGCAAAGGGCTCACCGTTGGATTTCTGAAAGACACGTCTTTGAATTAAAGGCCAAGTAAAAAGAATATTTGGCTTCTCCATGAGGTATTCCATTTGTATATTGGTTCACCATTAATAACTGTCATTTGTTCTCTAAGCTTACTACACAATGGTTGAGCAAACACATGCAATGCAAACAGTGTATTAAGCATAGTTAAGACTTACAGGGAGGAATTCAGCAGAAAGGATGAGAAATAACAGATCACGTTTACAACAAGAGCACCGCATAACGGGTGCCACGCTCGGCTGCGAAAGCTTGTCAGAATTTTTTTTTTTAAGAGGTCACAGCGACCTTGACCTTTGACCTAGTGACCCAACAAGAGATGTGTTTGTCAGAAATACAATGCCCCCTACTGCACCGCATTGAAATAAAAAATTTATTTATCATTTGGTAGGTATTGAAATCATCTCCCTTTAAAGGTTATTACTTCCCTTAAATTTTGTCCAATCCAACCAGGGGGGGGGGGGGGGGGGGGGAGGGGGGAGGCTCTCACAGTCAATTATGACTATGTCAGACATCACTGACAACCAAGGCCTGTGGTTTAAAAGAGATCATAGCCAGAGTTAATCATGTATCTATGGACATAAGTCCACAGGTATGTTATGAACATCAAAGATATTATAATTATATCATTAAAAAAAAAAAATTGATAAATGAATCAATTGGGTTATAAATAATCAAAATAATACATCTGTACAGTAACTGTGAAAAGAAATTCAATTCTTGGTAAGGAAATATATAATATCCATAGAGACGGGCAGACACCAGAATATTGACAGAGATCAACGCAAATGTATATTATGTAACCTTAATGACATCGAGGATGAATTTCACTTTGTTCTTAAATGTCCTTATTATAATGATGTTAGGAATGCATTAATTCCGAAATATTATAGAATCCGGCCAAATATGTTAAAGTTTATTAAACTACTTAATAGCTCAAACAAAACTGTATTAAGAAAGCTAGCCATGTATTGTTTAACATGCTTTAAAATAAGAGAAAATGTCATATATATGTAGTGTTAAATAGAAATACATTTTTACAAAAAAATAAGGTCAGAAATATGTAATTATACCTATATTTGTAAACCTATATGCATAACATTGTGTGACCACTGTGAATTAAACCCATCCATGTACAATTCTCACGAAATATGTTCACGAACTATGTTTATTTCGTGTTTATTTAGATTATTTATTCTTTAAAATGATGTGTGTTTTTGTGTGTACTTCAACGCATGCTGTTATTTATATGTATGTTAATGACAATTAGCTTCACATGCTTAAGTCAAAAATAAACTATTCTGTTCTGTTCTGTTCTGTTCTGTATAATATGAGATTTATAATTATATAATTACTTCCCTTGAAAATAATTGTCTGTAACAAATCTCGATTTTTGGTAGCAAATAATTAAAAGCCACTTCCTTGACTGTAGATTCACCACTCAAAATATGCAGCTCCATGAGATACACATGCATGCCAAATATATAAAGTGGCTATGTTCAATAATTAATAATTTTCTCCCTTTTTAAAGCTTATTACTTCCTTTAAATCTGTATTTTTTACCGAAGAACGTAAATGATGACCTTGACCTTTTACCACAATATGTTTGTCAGAAACACAAAGCCGCCTACTGCGTCGCTTTTATTTATTTAACAAAAATATATACGTGGGCAGGTCAGATAACTATGTCCATTTAAAGCTTATTACTTCCCTTGACTTTGTTTTTTGCACCCTAGACCTTGAAGGATTATGTTCACCTTGAAATTTTACCACTCAAAATGTGCAGCCCCATGAGATACACATGCATGTCAAATATCAGGGTGCTATCTTCAATATTTAAAAAATTATGGCCAATGTTAAGGTTTTAGCACGACGCCTACGGCGGACAGCAAACGGCGGACGACGAGCTGGCTATGACAATAGATCGGGTTTTCTCCGAAAACAGCCTCGCTAATAATACATAAAAGAACCATCATTTTCACAATATCTTAATAACTCACATGCCAGTGGTCTGCAAAGTGTTCCATCACCATGGAGATGACCGGGGCCTCCCCAGGAAGTCTGAAGGCTTCCAAATACTGTCTGAGTGCCTCGTCTATACGCAGGTCTTCAAAGTGGAACGACCTGCAACCAGTCACAATATAAACATCATACAATATACAGTATATGAAACAGTAAATTCAACATGACATGGATTGAGTTACCCAACATAACACTGGCTATGTTACCCAGGTTATGTTTACTTGACTTTTCATACAGATAACCATGTGTTAGTATTATTTCTATTTGATTATCATTCTATTTAATTATCAAATATATAAAAGTATATACCAGAGTCCAGAGGGGGTTATCACATGGTAGTCAAAATGGCGACATCCATGCAGAGGCAAGTATTTTTCGCCGTTTTAAAACTGTTATTACTTGTTTTACTTTTTTAAATACCGCTCACTTTCCAGCCATATCAGCAAGAAAGTGACTAGCGTTTATTTCGTATTAATATTTGCTCTTTATCTCGACTTTACTCTTTGTGAAGTTTCTTAGCGGGGTGACCTAATTACAGCTGCACTAAGAAAATATGCCGGGAGAAAGGTCGAGATATAAATCAAATTTTTATACGAAATAAACGTTAACCACCTTTTTACTGATATGGCGGGAAAGTGAGCATCATTTTAAAATAAAACAGTAAAGTAATACAAGTTATATAAAAATGGCGAAAAATAACTGTCTCGGCATGGACGTCGCCATCTTGACTATCACGTGATTACCCCCTCTGTATAATGTCATGTTAACACTACCAATGTATCCCATGCTCATTCTTTTTGCAAGTTTTTTTTCAGAAAATCTAGAAGCCTATAACACATTCAAATTGCAATTGGGCAATGGGTCCCTTGCTAATTTCTATCTCTGTACAAAATATTGCATACTCAGTTTCGTACAGTGCATTTTAAAATAACTTTTTGGCTGATTGAAAATTATTTTTTGATTGCATTCTGAAGTGGAATGAATGTTTCCCACACCATCTGCTTACCGGCCTCAATTAGCAAGGCCATTCTACAAACGAAGTTAGTTTGTTTCCATCCCTGCATTACATTATATATAATCAAATAAGTGGGAGTATATTCATATATTATGAAGTAAAGAACACCATTAACACTGTAAAAACAAGACTATTGCCAAGCAATATATGTTCTTTACTGGCTCCACCTTTGTCAGATTTTTTTTATTAAAAAAAAAAATTATTAAAAATTATCGCAGGATCCAGAAAACCATCATTTTCAGCAGTATTTCTAGTCTATTTCTTGCCGTAGCAAACAGAATTTTTGTCGTAGGAACAAAATGAAATGACGTGCATAATGTCCATATTGCCATCTATTCATGTTTCAAGTTTCATTAAAAATATGAAGAACTTTTAAGTTATCGCAGGAGCCAGAAAAGTGTGACAGACAGACAGACTCACAGACAGACAGACGCACAGAGCGCAAACCATAAGTCCCCTCAGGTGAAACTGGTAGGGGACAAAAACAAACAGAAAACGCTTACTTGACAAATGCCTCAAGCAGCTGCGAGTTACTTCGTTTTGTGATGAACTCCCCGAGCACTTTCTTGTCAATCTTAGGGTTGCCCCGTATAAAGGTCACGACCTCTCCAGGCTCCAAAGGGTCCGCTAGCAGACCCTGTTCCTGTAGATAGCTTATACCTTTGCCTGGCTTCTGGTTAAAGTACTCTGTGCCCGTGTTGTATACCTATACAAACATAAACAACAATTACTCATTTAGATGGCAACCTATCAACAAAATAAATAAAATATAGGTCTTGGTCAATTTGGCAAATTTTACATAATTTAAGGGCAATAATTTAGAAGTGCTTCATGAGCTGGTAATCATAATTGGGCAAGATTTTGCACCGACCATTATTGTGACTAAGTTTGATTATGATACAATAAAAACTATTTGAGTTAAAGGGGAACAAGTTTAAATTTGCCTATGTGTCATAATGCAAGGATCATAACTCAGATGTGCTTCAGACGAACTGGCTTGTTTTAAAATTTGGTGGAGATTATATGCCCACAAATAAAACAATTCAGAGGAGCTTCAAGCCATCTGGCTATTTATCCAACTTCTCCAAGAAATCATACCAACAAACATTAAAACTAAGTTTGATGACAATAAAAACTATTTGAGAGCTAACAAGGTTAAATGTGCCCATTTAGCTATAAAAAAGGGCCATGATTTAGAATTGATCCAGGCAATCTCTTTGGTTATTGAATAACAATCATGATATTATGGCCCCAATCAGTATAACCAAGTAGCATGAGGATCTGATTTAAACTGTTAGAAATAGAGGGCAGACACACATAAGTTTGTTAATTTTCTGTAATTAAACGGCCATAATTCAGATGTGATTTATTGCTAGCAAATTTTGATGTGATATTATGCGTAAAGATATTATCAGCAAGTTTGACGATGATAGTATTTTAAGTATTTAAGTTCAAGAAAGTGGACAATGTAAGTTTTGCCCATTTTTTATTTAAAAATTCAAGAGTCATAAATTAGAATTTCTTCAAGTTTTCCTTGTTGGTTATAAAACTAAGCCGTAATATATGCCTACAAAATTGTCACCTTGTTTCATGATGATCAGATTGAAACAAAAATTAACAGAGAGTGCCCCATTGTCCGCCTGATGCAGGTGTTGATATAATACACCCCATCCTTTAAACAGGTGTTTAAAATGGAGAATACCGGTATGTGAACAACTTATATATAGACAACAGAAGCTCTGAGAAGGCCAGCACAGTTCAAAACTAGATGTTTGCTTCCACAACAAACGCATAGTATGTCTCTATCATGACTGCAAACCTGGTAATATTGCCTTCAAGACATTGCATGGTGATAGCGGTCAACAATCTTCTAAATGTATCTCTGTATCCATTTTGACCATCACCATTATATTACAGCTTTCATATGCAATAGGCCTGTATCTGCAGTCTGTCTGCAGAATTGATCTCAGGGCTACAGCAACATGATTGATCCAGTGACCTTGGACCTACTAAACCAACAAGAGATGTGTTTGTCAGAAACACAATGCCCCCTATTGCGCTGCTTTGAAGCCAAACATTTGACCTTTGACCTTGAAGGATGACCTTGACCTTTCACCACTCAAAATGTGCAGCTCCATGAGATACACATGCATGCCAAATATCAAGTTGCTATCTTCAATATTGAAAAAGTTATTGCAAAACTTTAACCTTGACTTTAACCAAGGTTAAAGTTTTGGGACAGAATGACAGACAGACAGACAGAATGACAGACAGACAGGCCAAAAACAATATACCCCCGATCATTCCATCCGAGGGCAAAAAAATCAATAGATATCTTTTCTTCACAACAATCACAATATCATACAAATATAACAGCTCAACAATTGTAAGTGTTCAATATATTGAGCACAAACCAAGTATGAGTGGACTAACAAACACATGGATGGATAGGGAAAATTGTATATCTGCTCAGTTGAGGGGAAGACATAATGTCCAAGTATAGTGTTCAATGGCACAGGATGTTCCCATGTTACAGAATGTCATACCCGTTCAATGGCACAGGAGGTTCCCATGTTACAGAATGTCATACCCGTTCAATGGTACAGGAGGTTCCCATGTTACAGAATGTCATACCCGTTTTCGTTGTTTGAGTGCTGTTAGCTCATCATGTCCAGGTAACTCCGCTGTGACCTTCATACGATTGGGTTTGATATACGGCACTTTTCTTCCATCTTTGAGTGTCTTACCAACATCTGCAATGTAAGCAATTACACAAGTCATAGAGAATGCTATTTAAAAGGGCAAAAAACAGACATGATATGATAAGAAAATCTGAAACCCAGGGCCTTGGACAATAACCATGTAAGATGTGTAGATTTTGACATCTATCCTGTATAATTGAGAGCCTTTGGCAGCATGGAATATTGGTTATCATTGACACATGCTGAACTTAATAAACTACAAAACCTTTACTATCAGTTACTTGAATGACAAACAAATATTCAAACCATGCAAATGTTCGCTACACAAACTTACATTACATGCCGCCAAAATAACTAACGGACCAACCAACGGGCAGAGTGTCAACTATATAGCCTACTTAACTTTGATTAGGGGGTATAACTAAAACTAAGAATGAACAAAAGATTGCCAAGCAATATGGTCCCCTACCAGTTAAACTCCACCATTGTCAGATTTTTGTTTTGTTTATATTTGTTGCCATAGCAACCAGAATTCTTGAGGTAGGAACAAAATGTAATGACATGCATAATCTCAATATTGCCATCTGTCCATGTTTCAAGCTTCATGAAAAAATATGAAGAACTTTTGAAGTTATCGCAGGATCCAGAAAAATGTGACTGACAGACTGACTGACTGACTGACTGACTGACTGACTGACTGACTGACGCACAGAGCGCACACCATAAGTCCCCTTCAGTTTCACCAGTAGAGGACAACAATAAGAGGTAAGTAGAAGAAGTAAACAAATATAAACATTAACCTATAGAAGCTTCGTTCCCCTGTATAACTTTTGTCCCCATCGCAAACCCATTTGTAGAAGGTCCAACAAGGCCATCTTCTTTAACCCCCGAGTGACTTTGACCTTCAGCTGACCCCATGACTTCTGACCCTTCAGACTTCATTCCTGACCCCTCGTCTGAAGGTTTGGCGGTGGCTTTGAGGATCCGGGAGTGGCAGTGCTGTTCTATGCTGTCCACAACCGTCAATAGAGCGTCCAGTGATAGCAGGTGGGTGGAGAATAGGCCGGACACCGGGAATGCATTCTGAAAGGGAGCATAAACATCAAAGGCACAGTTCATAGAATAATATTTAATGCATTTCATCCTGTTAGCAAGCATATTCGGCATTGTCAAAATAAACCCTTGTGAAATAAACATAATCTTGATTTCAGTAATAATGGCATAAAGCTGTCATATTTAGTACAATAATGAAATTTTCTCTATGCTCCTGAGCTTTGGTTGTTCATAGTGTTTTCTAGACATGTTCTTTTGTTTATTTTTAAAAAAAGGAGACAGAAAAAATGAAAAATTGATGAAATAAGAAGAATACTATGTAGGTATCAAATACAGATAAAGTAATTTGCTCACAATAAAATAATAACCCACTAACCGACACTTGTGGGTTCCATATTATAACCCCATGTATATAATTATAACTTTAAATCTTTATTTTACACTATCCCAGTATTATCTAGTTACATGTAGATGCCCAATACAGTTAACTATCCATGGAGAGATGGTGAATAGATGAACGCACAGTAAATTAATGTAAAATAGGCACAAAACATTTGGAGGGAGTAGGTTTACTGCTTGAAAGTCCTTGAATATGTAAGTTGAAAAGTCTACTTTGTTGAAAAAGTCTGTAAACGAGTATACCTCATCCCCATGCTCTTGTATAAACATGAAGTAACAACCTTACAGAGCTTGTATAAACATAAAGTACCAACCTTAGAAAGACTGTATAAACATGAAGTACCAACCTTAGAGAGCTTGTATCAACATGAAGTACCAACCTTAGAGAGCTTGTATTAACATGAAGTACCAACCTTAGAGAGCTTGTATCAAAATGAAGTACCAACCTTAGAGAGCTTGTATATACATGAATTATCAACCTTAGAGAGCTTGTATAAACATGAAGTACCAACCTTAGAGAGCTTGTATAAACATGAAGTACCAAAATTAGAGAGCTTGTATAACATGAAGTACCAACCTTTGAGAGATTGTATTAACATGAAGTGCCAACCTTAGAGAGCTTGTATAAGCATGAAGTACCAACCTTAGAGAGCTTGTATCAAAATGAAGTACCAACCTTAGAGAGCTTGTATATACATGAAGTACCAACCTTAGAGAGCTTGTATAAACATGAAGTACCAACCTTAGAGAGCTTGTATAAACATGAAGTACCAACCTTACAGAGCTTGTATAAACATAAAGTACCAACCTTACAGAGCTTGTATAAACATAAAGTACCAACCTTAGAGAGCTTGTATAAACATGAAGTACCAACCTTACAGAGCTTGTATAAACATGAAGTACCAACCTTACAGAGCTTGTATAAACATAAAGTACCAACCTTAGAGAGCAAGTATAAATATGAAGTACCAACCTTAGCGAGCTTGTATAAACATGAAGTACCAACCTTAGAGAGCCTGTATAAACATGAAGTACCAACCTTAGAGAGCCTGTATAAACATGAAGTACCAACCTTAGCGAGCTTGTATAAACATGAAGTACCAACCTTACAGAGCTTGTATAAACATGAAGTACCAACCTTAGAGAGCCTGTATAAACATGAAGTACCAACCTTAGCGAGCTTGTATAAACATGAAGTACTAACCTTAGAGAGCCTGTATAAACATGAAGTACCAACCTTAGAGAGCTTGTACCAACATGAAGTACCAACCTTAGAGAGCTTGTATAAACATGAAGTACCAACCTTAGAGAGCCTGTATAAACATGAAGTACCAACCTTAGCGAGCTTGTATAAACATGAAGTACTAACCTTAGAGAGCTTGTATTAACATGAAGTACCAACCTTAGAGAGCAGCTTTGTCAGATCCTCAAACAGGTTTGTACAAGAGAGGTCACAGTCATAGTTGAGGTAGAGCTCAGTCACCAGGCCAGGTATCCTCCACAGCTGAACCATGGACTCCAGGGCTAGCTCTCTCACCTCGTATGTGATCCGGGGGTGGTCAGATGTGATTATCTCACTCAGCCTTGTAAGGTACATCTGTGGAAAGTGGGAAATAAAGTTACAATCTGTATGCATCTGACATTTTGTACATTACAAGTCTGGTTGAAAATGCCATAAGTAGTGGTATGTTAATAAACAAAAAGGGGTTGGAGATGGATTCTCATGTGTAGGAGCTGAACCATCGAAAGTAGTCCATGCTTCTTAACAATACACAATCATGAAAAAGAATTATTTCAACATGATTAAAAAAATCAATTTCATGAGAACAAAACAGTAGTAAACAAGGTTCAAGATCAATAATAAATGTGTTCTTTGTCAAAAGAACAAGAAATGTGTTTGTCAGAAACACTATGTCCCCTTCTGCGCCGCTTTGACTTTTTTTTTTACCTTTGACCTTGAAGGATGACCTTGACCTTGACCTTTCACCACTCAAAATGTGCAGCTCCATGAGATACACATGCATGCCAAATATCAAGTTGCTATATTCAATATAGCAAAAGTTATTGCCAAATGTTAAAGTTGGCGCAAACCAACCAACAGACCAACAGACCAACCAACCAACCAACCAACAGACAGGGCAAAAACAATATGTCCCCCACTATAGTGGGGGGGGACATAAAAATCTTCAAATATCATGTTCTGGAATAAAAGCCCTAGAACTTCCATGGCTGAAATTTTGATATTGGAAGTCTTAGAATTTCCATGGCTGTAAATTTTAGGCATTGAATGTATAAGAACTTCCATGGCTGCAATTTAAGATTTGAAAGTCCTCAAACTTCCATAGCTGAAATTTTGGAACTGGAAGTCTTGGAACTTCCATGAATACAATTTTGGAATTGGACGTCCTTAAACTTTAATTGGTGCAGTCTTGCAAGTTTCATGACACAAAATTTGGTAAATGAAAGCTATGGAACACAAAAAATAATTTACAGAAAAAGCTCACCTCTAACTGGAGTTTCAAATGAAAGCGCAGGGATTCAAACAGGAGGAAACACACACGCACGGCAGCTGCAGACAGGGACAGCCTTTCAGACTGCACAAGCTGAAATACAAGAGCAGTAGTTCTGATAATTGGTCTGATGATAGGCTGTCAGGTGAGCCCACTGGCTGTTTATGCACACCTGATATATCTGCAAGTAACCTCAGATTACCTCCGAAGATCTTGTGAGCCTTGTGGATGAAATTCCATGATAAGTAGTATGTTTGTAGCAGCTTTGGTCATAATATAATATTATTAACTTTCAGTGCTTGTTCATATATATTGAATTCCAGGCGATTGAATATTTAAATACTTTCATAATATGAGTATATGGAATATGAGTACTATCAGTTGCCATTCTTAATTTATAACAATTATAACAATAATTTCAAAACATTTAAAAGGTTTCATAACGCCCCATAAAAACTAGAGGTTTATCACAGATTTGACTTATGCTTTATTTATTGTTTTGTTAGCTTTGTTTAAGGGCAAATAGATTTAAAAAAAGAGTGGTTCACTGGGTATGCATCAGTTTAAGCAACAACTGCACTTTATTGGAATAACAACCAACCAATTGTCAAAGTGACCAATAAACCCCCTTATAATTGTCTTAGCGGAGGTACGTAGTCAACAGTAAACACACACAATAGCTGCATTTAGAGTCAACATTATAAATCCTCATCACCACAAGTATAAACAAGTAAATTCGTTGAATTGATATCCCCTGCTAATTTCAAAATGTTATGACCGACGGACGGATGGACAGACGGATGTAATGACGGACAGAGGAAATGACGAAAACGCCAATTCTATATCCCTCTGCCTTTCGCAGGGGAAAACAAGTATGAGCTTACCATGAACAAGTATCTGCACATATCGTCCTTGACCAGGTAGATAAGGGAGGCAAACTGGCTGATGTTGTCTGCCCCTGACTCCAGGGCCACCGTGAGCAGGCTCAGCCCCATGTGGATCATCACGTCCGTGTTGTGGCGGTCCAGGGGGTTGGTCAGTGATACCAGGAACCGGAATAGTTCCCGAACGCATGGGAGGCCATACGGAACGAGTGGCGCAGAGTCTGGAAAGTATCAAAGTTTGATCTTGTGTTTATACTTTATCCAAGTTTTGTTAGCATTTTTGTCATATAATGGCAATAAGTTTAAATAAAACTCAGTTAAGTTATCATAGAACAAATTCTCTGAGCGAGTTTGAAAAAGACTGGCAAGAAATGTGAGTTTTAAAAATGTTCACAAGTGTTTTCTATAGCCCGTTGTTATCAGGTACTTGGCACATAGAGATGATACAACAGATTTAAGTTATACCATTAATAAACAAGAGCTGTCACCACAGGATGACTTATGCCCCCTATAAACGCTTGATAGAAGTTATGAGCTTTTTTCAAAACCTAAACGCAGATTTCGAAACCTAAACACGGACCCTAAGTTCAAGGTCAAGGTCACAGGGGTCAAAATTTGTGTGCGTATGGAAAGGCCTTGTGAATATACACATGCATACCAAATATGAAGGTGATATCTCAAGGGACAAAAAAGTTATGAGCATTTTTCAAAACCTCAACGCAGATTTCGAAACCTAAACGCGGACCCTAACTTCAAGGTCAAAGTCACAGGGGTCAAAATTTGTGTGCGTATGGAAAGGCCTTGTCCATATACACATGCATATCAAATATAAAAGTTATATCTCAAGGGACATAGAAGTTATGAGCATTTTTCGAAACCTAAACGCAGATTTTGAAACCTAAATGCAGACCCTAAGTTCAAGGTCAAGGTTACAGGGGTAAATTTTTTTGTGCGTATGGAAAGGCCTTGTCCATATACACATGCATACCGAGTATGAAGGTTATATCTCAAGGGACATAGAAGTTATGAGCATTTTTCGAAACCTTAGTGCAGATTTCGAAACCTAAACGCGGACCCTAAGTTCAAGGTCAAAGGGGTAAAAATGTTTGTGCATATGGAAAGGCCTTGTCCAAGTTATGAGCATTTTCGAAACCTTAATGCAAAGTGTGACGGAAAGACAGACAGACGGACAGACAGACAGATGGACAGACATACAGTCCGATCACTATATTCCCCCTTTTCTACGAAAGGGAGCAATAAAAATATTGCCTAGAAGCTTACCCTCAGGATGGTTTCCCTGGTGTGGTATAAATCTCACGCCGCGCGGATTAACACGTTCATCGTTCAAAGTATTGCTGGCATCATTTGAGTCCGTAGTGGGTCCGCTGCAGTCTGTCACACTGTGTGGGTCCTCTTCCCCGTGGTCTGACTGGGACACGGGCAGACTGACCTCACTGGCTGACCTCACCAGGCTTTCCTCCTCAGGGATAGCCAGCGAGATGTGCTCTGTGAAAACAGGGTGATTTTATATGAACGTAGCTATGGGATCATGGGGCTTAATGCATTTGTGTTATACATTGTCCCAGAATAGCCTGTACAAGGCAACACTTTCCACTCTTATGGTATTTTCCGTTTAAAGAACGTCTTTTCTTTGTAGAAAAATCCAGTTTAGGTGGAAAGTGTCATCACAAATTAGCCTGTGCAAACTGGGACGACTTTTTAACCCATATTTATTAAACCCTGTTTTCGCAAAGCGTGGTCCACATTAAGTAATTATAGCTATGGACAGCTTTTGTAGGCATCTGATTTAAAGTTCAAATGAAAATCTTATTGGGTTTTGTTGACTATCATCTTTTTCATCCATCCATGATCACATAAACAAACAAAACTAATAAATATCCTCTACGTATTTTAAAAACATGAATAATCTACTACATTTTCACACTCAACTAGCGATCAATAAAAAAGGTTGATCAATGATTCACTGGAACCAAATTTCTGCGAGCATACGTGTGTGTAAAGACCCACAACTTTTTCATTTCAAATCCCATTGGATTTGGAATTTTTCATAAGTGTTGATACTATTGCCTGATGACTGGTCAATATAAAAACAAGAGGGCCAAGATGGCCCTAGTTCGCTCACCTGAGAGGAGTCGTTTCATTCAATCTTTACAAAACGTAAAACTTGACCTAGATATTGTACAAACATCCTGGTCATCTTTATTGAACCAAAACTCTGGCATATGGAGTGTTTTTGTTTTTGTAAGATTTTACCTGGTGACCGATATTTTGAGTTGACCCCCCCCCCCCCCCCCCCCCCCCCCCCCCCCTTACCAAACATCAAACTTTGCTTACAAAAACAAATATTATGACCAAGATTCATAAAATCTGAAACAAAATTGTGACCTCTAGAGTGTTTACAAGGATTTTGTATAATATAATGAAAATTTGGACAATCTAAGGACAATTATTAGGGCATTAATTATGTGAGATATATAAAACCAATCTTTGTACCAAGTTTCATGATGATTGGGAAAAAATGTGATTTCTAGTGTTCACAAGCTTTTTTTACTATATAAATATAAGAAAACTGCCCCCCCCCCCGGCAGCCATGTTATTCAACTGACCAGAACCATTTTCGAACTCAACTCTCATATCAAGGAAACAAATGTTCTGACCAAATTTCATGAAAATTAAGCCAAAAATGTGACTTCTAGAGTGTTCACATGTTTTTACTATAAACATATAGAGAAAAATGGCCTGCCCACTGTCAGCCATGTTTTTTCACAGATCTAGACCATTTTCGAACTCATCCGAGTTATCAATAAAACCCATGTTTTGACTAACTTTCATGATGATTGGGATAAAATTGTGACTTCTAGAGTGTTTACTAGGTTTCTCTATAGCCAAATAAGGAAAACTGCCCCGCCCACTGGCAGCCATGTTTTTCAATGGAACGGAACCACTTTTGAACGTCACCAACATATCCTTAAAGCAAACATTTTGACAAAGTAACATAAAGAGCATGAAATGTGACTTCTACAGTGTTTACAAGGTTTTCTTTTTCTTTGACCTAGTGACCTAGTTTTTGACCCAGCATGACCCAGTTTCGAACTTAATCGCGATAACATTGGGACAAATCTTCTGCCCAAGTTTCATGAGTGTTTACAAAACAAATGTGGACAACAGATGGATGGACGATAGACGGACAAAGACCGTTAGTGTAATTGATGTTGTCCAATTAGCAAACGGAGGTCCAAGTGTTCCATCCCTACTGAAGGGGAACTAATCAAAGTCTACTGCACCAAAGCTGGGTTCTACTAAAGAGACAAAACTCACAAATGTCTCAATAAGTCCGAGGCTATCAATGCAATCAAGCTAAAACAGGTTTTAATTGACTAAATTTACTTGAAATTTATCAGAAAGGCACTGTTATTGACAGAACCCACAATTTAAAATTAAGACATTGTTGTAAAACTCTGCAACATACCTTTGAAGTCAGTTGAAGAGATGTTCCTTCTTAAACTGTCATCTCCTTCCAGGCTCTCCACTTTTAAACTAGAATCCTCTTGATGGATATTGTATGACTCCATATCAGAGGCATCCTGTACAAAAATGAGGCAACACTATGTGACAATGACAGGTAATACATATGGATTTGAATTTCAGCTTTTACATAGTTCATTAGAAACAATTTCTGCAAAATTTCATCTTTTATTTTAAGTGTAAATTTCAAGCTTTAATTTGTGTGATAATATTTCTGACAGAAAAACGCACCTTCACGAGTTTAGCACATCACAAAATACATGAAGTTTGCTTTTTTTGTTAAGAGATAATCACATGCAAAACAAACAGACTGACAATATGGAATTTTAATCATCAAGAATGTTTTACAGCTTTTCTTTGATTGAAATTTTGCAAGGAATATACTGTTATGTCTTTGAACACATACCAGTCAAAAATTATTTTTCCTTAATCATAAAGAAGTGTAATATAAAAGACCTGCGGTAGAAATTACCGCATTAAAAACCTTTCATAATCTTTTTTTTTATCTACTACAACAAAAATCCAAGCTGCAAATGGGAATTTATTCTTCAACCTGCCTGCATCAGTAAAAGTGCTCCTTATAACTCACCCTACTACAATTTTTTGCTAGACAATATTTCAGCATTCAAAATATTCAAACATGAGACTTCGTCGATACCTGAAAGCCTTTAACGATGTCAATAATGGTTGTTCCTTCCAAAGGGGTTGTGCATATACTTTCCCGTGATGCCTCCACGTATGCTACACCCGGATCCACAACCTCTCGTGATCTCATTTCTACACCACTGTCATGGCCTTCTGACACTGTGTCGCCCTGGAAACAACAATTACAGGCCAATTAGTTTATTTTGAGTTTTTTACTGTTTTCATTACTATTCAAATCCAATCAAGGTGTTAAGTTCTCCTACTCACACTTTTTACAGAAATTAGGCTACTCAGTTCAAAATGCACATACTCAGGCTAGTAATTGACAACTGCATACTCAGGCTAGTAATTGACAACTGCATACTCAGGCTAGTAATTGACAACTGCATACTCAAGCTAGTTATTGACAACTGCATACTCAGGCTAATAATTGACAACTGCATACTCAGGCTAGTAATTGACAACTGCATACTCAGGCTAGTAATTGACCACTGCATACTCAGGCTAGTAATTGACAACTGCATACTCAGGCTAGTAATTGACAACTGCATACTCAGGCTAGTAATTGACAACCGCATACTCAGGCTAGTAATTGACAACTGCATACTCAGGCTAGTAATTGACAACTGCATACTCAGGCTAGTAATTGACAACTGCATACTCAGGCTAGTAATTGACCACTGCATACTCAGGCTAGTTATTGACAACTGCATACTCAGGCTAGTTATTGACAACTGCCTTACTTTAAGCAGAGGTCGGGGAAGAATGGAAATAGAAATAATTCCATGAACAATCTGCACACATAAGTTGTGTGGCCAGGCCTGGAGTCGAACAAGCAATCCTCACATGTGAAGTCAAGTGCTGTACCAAATGAGCAAGCTGGACCAGTGAATTGGTTTGTATGCATGTGAATGGTCAACAACAACGTGAAAATGAGTCAATCTCAATTGTTTACACACCATACTGTGTAGCACAATAAACCATATGAACCGACATGAACAATGTGTATTTAACTATTTGTTTTGTTTTGTTTAAAACTGGATACCACTACAAGTGATGTGAACTTTGCCTCCCCATCCATTAGGCTATATTGAATAGAAACACCCTTATGTCTTTTTCCTGGGAAATACCAGTACTTGGACAGATTTAAGGCACTCATTGAGTGGGGATTGAACCTTAGACATCAAGTTTGTATTGTTGAGACCAACAAATACACTAACAATACAACCTATTGATATGATTATTAAAAATTCTACAGTAAATTAATAAGACATTGTACTTTCATGATTATGCCTTGAACTTGTAGTTACTTAAAAATTGCCTAGTAAATGATGCAGCTACACTTTGGAAAAGATGCAAATGTTTTTTTTCCCCATATTTGACTTTTAAACTGAGTTATCTTGACTTTTGTCTTAGGGATGCATAAGTGCACAAAAACAGTTTTCATCAAGTGATATTTTATAATTTTTAAATTGCTTGATTTATAATAATGGTACTGTCAAGACAATACTGACATAAGGAGTGTAACGCTTAATTCCTCTAACTTTGTGGGGTCATAAAAAACTGGTGACATGGCTTAATTGGTTATTTCTTAGATCGTGTAACCCAAGATTTGATCATTTTTCGTATCAACATCTGTTTAAAGTTTTCTGTGTTGCTAATAGTATACATGTGGCATTTGAGTTAATATCTATGGGCCAATAGTAAATGGTGGCACCCTTAAAACCAGTTTTAACCATAAATGATATACTTTGCATTTTATCATTCCTCAGTTGTTTGGTTTTGTGCTGTCAGGGCTTTTTTTCTTGAAGTGATGAAGGAATCTAGCCTCCCATTTAAGATTCAAAATTTCAATCAAGAAAGGAGGAAAAATGTCCAAGGTAAACTTAAAATTTTGCATCATTTTAAGAAACTCCATTTGGGAAAGGAGCTTTTTCATTTGGTGAAGGGACCTGTATAAGCCCCTGCTAAAGACAGAAAAAGACTCCCTGGCTTTTTGAACAGTTGGGCCATGGACACTTGTCATAAATAAAGGACCTCGGCATTATGATAATAAATCTTACCTGCCGATGCCAAAATACTTTCAGTTCCTTAAAAAAATATATATCCAAATTTAAATGCCTCTATATTTTGAATAACTTCCAAATCGTCAACCAAAGGGACTTCCAAGTACGTGTACTAACCTCCCTCCTCCCTGGTACTGTTGGTTCATCTGCACCCCCTCCCACAGACGGCACACTCTGACCTCCCCTTGAGGCGGGGTCTCCACATGCCTGTCCTCTCTCCCCCGCCCCGCCCACTCCCCCGGGGTCATCAGTCTCTGTCCCTGCCACGGAGGTCTGATCCACAGACTGGTGAGGGCCGCTAGAGGGCTTGAGCTTCTTTTGCTTCAGTTTCGGGGACTTCTTGCGACGGCTCATACGGCTCTGATCCACACCACCAGTCCTCATTTTCAACTGTTAATAACAATGTGCACCCATATTTTCTTTACTGGTATTACCAATTTTTATTCTTAAATCTTAAACTTTTGAGAATTAAATTCTTTGTTTCAACAATTTTGTTACACATACAAGACATTCTCATTGTGTTGTCAGATGTACTAACCCAGGCAAAACAAAGTCTGTGCCAATATATGTAAAGTGTTACCCTGCTCACACTTTTTCTGGGTCCGCTGGTAAACATGTTCTTATATATAACCAGTATCATATTAGTCACTGATAACTGACCTACTTGAATCAGAGGTAGTAAGAATGGCTGAAAAAATAATTTCATAAACAATCCACACACAAGTTATGTACAAGGACAGGAAATAAGCCTGTGATCCTTGGATTTGTAGTCCAGTTTAACAACTGAACAAGCAGGCTCCATTATAACTGGCACATTTTTCAAATACTATGTCTCAATCGATTTCTAAACTGTCTGGCTGTGTGTTTTGATATTTACAGAAGAAGCTCACAATCAACCAAAAAATGCATTCCTGTATTATACAGAAAATAATATATATCTGTCTAAACAAGAGCTATTACCATAGGATGACTTATGCCCCCTATAAACGCTTGGTAGAAGTTATGAGCTTTTTTCGAAACCTAAACGCAGATTTCGAAACCTAAATACGGACCCTAAGTTCAAGGTGAAGGTCTCAGGGGTCAAAATTTGTGTGTGTATGGAAAGGCCTTGTCCATATACACATGCATGACAAATATAAAATTGCTGTCTGATGCTTCATAGAAGTTATGAGCATTTTTCGAAATCTAAAGGCAAAGTGTGACGGACAGACGGACGGACAGTCCCATCACTATATGCCCTCCTTCGGAGGCTTTAAAATTCTTAGAATATCAAAATAAATCAGAAAGCCACATAAACTAGAGAGCAAACACCATGCTAAATCCTTGAACTGCACTTAGTGACCCCGTGACCTAGTTTTTGACCCTGCATGACCCATATTCGAACTTGACCTAAATATTGTCTTGATACAACTTCTGACCAAGTTTGGTAAAGATCGGATGAAAACTATTTGAATTAGAGAGCAGACACCAAAAGTGTGACAGACTGACAGTGCGAAAACTATATACCCCCTTTTCTTCGAAAGGGGGCATAAAAATACGAAATAGTCCTTGTACCTTTTTCATGTTAGCATTCCATTTGGGGTCTTCCTTGAACTGGGGTAGCCTTGTGAAGAGCAACTGAACCATGTCCATCAAGGTGTGCTCGGCAGAACGGCGCAGTAGCTCTGTGCACAGAAATCTCAGTGAGTTAGAATATATGACCCTTGTTTTGGGAAAACTAAGCATAATGCATGTGCGTAAAGTGTCACCGCAATTACCCTGTAAAGCCTGCACACACTCATCAAAGACATCACTTTCTGCTGTAAAGCCTGCACACACTCATCAGAGACGTCACTTTCTGCTGTAAAGCCTGCACACACTAATCAGAGACGTCACTTTCTGCTGTAAAGCCTGCACACACTAATCAGAGACATTACTTTCTGCTGTAAAGCCTGCACACACTCATCAGAGACGTCACTTTCTGCTGTAAAGCCTGAACACACTAATCAGAGACATCACTTTCTGCTGTAAAGCTTGCACACACTAATCAGAGACGTCACTTTCTGCTGTAAAGCCTGCACACACTAATCAGAGACGTCACTTTCTGCTGTAAAGCCTGCACACACTAATCAGAGACATCACTTTCTGCTGTAAAGCCTGAACACACTAATCAGAGACGTCACTTTCTGCTGTAAAGCCTGCACACACTAATCAGAGACGTCACTTTCTGCTGTAAAGCCTGAACACACTAATCAGAGACGTCACTTTCTGCTGTAAAGCCTGCACACACTAATCAGAGACGTCACTTTCTGCTGTAAAGCCTGCACACACTTATCAGAGACGTCACTTTCTGCTGTAAAGCCTGCACACTCTCATCAGAGACATCACTTTCTGCTGTAAAGCCTGCACACACTAATCAGAGACGTCACTTTCTGCTGTAAAGCCTGCACACACTAATCAGAGACGTCACTTTCTGCTGTAAAGCCTGCACACACTCATCAGAGACATCCCTTTCTGCTGTAAAGCCTGCACACACTAATCAGAGACGTCACTTTCTGCTGTAAAGCCTGAACACCCTTATCAGAGACATCACTTTCTGCTGTAAAGCCTGCACACACTCATCAGAGACATCACTTTCTGCTGTAAAGCCTGCACACACTCATCAGGGACATCACTTTCTGCTGTAAAGCCTGCACACACTAATCAGAGACATCACTTTCTGCTGTAAAGCCTGAACACCCTTATCAGAGACGTCACTTTCTGCTGTAAAGCCTGCACACACTAATCAGAGACGTCACTTTCTGCTGTAAAGCCTGCACACACTAATCAGAGACGTCACTTTCTGCTGTAAAGCCTGCACACACTAATCAGAGACGTCACTTTCTGCTGTAAAGCCTGCACACACTAATCAGAAACATCACTTTCTGCTGTAAAGCTTGCACACACTAATCAGAGACGGTACTTTCTGCTGTAAAGCCTGCACACACTAATCAGAGACATCACTTTCTGCTCTAAAGCCGGAACACACTAATCAGAGACGTCACTTTCTGCTGTAAAGCCTGAACACCCTTATCAGAGATGTCACTTTCTGCTGTAAAGCCTGCACACATATCAGAGACGTCACTTTCTGCTGTAAAGCCTGAACACCCTTATCAGAGGACAACACTTTCTGCTGTTAAGCCTGCACACACTAATCAGAGACATCATTTTCTGCTCTAAAGCCTGCACACACTCATCAGAGACATCACTTTCTGCTGTAAAGCCTGCACACACTAATCAGAGTTACTTTCTGCTGTAAAGTCTGCACACACTAATCAGAAACATCACTTTCTGCTGTAAAGCCTGCACACACTAATCAGAGACGTCACTTTCTGCTGTAAAGCCTGCACACACTAATCAGAGACATCACTTTCTGCTGTAAAGCCTGCACACACTCATCAGAGACATCACTTTCTGCTGTAAAGCCTGCACACACTAATCAGAGACGTCACTTTCTGCTGTAAAGCCTGCACACACAAATCAGAGACATCACTTTCTGCTGTAAAGCCTGCACACACTAATCAGAGACGTCACTTTCTGCTGTAAAGCCTGAACACCCTTATCAGAGATGTCACTTTCTGCTGTAAAGCCTGCACACACTAATCAGAGACGTCTCTTTCTGCTGTAAAGCCTGCACACACTAATCAGAGACGTCACTTTCTGCTGTAAAGCCTGCACACACTAATCAGAGACATCACTTTCTGCTGTAAAGCCTGAACACACTAATCAGAGACGTCACTTTCTGCTGTAAAGCCTGCACACACTAATCAGAGACGTCACTTTCTGCTGTAAAGCCTGCACACACTAATCAGAGACGTCACTTTCTGCTGTAAAGCCTGCACACACTCATCAGAGACATCACTTTCTGCTGTAAAGCCTGCACACACTAATCAGAGACGTCACTTTCTGCTGTAAAGCCTGCACACACTAATCAGAGACGTCACTTTCTGCTGTAAAGCCTGCACACACTCATCAGAGACATCACTTTCTGCTGTAAAGCCTGCACACACTAATCAGAGACGTCACTTTCTGCTGTAAAGCCTGAACACCCTTATCAGAGACATCACTTTCTGCTGTAAAGCCTGCACACACTCATCAGAGACATCACTTTCTGCTGTAAAGCCTGCACACACTCATCAGGGACATCACTTTCTGCTGTAAAGCCTGCACACACTAATCAGAGACATCACTTTCTGCTGTAAAGCCTGAACACCCTTATCAGAGACGTCACTTTCTGCTGTAAAGCCTGCACACACTAATCAGAGACGTCACTTTCTGCTGTAAAGCCTGCACACACTAATCAGAGATGTCACTTTCTGCTGTAAAGCCTGCACACACTAATCAGAGACGTCACTTTCTGCTGTAAAGCCTGCACACACTAATCAGAAACATCACTTTCTGCTGTAAAGCTTGCACACACTAATCAGAGACGTCACTTTCTGCTGTAAAGCCTGCACACACTAATCAGAGACATCACTTTCTGCTCTAAAGCCGGCACACACTTATCAGAGACGTCACTTTCTGCTGTAAAGCCTGAACACCCTTATCAGAGATGTTACTTTCTGCTGTAAAGCCTGCACACACTAATCAGAGACGTCACTTTCTGCTGTAAAGCCTGAACACCCTTATCAGAGACATCACTTTCTGCTGTAAAGCCTGCACACACTAATCAGAGACATCACTTTCTGCTGTAAAGCCTGCACACACTAATCAGAGACGTCACTTTCTGCTGTAAAGCCTGCACACACTAATCAGAGACGTCACTTTCTGCTGTAAAGCCTGCACACACTAATCAGAAACATCACTTTCTGCTGTAAAGCCTGCACACACTAATCAGAGACGTCACTTTCTGCTGTAAAGCCTGCACACACTAATCAGAGACATCACTTTCTGCTGTAAAGCCTGCACACACTAATCAGAGACGTCACTTTCTGCTGTAAAGCCTGAACACCCTTATCAGAGATGTCACTTTCTGCTGTAAAGCCTGCACACACTAATCAGAGACCTCTCTTTCTGCTGTAAAGCCTGCACACACTAATCAGAGACGTCACTTTCTGCTGTAAAGCCTGCACACACTAATCAGAGACATCACTTTCTGCTGTAAAGCCTGCACACACTCATCAGAGACATCACTTTCTGCTGTAAAGCCTGAACACCCTAATCAGAGACGTCACTTTCTGCTGTAAAGCCTGCACACACTAATCAGAGACATCACTTTCTGCTGTAAAGCCTGCACACACTAATCAGAGACATCACTTTCTGCTGTAAAGCCTGCACACACTCATCAGAGACGTCACTTTCTGCTGTAAAGCCTGCACACACTAATCAGAGACATCACTTTCTGCTGTAAAGCCTGCACACACTAATCAGAGACGTCACTTTCTGCTGTAAAGCCTGAACACCCTTATCAGAGATGTCACTTTCTGCTGTAAAGCCTGCACACACTTATCAGAGACGTCACTTTCTGCTGTAAAGCCTGCACACACTTATCAGAGACGTCACTTTCTGCTGTAAAGCCTGCACACACTAATCAGAGACATCACTTTCTGCTGTAAAGCCTGCACACACTCATCAGAGACATCACTTTCTGCTGTAAAGCCTGCACACACTCATCAGAGACGTCACTTTCTGCTGTAAAGCCTGCACACACTCATCAGAGACGTCACTTTCTGCTGTAAAGCCTGCACACACTAATCAGAGACGTCACTTTCTGCTGTAAAGCCTGCACACACTAATCAGAGACATCACTTTCTGCTGTAAAGCCTGCACACACTCTTCAGAGACGTCACTTTCTGCTGTAAAGCCTGCACACACTCATCAGAGACGTCACTTTCTGCTGTAAAGCCTGCACACACTCATCAGGGACATCACTTTCTGCTGTAAAGCCTGCACACACTAATGAGAGACATCACTTTCTGCTGTAAAGCCTGCACACACTAATCAGAGACGTCACTTTCTGCTGTAAAGCCTGCACACACTAATCAGAGACGTCACTTTCTGCTGTAAAGCCTGAACACACTCATCAGAGACATCACTTTCTGCTGTAAAGCCTGCACACACTAATCAGAGACGTCACTTTCTGCTGTAAAGCCTGCACACACTAATCAGAGACGTCACTTTCTGCTGTAAAGCCTGCACACACTAATCAGAGACATCACTTTCTGCTGTAAAGCCTGCACACACTCATCAGAGACATCACTTTCTGCTGTAAAGCCTGCACACACTCATCAGAGACGTCACTTTCTGCTGTAAAGCCTGCACACACTCATCAGAGACATCACTTTCTGCTGTTAAGCCTGCACACACTTATCAGAGACGTCACTTTCTGCTGTAAAGCCTGCACACACTCATCAGAGACGTCACTTTCTGCTGTAAAGCCTGCACACACTCATCAGAGACGTCACTTTCTGCTTTTATGGAATTTTTTGTTTAAAGAAAGTTTCTTCACAATGAAAATCCAGTTAAAGCAGAAAGTGTCATCTCTGGTTAGCCTGTGCAGACTGCATAGGCTAATCTGGGATGACACATTATCCATAATCATTAAACCCAGTTTTCCCAGAATGAGCCTCATATAGTTACGCAAAAAGGGGAGACAATCAATACCTAAACAGGAGTACTGGTGACCAAGTTGTCAAATGCTTCTTTGCTATTTTGCAAAAGGTACACAAAACAAAAGTTGCGAGTAAAAACGCTCAGAGAAAGTTATAAACTCTGTTGTATTGAAAATACAGTCACTCTCTTACATCTACCTAGCCTTAGACAAATCTAGTAGTTATGCTAGGTCTTTTTAAACATTTACAAACATATTTTCACTTCAATGTACTTTTAATGTTAAGTGCCAGAACTTATTAAACATTGTTTATTTGGAAAGGAGCCCTATTGCACCTAAAAAATGACAGATTGACAGCAAATATTACTAAACTGTTATCAGGAAATATAAAAAGTGCAATTTAAAGCCGCATTCATCCACCACATTCCCACCAGTTTTACATTTCAATGCATTTTAAAGGGCATTGGTTATTATGAAAGTTAATGTTAATGTCAACAAGAGCACCGCATAACGGGTGCCACACTCTGCTGCGGGTGAAGTTTTTAATAGTTGAAAGCTTGTCAGATTTTTTTTTTTTTTAGAGGTCATAGTGACCTTGAACTTTGACCTAGTGACCCAAAAATAGGTGTGGCATGTTGAACTCATCAAGGTGCAGCTATATATGAAGTTTCAAAGTTGTAGGTTGAAGCACGTTGATTTTAGAGCCAATTTTCAAATCCTTGACAAAATGTTAATGTTTTAGCACGACGCAGACAGCGGACACAACACGACGAGCTGGCTATTCGGATTTTCTCCGAAAACAGCCAAGCTAATAAAATAACTTCATTAATTTTTTATAAGACATGCTATTAATTATGAATTTGTTTGTAAGGGCTTGGTATGAAAACATTTATACTTTACTTATCTTCAGTATAAATGTACTGTACTTACTAAATTAACTTCATCTCAAGCCCCCTCCTGAGTAGCTGAGGAATTACTAGGACAACAAATTATTTGTCCAATTTCAATGAGGGTTTGTATTTTTGTTAATAGATGTCCATTTGAAACTATTTTGGAAAGTAACATTTGTGGACAGTATTAGATGAGTAGGGCTCATTGCCTCCCACTATTTTGACCGTTATGATTTCAATGCATATTTGCATTAAGTTCGATCAATGTCTATCAAAAACCATTGAATCTCATCGATGTTTTATTTTTAAAGTTGGCATGTAGTGGGATTTTAATTTCCTCCAAATAAATGCAAAACTAAACAGGCCACTTTCCACTAAGTCTCAAGGCTACTTACCACTGAGTCTCATTTCAAAGCAGATACGGAAACAAGACTGCATGATTTCACACACCGACTCGTTTGTGAGCAGAACACCAGCTGGACACAGCAAAAGGGTCCTCAAAACCTGAAAACAGAAGAAAACAAACCCTTTAAAAAACAACTCGTTCTGGTAAACTGAGCTTGAAGCATGTGTGTAAAGTGTCGTCCCAGATTAGCCTGTGCAGTCCGCAATGTGTAAAGTGTCGTCCCAGATTAGCCTATGCAGTCCGCAAAGGTCAAAACCAAAATAACTAGGAAAATTTCAGTGATTGTGTGCCTCTTTTGTTAAATGCTCACATTAACCAAGTCAACTACTGTACTTTTTCACAATTGTATAGCCTTAATTCGCAAATGGGATTATGTTAAAACAAGAATTGTGTCACAGATATTGATGCCACAAACATATTTGTACACAAATAAATCTAATAAATATTCTTCACTAGTCAAAATGACATAATTTTGCCAAAATTAATCAAAGCTTAAATAACCTTTGCCAATCACATAAATTTAGTTATTCAGCTTTAAAAATTTGAAAGAAATTCACTAAGCAGTTAAAAAGGAAGTCAGTACAAACAATTTTTGTGACTGTATTTTCTATCATAAAAAACAACAAAAGTTAATAACTTTAACTTTTGGGAATATATACATGTATTCCATTTGCAAACACTTGATTCATTAATTAACATATTTATTTGGCTTATACAAATCGTAATTCCTTTCTTTACGATAATGTACACATTAAGGTCATTCACTGTTAAATATTGAGCCAGATCCAACAAGTAGTTTAAGAGAAGTTGAAAACGTAAGCTTCCGAAAGTACCAAAGTATCAACTCACGGATGAACAAGTGCAATGCTTTATGCCTTACACAATGTGGGGGCAAAACAAATGAAAACTTCGTCAACTTTGTCAATGGTGTATATGTAAATGTTACCCTTTCATAATTAAAGGGCGTCTGTTTGTATATTAAATGTAGTTTAATACATTGACATCACCAATTATAATTTGATTCTAGCTTATTGTCTCCTTTCAATAATACTAATCACGATTTTGGTAATTTGCTATACACTTCATTTCAGGGCATATTCACACATCATTGGAAAAAACACTGGATTCACCAAAAAAAGTAAGATTCAAACACTAGAAAATTATTCCTCGAAAACGAAAAAAAAGCAGCTAGGAAAGCAAAGAAACCCCTGCCCCACTCACATGTAGGATCTTCATGAGCACGACTTCATCAGAGCCAGGATCTGTGCCCACAAACCGGGCGTGAGTCACTGCATCTGCAATGTTCTCAATGGCTGCTGCAGCAACATCACGTTTAGGGTCTGAAACAAAATGGTCATGTTTAGGATCGGAAAAATTGTAGTAGCCTTAAGTGTCTGAAATATTGTAGTCAAGTTTAGTGTCTGAAACATTGTAGTCATGTTTAGGGTCTTAAACATTCTGGTCAGGGTTTGAAACATTGCAGTCAAGTTAAGGATCTGAAATATTGAAGTTACACTTAGGATCTGAAATATTGAAGTCACATTTAGGGTCTGAAACATTGCAGTTATATTTAGCGTCTGAAGCATTGCAGTAACATTTAGGGTCTGCAAACTTGCAGTAATATTTAGGGTCTGAAACATTGTAGTCACACTAAGGGTCTGAAACATTGTAGTCATATTTAGGATCTGAAATATTGAAGTCACATTAAGGGTCTGAAAAATTGCAGTAATATTTAGGGTCTGAAACATTGCAGTTACATTTAGGGTCTGAAACATTGTGGTCATATTTAGGATCTGAAATATTGAAGTCAAACCAAGGGTCTGAAACATTGCAGTTATATTAAGGGTCTGTAGCATTGCAGTTACATTTAGGGTCTGCAAACTTTCAGTAATATTTAGGGTCTGAAAAATTGCAGTCACACCAAGGGTCTGAAACATTGCAGTTATATTAAGGGTCTGTAGCATTGCAGCTACATTTAGGGTCTGCAAACTTGCAGTAATATTTAGGGTCTGAAACATTGCAGTCACACTAAGGGTCTGAAACATTGTGGTCATATTTAGGATCTGAAACGTTACAGTCACATTTAGGGTCTGAAAAATTGCAGTCACACTGAGGGTCTGAAACATTGCAGTCACACCAAGGGTTTGAAACATTGCAGTCACATCGAGGGTCTGAAACATTGCAGTCGAACTTAGGTTCTGAAACATTGCAGTCACACTTAGGGTCTGAAACATTGCAGTTGCACTTATGGTCTGATACATTGCAGTCACACTAAGGGTCTGAAAGATTGCAGTCACACTTAGGGTCTGAAAAATTGCAGTCACACTAAGGGCCTGAAATGGTGTGATATATACAAGGACTCACTTTTCTGCATACCCCGGTGGTTGCACCAGAATAAAGCTTTAGGTATATTGTCAGTGTGTTACTAAATTTTCAGACACAATTTTGGAATATTGTTAAGTATCTTATTTTTCAGACACTAAACAAATTCATTACTTTTAAGTCAGAAAATTTAATACAATATAGTAACCAAGAGATGTGTTTGTCAGAAACACAATACCCCCTTCTGTGCCACTTTGAGTTTTAGAAAAAAAATTATCATTTGGCAAGTACAGATAATTATCTACCTTTGAAGCTTATTACTTCCCTTGGATTTGTTTTTTTGACCTTTGACATTGAAAGATGACCTTGATCTTGCACCACTCAAAATGTGCAGCTCCATGAGATACACATGCATGCCAAATAATTATATCAAGTTGCTATCTGAAGCGACATAGAAGTTATGAGCATTTTTCTAAACCTAAACCCAAAGTGTGGCGCAGACAGACGGACGGTCCGAGCACTGTATGCCCTCCTTCGGGGACATAAAAGAAACATTGATTTCAGAACAAACTTTCACTTTCTATGTAAAAAAACAGTTGACAAGATTTTTGTATTATTAACCACTACCCCTATTTCATTGCTCAAAGATTACTATTGTCTCTTAATTACAATTTATAAAGGGAAATTTCAATTTTATGTAGACAAACAGCCCCCTTTATTGAAGTCGCGTATATCAAGGCCATTCTACTTACCCACAAGACCGTATGAGAGAAACTTGTTGATGGAGGTGAGAGCCAGGCCAGTGATGGGGCCTGTGGTGTCCTCTGAGCGTATCACTTCCAGAAATGGGCTCAGGTATGTGTTCGGTTCAATCTCCACAAGTTCTGAGTAACAACAAAATATCCCATGACATTTATGCAATAGAAAGAACAGCAGTTTGTTAAAATCAATAAAATATTTCTTAAACTTATTTGCCAAAAATGCAAACACTAGCTGTTATGTTCTTTACCCAGAGCTCCAGATAAGGGCCATACAGCCGTAAACGGCTTTTTCATGAAGGTTTACGCATTTATTTTTATAAACTGGACGTACAATTACGACTTTAATATCCCTTATACGCATTTACGAAAAAAAATCTGGCTGTACCGATACGTTCATGCGTGATTTAATGGTCTCTAACCTAACGGTGCTTTTCGTTCATTTAAATTACCGAAAAGTTGTAGACTGGGTTCCGGTATTATTGTCTATTCTGTCACGTGATTTCCGGTAACTCGTATACCCGTCAAAAACAATATGTCTGCGCACAAGGGAAGGCCTGCTTAACCGAAAGCGATTAAAAAAAACACTGTCATATAATGGCTACATACGGTTGTCTAACCATCCTGACATTAGTTTAAACCTATTTATTTTAGCTTGATTGCATCGAAAGCCTAAGGCTTATATCAACGCTCTCGAGTCCGTTTCCTGGGCCTAGAACCAGTACTTGGTGTCTTTGGGGAAGACCTAAAGAACGCTCCCACGGTGGAGATCGAACCCGTGACCTCCCGATCGCTAGGCGGACACCATATCCTTTACCCCATGGCGACCCTAAACATCATGATATTCAATCTGTAAACCCAGTTGAAGTATTTGCTTAAGCTTTTCACTGTCATACTTGGCATAGTTTTTGCCAACTTTGACAGTTAACTGCTAAAGCAATGATTCTTTTGAGATGAGACAGTGACATTAGTGTTCATTTACTTAGCTTACTAGTTGGCTTGTGTTTTATTGTCAAGAAAAATGAACAAATAGTATTTAGTGATGAGTTTTAATGTGTAGTTGTATTTGCATCATAATTCAGAATGGAAAACCAAATAAAGTAACTTTTTAAGAAGCTAAATATATTAAGTATAATTGCTGCAAATGTTTCTGTAAAGTCAGTTATACACACTTCAATATCCAAGAACACGGATAGAACAGTACTACCTATATTTTTGGATATGGTAGTACAGGTACTAATTGATTTTCAGCGTTACTCCTTTTCTTTCTGTCAGTTGCAGTACCGTTACTTATTTCACAAATCCTTATCTGGAGCTCTGTTACCATAACCTTACCTAACACAGATGCTGATAACACAGCAAACCAGCTGGAATTATTCAATGAAATACTGAGTTAAAAATCAATTAAATTCATCTTATGTAGGGGCCATTAGGCATGGTAATCCCCACTTAATATTATTTAAAAATGTAAATGAATGAAGCGTTCCCATAACATTCTTCTTACACCATATTTTTTTTATTCCACTTCTATGAAATTTTTAATACTAATATGCTTCCTTCCCCCCCCCCCACCTCCAGCCCCAATAATCAATAAAGGTGAAAAAAACATGAAATTGGCGAATGTTAACATTACCAGTGATGTTGTTGAGCACATCTTTGAGTTGCGCAAAACTGCTCAGAAGTGGGTCTCCGTCCTCGTCTCTCTGAGAATGGGCAGACCAGCGAGATGAGCGCCTCATCGCCGTCACCACTAGTGTGATCTCCCCTTGCAGAATGTAGATCCCATTGCTTGGGGACCCCATTATGATCTGGATAAATTTAATAATTCAAATTTACAGAGCTTTTTCATTCTTTACAGGGCGCTGAATATAGGTCACCTCACCCTAAATATGATTTGAAACAGTTACCACTTTATAACAAGTGTATAAACCACAGGTGGCAGAAAAATGAACGGTCATTTATCAAAATTTATGATTCTTCTATGTCTTTTCTAAACTAATCTGCCAAAACAGATTATCAAAAACTGTTCATAAATTTGAGCCAGTAAAATCATAGTTTTTTTATAACTGCTTATTTTACATATTGTACACATGTGGTGTTTAACATTTTATGTATTTTGAATTAAGAGGATATAATTAAAACCCTATCATTTTTAACGTATAAAGATAGTATGTAACGCAATATACAGAACAACATCATTTAAACAAGCAATAACACAATGGAGATTTATAATAACATTTATGAAAGTTGACAATATTTGATGTTATAAAGTTATAGAAATGTATCATTAATTAATTAGTTTAATACATGTGAATTCATTTTGTCTTCCAATGTAAGACAAAATTAAAATACATTTAAATAAAATCATTTACTGCACTTTTTATAGTGCTTTGTTTTATGGTTTATCCAAATCACTCCAGTCCTTACATATTGGATGTTCATGACAGATAAGACACTCTTGCACAACCAGTATATATGGATAACTACAACAACATTTCTAGCCTCCAGATCTTCAACATTTATAGTATGAATCATTAGTTTGTATTTGAATTGTTTAATTCATTGTTCAATAAATAGTATAGCTTATTTATATTGTGTTTCGTTTGTTAAAACATAGGAATCACCTGTGATTTATGTTGAGGAAACCTTTAGTCTGGTGCTTATGACTAACTGGTATTTGTATAAAAAATTACATTTAACTTATTAACATCTGATAATGGTACTAAATAGTAATTAGTATATCTTAACTTATTTAATTAGTTGTTTTAATGTTTACTTTTAGAATTTCTTATGGATTTAAGTACTAAATGCATATGTGTATGCATATGTTTACAGGTATGTCTTGCAACCTGTAACAAGCGCATTTAAATGACCAGAAAACACTGATTATAATCAATAACATTCACATGGTCTTTATGGCTTTCATATACTGTGTTGTCAGAGACTAGACTGTCATTGGCAGACATGGATTTGGGACTGTCTCATCCTGCATTCCTAACAAACAAGTATTTCAATCTAAAACTAAATTGCCATTATTAAGAATGGTATTGCATGAAGAATTTTGTATTAGTTTTGTGAGCTGAACATATTTATCGTATGCTTCCTTTATTTCAAGCATAGCACCCTAATTTCGATAACTTTGTTTACATTAAGAACGTGGCTCTCGTGATGACGTCACACGCATGCGCTCCAGTATTTTGTTTTACTAACATTACTACGCTTGAAAATATATACAGACACTGCAAAAATAAGGAAAAAAACAGTATAATTGCCTTTTAAAATCTTACTTCAATTGAAATAATCCAAATGTATGCCTATTCCATTCATTTTTTGGGGGTACTCTTCATTAAACTTGTACATTAATTGCAGATCAATGCACTAGTGTGAACGCAACACTTTCATGTATTTGATTTATTTTAAAGAAAATTCTTTTACCTTTTCAAGATTCTTAGAAAATGTTGCATTGAACAATCTGTTCATGTATAATGTGAACATAGTTGACTTGACAATATATACATGTTCTTTGGGTAAACCCTGTCATGATTGGATGCTAATTTTATCAAATCTTTTAATAGTAACATATTCACCAAAATTTAAATTGTATTTGAACAAAGTCAGAACATTGGTGTTTTTTTGCAATTCTTGAGCACTTTTTGTGTCAATGTTGCTAAAAAGAAGATCAACAGATAAAACAGAAACTTACTAAATTGCAAATAGAAGTTATAAAAAAAGTTAAATTAATAATTCAGTTTCTATAAAATTTAAATTTGAATGGAATCTTCTAAGTTTTGTCGGCCTTATGCCTATTGCAATCAAGTGCTCTCGCTGTTGGGATGTGACATCTTGACACCAGATAAACAACAAGCATAGTGGATGTAATTTGCGGGTGTGTACGGAACTAGCGACTTTGCGTGGTTAAACACGCTATAAATAAACAATATTGACATTTTTCAGGTGATGGAAATAAATCTGTAAAGGAACATCATTTATTGCACCATTTGAATTAATTCAGACATTTTTTTAGTTGTTTCCTTAACCGCTCGACTCTCAGTAATTATTGGATAAATGAATAAAGTTAAAGATTTATCCATTTTCAATTTTTTATTTTTTTATAGCATCATAATTAAAAACAGCATAGCGATCCGTATACTACTTTGAGTCTTCAAACACACATGTTCTTACCTTAATGACCAAGGTTCTCCTTCGTCTTAAAAGGTAAACAAAAACAATATGTGTTTATTTACAATTTCTGAATAAACCAGTAAAAACATTAATAATAGAACTCATTGATTTGACGGCGACACTGGTACCAGCGTACGGAAAATAACAATTTCTTCCTCTACATTGTATAAGTATGAATTAAATAAACAAAGGACTTAGAACACTCGATTTTTTTAACGACAATTTGTTTGACAACTAGATTAAATATCGTTTTGACAAATGACGTGGTGTTCCTACTAATTTTGGTTCCGAACGAAGATCTTAGTAAAGGGACACTACTGTGTGACAAAGGTTACTTTACACTAATTTGATTGAACGAAACTCTGGTAAATTTGTTCAGAGACGTAGATATGTTATCTACTTCTTTTATGTGCGCGTCTTCAACATTTGAAATATGCTTTTTTAATCTTATGAGACGATTATAGCGAAATGATACTGCATTAATGACATAGCGTTACGGTCAGATGATATTATGAAATGGGTGCGCCTGATGAAATACCCATGTACAGATGAAATGACAAAGTTAAACTTATCGACATTAAGGCGGAAGCAAAACATGTATCAAACATCGAGCTTTAATTATATATGTTATGAGACAACCCTTGCAGGATTATGAGCGGAAATCAGGACACGAAATAATGATTAAAACAGGTCTGGGTCGATCAAGCTATAAAAACGATTGTCCGGGCAGAACCCGGAAGGTTGTCTAAATAATGGAGGAACACATATCCTCTTAATTATCACGGGTCAAAATCATCATTAAACCAATGTCCGGAAATTGTGCGACATCTGTATGCAATCAATGAAATGATTTTTTATATTAAAAGTGTTTGATTTAAAAAAAAGAAACCCATTTCTATAAGAGTAACACTTTTACATCAATATAATTGAGAAAAGAACAGAGATGCAGCTAAAGCATCGGTGATATTTTTTTTATAAATTAATGGTGGATTATTCAAATATATTTAACCGTCAACGAGCTCAACATCGAAATAATTCTTGGTTTTGAATATTAATATTAAATGGTGTCATAAAAGTATACGTGCTAATAAAACACTAATATATAAACAGGTACGGGTGACATGAACTCAGAAAAATGTGCAAAATAGCAGTTAGCTAATTGTTCGATTGACGCAGATGGTTAACTAGAAGATTTCAGCCAGCATTAGCAGGGACCTATACACAGAAAGCTTGTTTGCATAGGTCCATTTCATTAGGGTGTGTGTCAATTGTGTAAATGATAAATAAATGATTAAATATTACACTGTCGTTTACTGCAATATACACAATTCCGCCTACATATTTTATCGAAATATCTTAATACATTTTAATACTTCGGTCTTATTTATAAATTCAGCCAGGTGGTATAATCATTTTTACGATAATTATTTTTTTGTGAATTAGTTTTTGTGACTGTGTGTGTTTCCTTCCTTTAGGTCTCACCGCGTCTTAACGAATTCATTTCGAGTAACCTTTAATTTCATATGTGGATCATTAACTTTTAACAATACATATGCAAGTATGCTCCGAAAATATGTTCCATGAGCGGTAATATAAATCCAAGGTAATAATCTGCTTGGTGTCAAATGTAAACAGTTAAACCGCTATAGTGCTCCGATACCCTGCCGTGAATGTGAACTTATGATTTTGTTTTCCGAAAACATCAAACTGCGAAAGAAAATAATTGTTAATTAAAGAATAAAAATAGATCTATTTCATAAGACAAAATGTAATTCAACACGACACATAAGGGTGTGCGAAGGTTATGTTACGACAACTACATCATTGTTTTTTGAATGAAAGATATAACGCGGGCTTAAACTTTTTGGAGGCATATGTGCACCCTTTTGATATTGAAGGATACCTTTATGTATCGTCCTTCAAAATTTCGGACCCTGGTCTTCTATAATTTGTCACCAATAATAGCTAGTGTGTGCTAATATGATAATCAGCGATCATTGTTAAAATGTTTCCACAAAATGATATCAATTTGTTTGAAAATACTTATATATTTCAATTGATTAATGATTTTTACTATTTGTGGCTTAATTTATTTCAATTGCACTGAGTAAATAATACAGGCTATCAAATAAGAAAACATAAGGCTAGAAATAGCTTAATGTCAGGATGGTCTGGGTCCGGATCCCTATATTTGGATTAGCAATACTAAACAGTCTATGGACAGCATACATTATCACAAAATGCCTTTACCCCCGTGCCCTCCATCCTGCAAGGCCATCACTTCTAATGTATATAAATTCATGCGATACAAAACGTGACTTTTTACATTTGTTGCCAGGGCTACTCTTCAAATATACGCACACATTATCGTGTGCCTTTTTTATTTTATTAATTCAACGTAGAGTCTAGAAAGTATACCTTTTTATGTAATATTGATACCACTAAGGTTTGCAGTAAAGGGTTAGGGTTAGGTTGGATCCGGTTGGATCTTTGTCACAATTTATTAGGTATCCAAAAATAGACACGACCTAATTTCAAACGGGAACCGGACATCGCTGGACTACTGCAACGCTACTCTATATGGTTTTGCATATCATGAACTGATAAAGTTACAACGTATTCAAAATATGTGTGCAAAGATGTTCCTATAACGGAGGAAATTCGACAGTTCCAAACAGGCGTTATCTGACTTGCACTGGCTACCGATTAAATACAGGATTTATTTCAAAATTTTGTGTTATATGTATAACTGCCATACTTCAAGAGCACAAGGGTACTTAAAAAAACTCCTGACACCGTATGCACACAGTCGCACAGGCATGAGGTCCGCTGACAGACTGGATGGATGTTATGTAGTCTGTCACGGAGTGATTTATAAGTGACAAGCGGTTCGAGCCTTGATCATGGAAATGATAATAGAGACAGATGAAATTGTAAATACTTCATTTAATAGATGTCTTAATATTTGCTACATTTTATTCTAAAACACTTATGTTAGTAGGAACCGCATGCATGTTAGTTTATCCTAATCGCTATCAGATAAAATTGTACCAATACAAAAATATATAAAAATAACAATCATAAAGTCACTGGCTGACTAAAAATGTCACAGCTGTCAACAGATAATACCACTCTCACACTAGGTCCTCGACCCTTTGGTGGCGCCCTTTGAGTCAACCCCACCGCGACACGGATGGCTCTCGCCTGACCTTAGGTCCCCTGGCGGCGTCCAACGTATCTTGCTTACTGCGGCACAGATTACCCTCGCCCGACCCTCGGTCCTCTGGCGATGTCCAACACTTGCCAGAACAACCCTCGTTGTGGCGCGTCCCGGTCGGCCCTTGTCGCCGATAACGCCTGCTCTCAGATATGGCAGCTGTCTGCCCAACCGTCGTTGGTGGTGGCCTCTGCCTCACTCACCCGGAAACCTCCCGTTGGGTGATGCCTGTTTTCTGCATCCACACAAACTGGGATCCCAGTTCCTATAAATATATTATCCAAATATCTGCCCCTTGGGCACCTTTTCCAGATCGTCCAAACTGCTCGCAATTAACGACGGCACTAAGTTGATTTGAAATTTCTGGGAATATTGGGTGTAAAAAAAACGATTCACTGATCTGTTGTTTATCAACTGGGCATGCCTTTGCTATAAAATACCAGAGTTCATGATTAGTTTGCATCCCAGAGCCCTATTATATTGATAATCCAGGCCACATCGAGAACAAGCACAGATTAGGTGTGAAGTAGGGGAATTTAACATTGCACATGTACAAAGCATGAATCTAGAATCTTGACATAGTCCCGTTCAACAAACGAAAGACATTTTGTGACAGAAGTTTCTTTACCATTAGTCCAAAGTTCTGGAACGATTTACCACCGTATATTCGTAAATCTGACAAAATTAATATATTTAAAAAGAATATTTAAACATATTATTATAGTGATTTTTACTCAATGTTTCCGTAAGCTCCGCATTACATACATCGAATACGCATGCATGGTTATGTTCATTACCGCATGAACATACTTTTATTCTTTGCGTGTTTTAGTCAATTATTAATGTTTTTTTATATAATATGAATTTATATTACTTTACTATTTTACATTTTCATTTATTCATCGAATGATTTATATATCTTAATCATAATCACGTTGTTTTATATGTTTATCGTTCAAATGCTTGATTATTGCGATTTTTTTATTTGTAAAGTGAGTTATTTTATGCTCTGTACGTGTTTATGATGTTTTTCAATGTGTTGTAAAACGCCACTGAATATGCACTTGTGTATAGATATAGGCGTTTAATCAAATTAAACATATTTACATTTACATGACTCAGATTCGTAGACAGTGCCGGATTAAGCACACTGGAGGCCTATTACATTGAAAAGTTCTGGGCCCACGCCCCAGGCCCCTAGTCAGCCTAGTGCTTACTGGAAACCCTATGCCAAGTCGATTGCACTCCTTTTAATGATTGTCACTTGATAAGACAACGGTAATCATTTAATCGAAATATTGCATTGATATAAAATTATTGGCTCTGCCGAGTCATAAGATTAGACAAAGTTAGTAAAATTAATATTTCATCACGGTCTCATGGCGCCCCTTAATGTCGTGGGGCCTATAGGCAGTTGCTTATTCTTACTTATGGGCGGTCCGGGACTGTTCGTTAAGATGATGCCGTGAGAAAATTCAATTCAACATGAACATGTTATGTTTTCCCACGCTCCATCAAATATCTCTTGCATTTAATCACCAGTGTTTTGTACTTTAAACTTACCCGGTAAAAGATTTACCACAAATCAGCAGCTGGCTAAAAAGACCAAGTGTTTGGCAAGGGCGTACGTAAGTATAATTTTGATAGTTATTTTTTGTTCATCAGTTGGTCTGTTCGTCAGGTTTATTCGATTTAGCCTGTACCAAGTCGCATTTTCCTTTTTATTCGAATTATTTTGCAGACCAAGCAAAGAAGCAACATAAGACACAACTTCCGCGCAGATATTTGACTAGAACCAGCATAGATCGATCAAATTGTAGGTGAGAGCGCGCAACGACAACACTGCACGGATATTGCATTAGACCGTGAAAACATTATTCACTCCATTCTCTGCTACTGATAATATGCATTTTAAAAACAAACTTTACATGTTGTATATAGGGGTAGAATGACTAAAACGTACACAAGTGGTTATTTTGGATTAAACATTTTAATTTCACGTTACCGATGCTAGAATATTGATTGATACATAATACATAATACATTTAAATATCCTGGGTGTGTACCATAGAAATCTTCAACACACTGACTGCAATTACCTATTTTTACGGTGAACGAGTCTGGATACGCGCATGGTAAAGGCGGCTTTTTGCGCTGCGCATGTGTTTTCATTTTAAACAAGATGTTTATATCTAAAACGCAAATCAAAGCCACAGAATCCACAGCTCAGATGCTTGTCTGACTTTCAGTAAATTCTCAGCTCTCCGTCCTGGAAGAATCATGAAGCGTGCCTGTGCGGTGTTTGTGTTGCTGTTTGCGATGTCGGCTCCTGGTGCGACTCGGGGCGGCTCCCTTGAGCCAAGGTACAAGTCAGAGTTCACGTACGATGAACAGCTTCTGGAGAAGATGATCCGAATGGAGGCAGAAATGGACAAATGGGAGACACGGATGAATGAACAACTCGGGCAGCTAACGAGTCAACGGGAACACATTGACCACCTGATGAAGACCGAGGAGTCGCGTCTGAAGCTCATACAGGAAGTGTTTGTCGAATCCCGTAATAACCTGACGACACTGCAGTCTCGAGCTGATGGCCAAGTGCAGCAGCTTATAGAGAAGATTAAAAAAGGCGAGTTTCATTTATTACATAAATTCAGATAATGCTTACATTTGTATAAAATAGTTTTTTACATATACAAAGTATTGCCTAGTATTTTAGTGGAACATTAGAGCATAAGCCTGTAATTGAAAAATGTGTCATCATAGCATAAATTCTTGATTTTTCTGTCGTTGCTTATTGCAAATAACACTTACTTGATTTCATCCTTTAAAAGCATATATCCTGTTAGAATACAGATTTTCAAAATCGGTTCAAGAACCAGTGTGTTTATGCCGTATTGTTTGTTTGCTGGCGGTGAGAAGGGTTTTATTTGTGTGTTGACAACTCGAGTTTTTGCTGAATAACACAGCTTTTTTTAAAATATTTTTTGTATCTTGTCAAAATTGCAGAGGCCGGGACATCGAATATCTTGTTCAAAGCGAGGCGAGTCAAAAGCGAGTCGCCAACTCTTGGACAAGTGATCGTGTTCGAGGAAATTTTGTACAACCACGGTTCCGGGTACGACAGTTCCAGTGGCGTCTTCACTGCTCCTGTTGGATGAACTTACTTGTTTACCGCTCGGCTGTTGTCCCAGGCCGCTGGATCAGTGTTCTTCGAGATCAACGTCAACGGAAACATGAATTCCAACGGAGCGCTGTATTCGAACAAAGGATGGAGCTACGCCACTGCTGATACCGTGGTCCGTTTGTTACCCGGAGACCGAGTGTGCATCAAATCGCTCTATTCAAACATGATAGCCAATACTGGGTTGCTAAACGACATTAACTCCAAAAGCAATGAATTCACCGGGGTTCTTCTGCACGTATAAGTTCCAGCCCAGTGTTGTATATAGTTAGCATATGAACATTTTATTAATGAATAACATGTGTGTTTGTACTGTGTTATGTTTTGGCGTTACATAAGTATATTTTACGTGACTGTCATTTGTTTACGTCGTAAAGGGTTGTTGTTTATTGGTTCATGGTAAACTGGTTTGGGTGATGATTATAAACAATGCGTGAACCAACGTTCGACAGCATCACATACACTCACCATGTTTAGCTAGTATAAAAGGTAGAGTAAATTTAATAAAATGCACGGAAATCCACGTCCCGCAGTGTTATTTGTTTATTGCGAATATAATAACGCTACTTACTTCAAAGCTAGTATACAAACACAAGAGAACAGTAACGTGTTAGCGTTTTATTAGTTGTTCAGTTATGCTCGAAGTTTTTGTATATTAGAAGTTAAATAAGTTAACAACCGTACTACTGGTTTTTATGATATTTGTGAGGAAACAGTAATACTGAACATTCACTATGCTCTAAAACAGCCACTATATGCATATTTCGACGATTTGAAAACCTTAAAAATATAAAGCGTTACAAACGCGAAATGATTGAATAATTCGGTAGTCCTGTTGTTATTGTTATATTTTTTGACATTACGACGATTGCTTACATTTGGTATATAAAGTATTATAATATACCACTCACTATTTCTGTGAATCTGAGCACGGATGGCCGAGTGGTTTAGGGGCTATACTTCTAGTCCAAGGATCAGTGGTTCGAGCCCAGTTAAGAATTACTTTTGTATTCTTGTTATTTACTGGAGGTATTTAGTTCCAATATTTGTATTTTTTTACATTGATCAATTAAAAGCATTTAATAACAAACGTCAAAACATGACATAATCTGTGAAAAGTTCCTTAAACTATATGAACATGTTACAGTGTATTTGGAATCATTCCATCGCAATCATGCAATGAAAAAGGTCTTAATTCGGACTATGATAAATTTAACATCAAACATGTAAACGTAAGAAAATACCCATAACTAGGAGCAAAACAAAGTTTTTATTGCCATTGACATTAATAAACGAACATTACAAAACCATTATCCTATATTAGTTACGGTTCTGTTAAAAATGCATTTCCCAATGCTACGCCTTAATTCGAGCTCTCTTTACATAGCTGTTTATATTCAGTTATGGATAGTTTATAACGATATTTATATTAAGATATTAAGATGTTGAGCACATCTTTGAGTTGCGCAAAACTGCTTAAAAGTGGGTCCCCGTCCTCGTCTCTCTGAGAGTGGGCAGACCAGCGAGATGAGCGCCTCATAACCGTCACCACTAGTGTGATCTCCCCTTGCAGAATGTAGATGCCCTTGCTTGGGGACCCCATTTGCATCTAGATATATTGAAAACAATACATTTTCTGAGCTTTTTCATTCTTTACAGGTCGCTGAATATAGGTCCCTTCGCCCAAGAGTTTCTTAAAAACAATGCCATATTTACTTAACAGGTTTAACTTAAAAATGTCATACCCCTTTTAAAAAATTGATGATTCTTACATGTCTTGTCTTAACTTATCTGCCAAAACAGATTATCAAAAACTGTTTATACATATGAGCCAGTTAAATCATACTTGTTTGATAACTGTACATTGTCATCCAATGTAACAAAAAACATTTAAATAAAATCATTTATTGCACTTTATATAGTGCTTTGTTTCATGGTTTATCTAAGTCACCCTTTTCATATTGGATGTGCATGACAGATAAGACACTCTTGCAAAACTTGTATACATTATATATGGATAACTGTAACAACATTCTAGCCTTCAGAATTTCAAAAATTATAGTATGAATCATAAGTTTTTATTTGAATTGTTTAATTCCTTGTTCAATAAATAGTATACAATGTAGCTTATACTGTGTTTCTTTTGTTATAACATTGGAATCGTCTGTGATTTGTTTTGAGGCAACCTTTAGCCTGGTGCTTATAACTAACTGGCATTTGGATACAAAATCAAATTAAAATTATTAAAATCTGATAATGGTACTAAATAGTATATCTTTACTTAGTTATTTAGTTGTGTAAATGTTTATTTCAGAATTTCGTATGTATTTAATAACTAAACGCATATGTGTATGCATAATTTATGTGTACAGGTATGTTTTGCAACCTGTAACAAGCGCATTTAAATGAACAGAAAACACTGATTATAATCAATAACATTCACATGGTCTGTATGGCTTTCATATACTGCGATGTCAGAGACTAGCCCAGACATGGATTTGGACTGTCTTATCCTGCATTCCTATTAACAAACAAGTATTTCAATCTTAAACTAAAATGCCATTATTCAGAACGGTATTGCATAAATAATATTGTATTAGTTTTGTTAGCTAAACATATTTAAATGAATAAAGTTAAAGATTTATCCATTTTCAATTTATTTTTTTGTTTGTTTTTTGATGGCATCATAAAATAACAAATTAATCGGATTTCGATTGTTCGGGTGCACAATTTAATCGGGAGCCGATAGTCCAGTATGGCAAAAAACTCAAGGAGCCGATTGTCCAGGTTCCGTTTTTACGACAATTATGGTGTTCGTCCCCTAATAAAAGTATATACCCATCTATTAATTCCGGTACACGAGACAAAAGAGCAATTAAAAATATAATCAATGTGTTTGTTTGTTTTATTTTAATTGTTAACGACAAAAAAATTCCAGCGTTGTTCAGACTGCAAGAGGGGCTGCAGCACAATGAAAAGGGTAAAAACTGAAAATCGTGCTCGTATAAAGTCTGCTGTTCTCAATGATCTGATGATTCGGGCATTCGGGCAATTGACGTTGGAAGAATGGTGGATGCCTGGCGCCAGGACAAGCCAATGATAACAGTGTTTTCAAGTTAACATTGTATATCTGTATACGTTTGGTAAACGATGTAACTGTATTGTTGTTGTTGTTTTTTTCAATCATGTTTTCGTTCTAGTGTATTCTGTTGTGTTGTTTTTCATTTAATAGTATAATATATGACTTTAATTAAAATGAAAGGAAATGAGGACAAATAAATAAAAATACATAAATAATATAAGAACATTTTATGTTTATATTGGTCCAAAGATGTGTAGATTTTAATTAAGAACATGAACACAATATTTAAAGAATCGACACACCTAAGCCCGACCGCTTCCGCACCAACACCCCTCCGCGCCGTCTCGCCGCTGTGCCTGACCAAAATCCTGGGGAAATTCCTTGGGATATTATATATAATGCTGGTTTTTTAATGATTGTTCTATGATTTGTGATCACTTTCTATACTTGTTTATTCTCAATAATTGATAGTTTATCAACGACAAAAATGTTCTATGTCGAGAGTAGTTTTTTACTTTAATCTCTCACGGACTGAACGTTGTACGTCGCCGTGGCATAATGGATATGGTGTCCGGATAGCCTCCGGGAGGTCACGGATTCGATCCCCGCCTTTAGAGCGTTCTTTAGATTTCCCCCATAGTCACCAAGTTCTGGTTCTAGTCCCTGGAAACGGACTCAAGATCGTTTCAAATTTTCAAGGCTTTCTATGCAATCGAGCTAAAATAATAGGTTTAAATTACCTTGTACATCCTTGCTGTGTTGGGGCCGGTCATTAATCGGGGTGTATGGTGTTACTTAAACTAGAAATGATACGTCCAACAAACTGTACAGCGAGGCTGTTTGTTTCGCTATTTGTATTTTATGCCGTTGTTTAACGGGATTTCAATCACATTATGGATCTAAATAACCAACTCACACCTTTCAAACGCATTTTCTAACAACATTAACACTTGCTGATTGCATTAAGGTTTTAAATGTATTCATCGAGAAAAACAAAAACAAATAAATCTCAGTCGATTCCGAGAATGTTTAACAATCATCATCACGCACAAAATCCTTTTCATAAAGGATATAACTTAATCGTCCAGACCTATCTTTACAGCACAGAAGAAAACTTCAACCGGCGACACAGGTGACATATCCTGTCGTGGTCAAGCGTCGGGGTACCTGAGGTTGAAACCGCCATATCGCTGAAAACGGAGTCCTCTTATCTGCCGTCAATAACGTGTGTTCGTTGTTGATTAGCGAACATGGAAAAGTTATGGCCTGCGAGTTTCACAACGCCGTTGATGTGAATCTTGAGCTTAAGGGATGGTATATTTAACTTTTCATAGACATTGTTGATCTAAGAATTGAGAAAGTTTTTATAATTTAATAATAACTGTTTAAACATGGGATAAACTTTAAATTGTACAATTTATATTGAGACGAGACATAAAGTAGATTCTACTTTAAGACACAATTAAATATTCTAAGAGTTGTGTTATCTTAAGATTTCATAATAATTTGTCTTAGATACATTTTTATATATAAAGTAGGTAGTGTTAATTTAATAAAATGCATGGAAATCCACAACCGTACAAACGGTATGTTAAGGGGACCTTTTAACATTTTCGTTAATTGACAGAATTAAAAAAAAAAACGGGGGAAAAACTATGGCTCAGATTTGCACACTTTCGTGGTAGTTATGATGTGTGCGAAGAAACAGTTATAGTTAACATTTACTATGCTCTAAAATATCCATTATATGCATATTTTGACGATTTAAAAACCTGAAAATTATAAAGCGTTTCAAACGCGAAACAATTGAATAATTTGGTAGTCCTGATGTTATCGTTATACGTTGTGATATTTCCACGATTGCTTATATAAAGTATATATGAAGTAAAAAAATTCTGTGTATCTATTATTGTTATATACTGGGGCTATTAAGTTCCAATTTTTGTATTTTTTATATTGATCAATTTAAAGCATTTAATAACAAACTTCTATACATGCCAAAATATGTGACAAGTTCCTTTAACTATAGGAACTTGTTATTTGGAATCATTCAATCGCAATCATGCAATGTACAAGGTCTGAATTCTTACGATGAGAAATTTAACATCAAACATGTAAACGTAAGAAAATACCCATACCTAAGAGAAAAATAAAGTTTTCATTTAACAGAACAGAATAGTTTATTTCGACTGAAGCATATATATAGCTCATCGTCAAAAACATAAATATGCAATAACAGCATGCGTTTCAATTAAATACAAAACATACACCATTACGAAGAAGTATCAATTTAAAAAGGGAATGAAATACAACATGTTTTAGTAAGAATGTCACACTGGTAGCAAAATCGGTTCAGGCAACTCAGAAAGTTCAGAGAGTTTGTTTTAATACAACAAGCCATCTGGCTGTTCTGAGCAAAATTGTAGGTATTTGCATGCCTGCAAAAATTGCAAGGAAAATCATCCAGAATATAGATGTTTTTTAAAGAAGAACTCTGCTTTATTTCCCGCCCCATAAACCTTGTCTAAGTGTTGTAATTTTAGTAAATGATTACAATTTAGACTGCTCTGTTTGATGCCATGTGGCATGGTTTGCATTTGTTTCCAGAACAGGATACCAGTTGGTCATCATTTTGTAATAAAGATTAGCAAATCTGGTCTATTCTGGTGCTCGCAGAGTCTGCTTGTCAAATATGTCAACACTTGCAATAATAAATACCAATTAAATGCTAAGTTCTATCTGTGTCTGTCCACACATCCAAATATGGGAGGGTGGGCAGAATTGTATGAAAAGCCAGGTTGAGAGAGAGGCTAGTCAGAGTTGTATGGACCGTTGAGATGTAAAGAGAGAAGGGTATGAGAGACTTATTCATTGTGTATATATTTATTCTCGTAGTGTGTAAATAAAATGTAGAGTACATATACTGTGTGGTGAACTTATGAACTCCCCCCCCCCCTCGAAAATTGTAACACTGGTGGCAGCGGTGGGATAAGGACTTTAACACGCTTGTGAGGAAAGTGCTTATTATATAATTGTGTTAGGATTAAAGTGAGCTGTTGGACTTACGAAATCATCAGGGGACTGTTTCATTGAGGTTGGACATATGGGAATGTTACGATGTCTTATTTTGGTTATTGGTGTTGTTTCAATGTTTGGAGTTTCGGTTATTGTTGCCCAAAAAGATTTATTTAGCACATGCTGGTTAGTGGAACCCGTGGAAAAGATTTATTTAGCTGCTAGCTGGTTAGTGGAACCTGTGGACATGTTTGGACTGGATTCTAATCGGAATGATCACAGAAAGTTTAGGGATCGATGGAAATGTCTTCAGTAGTGTGATTGTAATTTTAGTATATGATTTCAATTTAGACTGCTCTGTTTGATGCCATGTGGCATGGTGGGCATTTGTTACCAGAACAGGATACCAGTCGGTCATCATTTTGTAATAAAGATTAGCAAATCTGGTCTATTCTGGTGCTCGCAGAGTCTGTTTGTCAAATATGTCAACACTTGCAATAATAAATACCAATTAAATGCTAAGTTCTATATGTGTCTGTCCACACATCCAAATATGGGAGGGTGGGCAGAATTGTATGAAAAGCCAGGTTGAGAGAGAGGCTAGTCAGAGTTGTATGGACCGTTGAGTTGTAAAGAGAGAAGGGTATGAGAGACTTATTCATTGTGTATATATTTATTCTCGTAGTGTGTAAATAAAATGTAGAGTACATATACTGTGTGGTGAACTTATGAACTCCCCCCCCCCTCGAAAATTGTAACACAACCAAGGCACAACTGGTGCTGGGGCGAAGACAATTTCGTTCCCACGCCAGTAAAAAGTAATGTTCTTGAAATGTACTTGTCAGGTTACCCCAAGAAGGAAAAGTCAATTCTTGTCAATGGTTTTCAGGAAGGTTTCAGAATACCCTATCAGGTTGAAAAATTACCAAAACCAAAGATTTACAGAAATCATCCGTCTACATAAAGTAAGAAAGAGATAACAAGCCAAAATATTCAGATTGAAATTGAAAATGTGCGAATATTAGGACCTTTTTATGAGTGTCCGCCAAACCTTATATGTTCTCCAATTGCTTTGGTGTCCAAGTCAGAAACAGGCAAATTTAGGCTAATACATGACATCTCTTTTCCGAAATCAAAATCGGTAAATGATTCGATAGACAAAGTTTTTACGGATGTTACATATGATTTCATCGATACAGTCGTGGAAAAGGTAAAATCTTGTGGCAGACATTGTTTGATTGCTAAAACTGATATTGAAAATGCATTCAGGATAATTCCCATTCATGCAGAGGACAGGTTTCTGTTAGGTTTTTCTTGGGCATTTGATGATAAAACTGAGTATTTTATAGATGCCTGTTTGGCAATGGGCTTAAACATTTCATGTAAACTTTTTTCTAGGTTTAGCAATGCTTTGCAGTGGATTATGGAATCTAAATTTCAAGCTATTACTAGCAATATCATGGATGACTTTTTCTTTGCGGGACCTGCCGGCTCTGACATGTGTCAGAATAGCTTGTCAACTTTTTTATAAAGTTTGTAAACATATCAATATACCTTTCAAGCAGGACAAAACTGTGTATCCTACAACTTATTTGATAATTTATGGCATTGAGATAGATTCAAACCAGATGCAAATGAGCTTGCCCATGGATAAAATAATCAAAATCAAAGAAAAATAAATTTTATAAAAAATCGCCGAAAGGTTAAAAGAACTTCAATCCATAATTGGCTTGCTAAATTTCGCTTGTGGGTGCATTGTCCCGGGTCGTGCTTTCTTGCGAAGGCTTTATGATCTTACTAGGGGAGTAAACAATCATGCTCATTTTGTCAGACTAGGTAGGGAGGCAAGAGCTGATTTGGCAATGTGGTGGAACTTTATGCAGTCTTTTAACGGCCGATGCATGTTTTTAAATGACGATTGGGTGTCTTCATATATTTTTCACTTGAACACAGATGCAGCTTCCACAGTTGGATTTGCTGCTGCATTTGGATCAGAATGGATGGCTGAAAGGTGGGGTGACAGATTACAAGAATACCATATTAACCTTCTTGAATTGATTCCTATTTTCATTGCAATTAAAATATGGGGTCAGAAAATGGCAAACCATAAGATAATTTTTCATTCAGACAATGGAGCAACTGTTTCTGTCATAAATAAACTATCCTCGAAAGATCAGCTTATGATGCGATGGTTACGTCACTTGGTTTTACTTTCGATGAGACATAATATTATGTTAAGAGCAAAACATATACCAGGTGTTAAAAATTTGGTGACTGACCACGTTTCTCGTTTTCAATTTACGAAGGCATTCGAAGTGGCCCCAGGTTTGAAGCGCTTCCTTATAGCTATCCCAAGCCATCTCTGGAACATTTGAATAAAAAAGCGAAAGCGATTTTGTTTCATGCAATAAGTGATCGTACAAAGAAATTTTATTTTTAATACTGGCAGCAGTACGAGTTATTTTGCGTTCAAAATCAAGGAAGCTAAACTACACCAGCAACAATACCATCTTTATTAAAAATTTTGTCAGACTTAGTTTTCAAAGGATATAAGACTAACACGGTTGCTTCCCATGCCTCTGCACTGGCTTATGTAAACCAACTTTTTGGGTTTTCTGATTTCAGCGAGTCATTCTTAGTAAAGTAGTTTTTTAAAGGTGCAAAAACATGTCAACAAATGTGAACGTGAGGGATCAGAGATTACCTGTTACGTTTGCAATACTGAAAGATTTGGTGTCTGTTTTGCAAAACGTAATTGGTAATCAGTATGAGAGAATCCTGTTTGCAACTATGTGCATTGTCGCATTTCATGGATTTTTGCGCATTGGCGAAATTTGCGTAAAAACATTCCGTACAGTCAGTTTTGCAATTTGAGGATGTTGGGCTGCTTGAGGCAGTATATGCATAGCAGGCAGCCTATAAAAGTGTTTCTGCCAGGCAGCAAACAGCCATCTTGTGTTTGTCCTGTGGCAGCCGCAAAGCTTTACATGTCCGTATAACCTCACAAAGCTGGCCCTTTTACCAGCTGCAGAATGGCTCTCCTGTTACTTACAAATTCTTCACAACAAATCTTAATGCTGCCATTTCATACTTGAGTTTGGATCCAACAAAATATTAATGCATAGTTTTTTGGTTTGGAGCCGCCACATATTATGCAAGACAAGGTTTTAGTTTTAGTGAGGATGCTATCAAAAGAACGGATCGCTGGAGGTCAGATGCTTTTAAAAAATTACATAAGACTCCCCTTATTGTCACTTTAAAGTACTTGCTTAGAGTCCAGCTGTTCTAGCATTAAAAAATTGACGGAATTTCTGTTCTGTACTGGGGATGATAGACTTATAATTGTGTAAAAGCAGTGCCCATTTTTGTATGTAACTTTTGATTATGTGTTGTTTTTTATTGTGTTGAATTGAGTCTATTATTTGAGTGCTCTTCAACACCATCTTTTGTTCAATGTTTATTATATGTTTAATGTTCACATTAATCAATTTAATGGTCTGGATACAGCACAAGACTGTCCTATAGGACCTTTCACATATGTAGGCAACTTCAAGGCTATGTTTTCAGCGCAAGACTGCACATTGCAATTGTTTTTCATTGTTCATTTGTTGTTGGTTTAAAACAATTATCGTGTATTTAGTTTCCGGTCTATCGAGAGCAATTATATTCTTCAGTCCAGCATTGGCTGTCTGAAGAATTTCAATTTAAATAAGAAAATTAAGATCTTGCATTACAATTGATTATATGTATTGAATTTTAGCACATTTATATTTAAATTGTACACGGGTACAGCACAAGGCTTCCTGGTGTGAAATTCTGCTTCAATGCATGCGATGTACCTACTCTTATCATATGTATATGTGTGTGTATATATATCAATTCTGTGAGGTTTTGTTTGAAGACAATTTTAGCACTTTGAGACAATCCTCTGGTTTCTGGGATGTGGGCAACTTGTACTTGGATTCTTTGTGCAAGTTGTATGGCGGTTTGTGCTCTCCACCTATGTGCGTAACGTTTCATATATGAAAAACATTTGTGTAAACATAATCGTCATTTTAAATAAATGACATTTTCGCAAATCGTCATTTTAAATAAATGACATTTTCACACAGCATCGGTAGTTTTTCTCTGTTTATCCCTTCACACATATCGAACCAGAGTCCAGAGGATTGTTGTTAAGTATATCATATTTATTGTTCATTTTTGGAGGATATGGGCAGAACAAGATTCAAATAATATTTAACCACAGTTAAATGGATTCGAGTCCTTCGCTCCTTACTTGTTAAGTGGAATTTGGTGCAAGTTAACCTATCAGTATTCTTTAATTAATCAGAGCGCGTCTTTTTAGATCACGTGACCACGCACAGCATTTTGTAACAAAGACAAAGAAATTTACCATTTTTAACAAGAATGTTTACTGAACCTCCTCTGCCCCATCCACCACCTTCATTTCATAGAAATGAACTATCGAAAATGTTAGGATCAAATTTATTTCAACTTCTTGCTAGTCATTGGTATTGGACTTTCCAAGTTGTGTTGTCATTAATGGTTCTTATTTACGCTTTGTTATTATGATTGTTATTTTCAGGCTAATTACGTAACATTATATACTCATTTCTAGTCACTATCTTTACTTTTGTTGTATTAGGAGCGGTTTGTGCTCGCCACATATGTGTGTAACGTTTCCTATATGAAAAACATTTGTGTAGACATAATCGTCATTTTAAATAAATGACATTTTCGCAAATCGTCATTTTAAATAAATGACATTTTCACACAGCATCGGTAGTTTTTCTCTGTTTATCCGTTCACACATATCGAACCAGAGTCCAGAGGATTGTTGTTAATTCTACCACCGCACGTGACTTGTTTTCTATATACAAAGAAGGAAAACTACTGTTCGTTATTACCCCCGATATAACAACGGTTGTTTAAAGTGACATCACTTTAAACAACCGTTGTTATATCGGGGTAATAACCAACAGTTGTTTAAAGTGACATCACTTTGATTGTCCGCGCACTATTTATGAATGAAGACGACGTCATTTGATTTTATTTGTTGTGGCGACGTCACGTTTTCGCGGAAAAGTGGAGGACGATCGGTTAATATAATTCTTATTTATAAACTTTAAATCGCGGATAACTTATTAATGAAATCGTGTAAGAATCGAAATAATCGACGGGTTACCGTTGGTTATTGCGGTAATAACCAACGGTATGTCGTTCCGATGCTTGTTATCAAACCACTCGGGCTACGCCCTCGTGGTTTAATTCCTACGCATCGGAACTCCATACCGTTGGTTATTACCGCAATAACCAACGGTTACCCGTCGAGTATTTCTTAATTCTACCACGGCACGTGACTTGTTTTCTATATACAAAGAAGGAAGACTACCGGGGTTATTACCCCGATATACCAACGGATATAACTCATATAAGTATGACGTCACTTTGATTGTCCGCACACTGTTTATGAATGAAGACGACGTCATTTGATTTTGATTGTTGTGGTGACGTCGCGTTTTCGCGGAAAATTGGAGGACATTCGGTAAATATATAATTCTCATTTATAACCGTTAAATCGCTGATAACTTATTAATGAAATCGTGTTAGAATCGAAATAATCTACGTGTAAGCGTTGGTTATTCCGGTAATAACCAACGGTATGTCGGTACGATGCTTGTTATCAAACCACTCGGGCTACGCCCTCGTGGGTTAATTCCTACGCATCGGAACTCCATACCGTTGGTTATTACCGCAATAACCAACGGTTAGCCGTCGATTATTTCTTAATTCTACCACGGCACGTGACTTGTTTTCTATATACAAAGAAGGAAAACTATTGTTGGTTATTACCCCGATATTCCAACGGTTGTTTAAAGTTACGTCAATTTGATTGTTCGCGCACTGTTTATGAATCAAGACGACGTCATTTGATTTTAATTGTTGTGGTGACGTCACGTTTTCGCGGAAAAAGTTGAGGAGTTCGGTTAATATAATGCTCATTTATAACCTTTTAATCGTGAATAACAGTAATTTTTTTGAAGAGAGTCCCGAAAGATCATTATTATGAAGTTTCCATAAAATTTCGAGGGATTCAGGCGGAGAAGTCAAGCGAAAAAAACGTTAACGTACGCACGCACATCACGCACTAGTTCACAGTATCCTAAAATATCCCCATGAGCTAACGGACGCAATAAATTCATATGCGTTGGGAACCTAGCCGCAAGCACCGCGGCCCAAATATTTTGAGCATTAGCCGTTCCGCGAGAGGTTTTTTCAGCAGTTTCAATTAATTAACAAATTAATGAAATCAATACCTAAATGACTATTGCACTTCATAATGTGTATATGCTAGAAAAACGTGTGTCATGTATACAGAATAATGCAGACTTGTGGATGGATTCGTGTTCTAGTGGTAACACACTGGTGTCACAACTTGAGAGTCGCAGATTCAATCTCCCGAAAAAAGCCAACTTATTCACTCAACTTCCACATGAGACTTAAAATCGAGGTTCAGTGTATTCGGTTCTTCACAGCGTGCACTAAAAGACCCAGGTTTGTACCAATTAACGGGTCATATCCTCTAATTCCCTTAATCAAACTAATAAGATATGGGAGTAAAACTGTTTTGTAAAGTTTTTACATTTATTTTCTCTTTTAAAGACATTCATTGTCACACACCATTTCAGACATATCACTGTCTTATATAACCTTTACAAGGACATGGTGCATTTTGGATTCCAAATAACGGAGAGAGTACTGAACCGCTTTAACCCCGTAAAATGTATGTTTTTGTGTTGTTACAGTGTTTGTTTGTTTGTTTGTTTGTTTTAAGTTCATCTTTGAAATTTTACGTCTGTCTAAAGGCAACTCTTTACATTCGTGTGCGCAGTAGCGTTTACGTATAACGTAATTTCAAATAAAACTCAGACTTGGCTCAGATTCGTAGAAATTATCCCATGGGAAAAATATCAGTCAACATAAACATGCCATGTGTTCCATTAACACATACATTCAATGAATACGGTAACACATTTTCCACGAAATAACTGCTGGCACTAAATGCCAAATTTTTGTCAAGGGCGTACGTGCGCATAATAATAGTAGTTCTGTTTTTCTGCAATTTCTCCGTACATAAGGTATATACTATAAAGCATTTCCCTATGTTGCTTTTTCTTGTTTATTCGTAGTTTTCTAGCAGATCATACAAAGAAGCAACATTAGACAACGTAGACCTTATCAACTACGAGCATTTTCTGCATTCAATACACTTGAACAATGAGTTTTTATTTTGGACTTGAGAAAGGAATAGCAGATGTTAGCAAATGGCTTAATAACTATGGCTTATACATTTCAATAGGTATGTACAACACAAATCTTTAAGACAGTGACTGCAATAACCTATTTTTACGGTGAACGAGTCTGGTTACGCACATGGTAAAGGCGGCTTATTGCGCTGCGCATGTGTTTTCATTTTAAACAAGACGTTTATATCTAAAACGAAAATCAAAGCCACAGAATCCACAGCTCAGAGTCGTGTCTGACTTTCAGTCAGTTCTCAGCTCCCCGTCCTTGAAGAATCATGCAGCGTGCCTGTGCGGTGTTTGCGTTGCTGTTTGCGATGTCGGCTAATGGTGCGACTCAGGGCGGCTCCCTTGAGCCAAGGTACAATTCAGAGTTCACGTACGATGAACAGCTTCTGGAGAAGATGATCCGAATGGAGGTAGAAATGGACAAATGGGAGACACGGATGATTGAACAACTCGGGCAGCTAACGAGTCTACGGGAACACATTGACCACCTGATGAAGACCGAGGATTCCCGTCTGGAGCTCATACAGGAGGCGTATGTGGAATCCCGTAACAACCTGACGGCACTGCAGTCGCGAACTGATGGCCAAGTACAGCAGCTTATAGAGAAGATTAAAAAAGGTGAGTTTTATTTATTACTTAAATTCAGATAATATTTACATTTGTATTAAATATTTTTTGTTCAAACTATTTCCTTGTATTTTAGTGGTACATTGGAGCATTAGCCTGAAAAAAAAATGTTATCATAGCATAAATTCTTGATTTTCTGTCATTGCACACTTACTTCATTTCATCATTTAAAAGCAAATATCCTGTTATAATACAGAACTTCAAAATCGGTTAAACAACCAGTGTGTTTATGCAATATTGTTTGTTTGATGGCGGTGAGCAGGGTTTTATTTGTGTGTTGACAACTCGAGTATTTGCTGAAACACACATTTTGTTCATATATTGTTTATATCTTGTCAAAAATGCAGAGGTCGGGACAACACCGAATATCTTGTTCAAAGCGAGGCGAGTCAAGAACGAGACGCCGTCTTCTGGGGAGATTATCGTGTTCGAGGACGTTTTGTACAACCACGGTTCCGGGTACAACAGTTCCAGTGGCGTCTTCACTGCTCCTGTTGGAGGAACTTTCTTGTTTACCGCTCGGCTGTTGTCCCAGAGCAGTGGGTCAGTGTTCTTTGAGATTAACGTCAACGGAAGCATGAATTCCAACGGGGCGCTTTATGGTCACCAAGGGTGGAGCTACGCCTCTGCTGATTCCGTGGTCCGTTTGCTACCCGGAGACCAAGTGTGCATCAAATTGCTCTATTCGAACGAGATATCCAATGGTGGGTTGCTAAGCGACATAAACTCCAAAAGCAATGAATTCACCGGAGTACTACTGCACGTGTAAGTTCGAGCACAGTGTTGTATATAGTTTGCATATTAACATTTTATTTTGGACGAACATTTGTGTCTGTACTGTGTTATGCTTTGGCGTGACATATGTATATTGTACGTGACTGTCATTTGTTTACGTCGTAAAAGGTTGATGTTTATTGGTTCATGGTGAACTGGTTTGAGTAATGATTATAAACAATACGTAACAGCACGCTCGACAGCATAAGGGCACATGAAATCACCATGAAAAGCTAGCGTATAAGTCTACTTTAGTAGGTAGAGTAAATTAAATAAAAAACATGGAAATCCACGTCCCGTTGTGTTATTTGTTTATTGCGAATTTAATAACGCTATTCACTTCAAAATAAGTATACAAATGCAAGAGTACAGTGACGTGTAAGCGCTTTATTAGTTGTTCAGTTATGCTCGACGTTTTTAATATTAGTTAAATAAGATAACAACCGTACTATTTCACGTTTTGGTAAATTGACAAAATTGAAATTAATGGTTCAGATTTGCAAATTTTCTCGGAAGTTATATTTGCGAGGAAATAGTAATACTGAACATTTACTATGCTCTAAAATATCCATTATATGCATATTTTGACGATTTAAAAACCTGAATATTATAAAGCGTTACAATCGAGAAACGATTGAATAATTTGGTAGTCCTGTTGTAATCGTTATATTTTATGACCTTACGAGGATTGCTTTTATAAAGTATAAAACACACCACTCACTATTTCATGTTTTAGTGTCTGAGCACGGATGGCCGAGTGGTTAAGGGGCTAGACTTTAACTCCAAGGGTCAGTGGTTCGAGACCACTTAAAGATTACTTTTTTATTTTTTTTTATTTACTGGAGCTATTTAGTCCCAATGTTTGTTTGTTTTATTTAACGCAGATTTTGGCATGAATTCAAGTTAGTTTATAAAAACGTTTAAAATTATCGATGTAAGAAAAAAGTTTACATCGATCATTTTAAAACATTTTTATTAACAAACTTCAATACATGCCAAAATATGTGAAAAGTTCCTTTAACTATATGAAAATGGTTTTTTGGAATCATTCAATCGCAATCATGCAATGAAAAAGGTCTGATTTTGGACGATGAAAAATTTAACATCAAACACGTTAACGTAAGAAAATACCTATACCTAAGAGCAAAACAAAGTTTTTATTGCCGTTGACATTGATGAACGAACATTACAAAAACATTATCCTATATTAGTTACTTGACCGTTAAAAAAGCAATTCCCAATGCTACGCCTAAATTCGGGCTCTCTCTTTACATAGTTGTTTATATTCAGTTACAATTTTCTTTACTTTAGAGCAACCTGTGAAAATCAGGTTAGATTTTAGATTGAATACATCTATGACTAATCGATATACATCATTGACGTGTTTCAGACTGGTTATACTGATCTGTTTGGTATAACGCTGACTATCTAGAAAATTCGAAGATTTTACTAAACATGTAGAGCGATTTTGTTGGTTTATTTCTTGTGTTTTACGCCGTTTATAACATTTTTTCACTAATAAATCAAAGCACTGAAGGCACTCTAGGTGGTCGCTGTTGTATAAGTTTAGACGCAACTCAGTTTCACAAATATAATAGCTTTTTATTTTGCAAGTTTTAAACGAACACAACCCACTCAAATTTATAAAGAGTGTGTCTTAAATTACAGGTCCAGATGTTGTTTTTTTTATCATAAATAAAAATATAATTTAAGCTTCATTTTGGGAAAACAGGGCTTAATGCATATGCATTAATTGTCATTCCAGTACCAGAGACTCTCATTAAACGAAAAACATTGTAAAATCAGAAACGTCGTCCTTGATTAGCTTGTTCGCATTGCACAGGCTAATCAGTGTGCACAGGCTAATCTTATTTGACATGCATTAAGTACCGTTTTTCCTGAAAGCAGCCAATATGCACAGATTTCAATGATAAACACTTGACTGGCCAATGTCGTATTAAAAGCTGTTAAACACTTTTAGTCATATACACCAGAGACCCTGTATACACCCACTGTTGTCGTCTACAACAGGCAGTGGTTGTCTTTCCATAGCGTAGTAAAGCAATTAAGCGCATACTGATTTGCAAAATGTGCTCTTTAACATTAGCGTGAGCTATTGCTCACACTTAAAATATCATGGCCGTAAGAAGCCTACTCAAACTATCCGTGGACAAGGTTAACCGATTAAAGCAAGTAACTGACCTCTGTCGTTTTACTTGGCTAACATTAAGGTCTAGATTTGCCGCAGAAATTTTGTTTTGGCACTTACCTATAAAAGTTATGTAGTGAAGGATTCAAACTTAAGATTCTCGGACTGTCTTTATCATCACTTTACCAACGGAACAAACTGGGATCGGTCGATTTTTTTTTACGACAACAGCCCAACGCTCTACCAACTGAGACTGATGAACGCCGCATTGTCAGTCAAGCGGTCTATCAGCTGAGACTCGTGAACGCCGCATTGTCAGTCAAGCGGTCTATCATCTGAGACTCATGAACGCCGCATTGTCACTCTAGCGCTCTATCAACTCAACTCATGAACGCCGCATTGTTAGTCCAACGCTCTATCAACTGGGCTCAAGAACGCCTTATTGTCAGTCAAGCGCTTCAGCAACTGAGACACATGAACGCCGCATTGTCACTCTAGCGCTCTATCAACTCGACTCATGAACGCCGCACTGTCAGTCCAACGCTCTATCAACTAGGCTCATGAACGCCTTATTGTCAGTCAAGCGCTTTATCAACTGAGACACATGAACGCCGCATTGTCAGTCTAGCGCTCCATCAACTGAGTCGCATGAACGCCGCATTGTCAGTCTAGCGCTCCATCAACTGAGACGCATGAACGCCGCATTGTCAATCAAGCGCTCTACCAACTGAGAATCATAAACAACGCGTTGACAATCAAGCATTCTCTTAACTGAGGGAATGAACGCCGCATTATCAGTAAATCGCTCTATCAACTGAGGCTCATGAACGCCGCATTATCAGTAAATCACTATATTAACTGAGACTCATGAACGTCGTATTGTCAATAAACGCTCTATTAACTTAGACTCATGAACTCAGCATTTATCAGCCAAACGCTCTATCATCTGAGAATCATGAATGCTGTATTGTCAGTCAATCAATCAATCGCTCAATCAACTGAGACTCATAAACGCCGTATTGTAAGTCAGGCAGCCTATCAAATAAGACTCAGTCAAGCATTTTATCAACTGATACTTATAAATCCCTCATCGTCAATCAAGCGGTCTATCATCTGAGACTCATTAATGCCGCATTGTCAGTCAATCGGTCTATAAACGGAGACTCGTGAACGCCGCATTGTCAGTCTAGCGTTACCTAAACTGAGACTCATGAACGCCACATTGTAAGTCAATGGCTCTATCAAATGAGACTCTTCAACGTCGTATTGATAGTCTAGCGATTTATAAACTGAGACTTGTTAACGCCTTATTGCCAGTCAATTGCTATATTAACAATGCACGTCGGGCTCGGGCAATTAGATATTGACGATAAAATGTCTTAAAACAGATGCAAACACGCATGTACATCAAATAAGCGCATTTCAAACAACATGAACACGAGTTATTGTCATTAATATTTATTTGTGTCTATCTACAAAAAAAATCCATCCCCAACAAATAAATCTCTGCCGATTCCGAGCGGCAAGCGTCCGGTTAAAAAAAAATTACCGAGCGAAACATACGTTTCATAATAGACATAACTTTTTCTCGTTCAGCCCCATCCCATATTTTACACAGAACGTGGCCATCTTTTGTTAATATGGCTGAAGAAAACTTCAACACGGCGACAGACAGCTGACAGATCCGGTCGTGGTCAAGCGCCGAGGTACCGGAGGCTGAGGGCGCCATATCGTTAAGGATGACGTCGGCTAATCTGTCGTTAAGAATGTTAATTATTCGTTAATTATTCGTTGCTGTGTAGTTGAAGTGGTAAAGTCATGGCTTGCGAGCGTAACAATTAAAGCCTTCGATAGGAACTATTTGCTGCAGATCGATGCCAATAACAGTTGCCTCGTGCGTGTCTGGAAAAGTAAGGGCAGCGTATAAGTTAATATCGACTAACATGACTTTAAAATCAAAGTACTGACAGTACTGGTGTGATGATGCTGGATGGATATAAAAGCATCAATTTAAGTTGATTTCCATCATCACAACTGTGTATGTGGGTACGAAACAAAAATTTGGTACGAACATTTTGGGAACGAAAAAATTATGCCAAAAAGTAAAAATTACGAAAAAAAAATGGGTACGAAAAATAAATTTGTTACGAAAAAAATTTGGGTACGAAAAAAATGTGGGAACGAAAAAAAAATGGGTACGAAAAAAAATTGGGTACGAAAACAATATGGTACGAAAAAAAAATTGGGGGTACGGGGATGTAGTACCCCTGGGGAACTTGACCCACAATCGCACATTATTGGCCCTTTCCGTCAAACATCGGATAAGTACCTCGAAGGCAAAAGTATGAATACACATTTATGGCGTACCATTTGGGTCGAAAGTCAACAAGACCTAGTAGGTAAAAAGAGAAATGTACTCTGACGTACAACATGTACGTCGAAGTACATTTTTTGTACTTCGACGTACAAAATTTTAATTCGACGTTCAGTCTTTACTGACCCTTGAGTGTTAGCCAATCAGAAGACGCCTTTCATCTGTTGCTTTTAGAGATATTTGACATTGAACATTATTATTATTATTATTATTTATACCAAATTATGCGACTATCGACCGCTAACTAATAGATATTGAGCGTATTTATTGAACATTATTATAATTATTTATACCAAATTATGCGACAATCGACCGCTTACTCATAGATATTGTGCGTATTTATTGACCTGGCGTGGCGGAATTAACCTCTGACTTATGCAAATAATGGTTAACACAAAATACAACCAAACCAGGGAGGTTATTATACATTTTAAATCCCGTAATCGTTTGGTAACTGTTTGGTTACTGTTGGGAATGCCTACACAGTAATGCGCTGGACCGTGATATTCCGCCCCGCATGGTCAATAAATACTCACAATATGCTTGATAATTTTATTTTTTTAAAAGGTAACCTTGAATCTTCTACAAATAGGTATATAATATATTTCAATGCATTAAATACTCGAAACTTTTTTGTATTTTTTTTTTTTTTAATTTTGATATTTTTATTTATTTTGTCCCTAATTAAAAAAAAGAGATTTTAAACATTTATTATGAATAAATCTAAAGAAAAAGCGGCTCATGGGACAAGTGTTTTGATCGTCTGTTAAGAAAATGTGTACGTCGAAGTACAAACATGTATGTCGAAGTACAAATTGTACTTCGACGTACAAATTTATACTTCGAAGTGTATCTCATTTTGTACGTCGAAGTACAATTTTACACATTTCGTAAGCGATAATGCGATCCTACCTATGCACGTCAAAATGTAACCGAAATATGTAAACAAAGTGGTAGCCTGTCAGGAATGTTTGAATTAATCAAGAAAATCGTGTATTGATGTAAGTTTATTGAAGAAATGTACAGAAAATATGTTAAATAAGCAATAGCGACATTTTTCTCAGCCACATAATTGTTGATAGTTTGATATCGAAAAATGAAAGTGAAAGTAGAACTGTCAAAAATGACAACCTGTCAATGTGTTGTTTTTGCTGTCACGAGAGGGCGATTACACTCAATGTGTTCACATTTTAACCATAGGCTTTGCCAATGACCTTTATAGTATGGGTGGTTTTGTTATTATTTATTGCTATCATGTAACTGCATGATTGTGTATATGTTTACAACACACAAAGCATAAATAATGATATAAATATACTGATTTAGCTTATAATAATCTGATAACTATAGCCAGATCAATTAAGTACATAAAATACAATTTTTTGTCCTGATTTAATGAAGACTTGAGGTATTTATGCGCATAAACATGGGTTGATCCACAAATGAATAGTATTTTTGAACTGTGTTCGGTGCAGGCTCTTTTTCCATGACTGTGAAAGTTACATTTTCATGTGAAAAGGATGTCAGTTTTTTTCTGAAGTATTTCATTCAACCGTTGAATAAAATGAACTGTTTTGCATATAATTTGCCATTTTGATAGGTGTTTGTTAGGTGATCAACAGGAGCTGACCAGGGTGCCAGAGAAAAGGGATAAACATTTGAGATCTGGTCCGGGCTTCATATTAAAGTGGTTAAATGGTATACATTTTATATATGGTCAGTGCTCAAGAGAAAATGTGTACATTTCAGAAAATTTTACCATTTAAAAATGTTTAAATACCGCTTGACTAAGGCTCTTAATTCATTTAGCATGAACACTTGTATTTTATCTTTTTAATACGAAAAAAAATTAATGTTCAAATTTATTCTATCAATGTGTACAGATACTACTTAACATATATTTGACTGTATTGAATGTAGGAACTAGCTAAAATATCCATTAGAAAAAAAGATCAGGGGGTGCAATATTCATTGCCTGAAGCTCTGACGCTGGAGCTATGTTTATATATCTTTAAACACACTGCTTAAATCAAAGACGACACTCTACCACTATGTTTTTAACAAGATTCTGAAATTTTTCGATCCCTATACAGAGCAACCAAACCAAAAATTTTGTCAAATATTGCCGACTCGGTTTTATTGATTCAGAAAACCGCTTTTAAGCAAACATCTTTCAAGCGACTGGAGGCTGATCTGGATCCAAACTGGCCACAATCGCCTTAATGTCTCTTTTACTGTGACACAGTTCATTTGACTTAAAAATGATATTTAATACTAAAATAACAAGAAGAAATAATACAAACCCGTAATATGAGTAAAGACTTTGAAATCAATGTTTTCAGGACAGCTTGGTGATCTGCAAATCCCATGTGATATGTTGATATCGGGTATCATAGTCATTCAATAAGTCGCAAAATGCTCGAATACAATTTACAAAGCAAAATATGACTTAAATTGATAACTAAAAATACCAGTTTTGCCGTGTCAAGCTGTCAAGTCTTGACAGCTTGACACGGCAAAACAGGTAGTTTGACTCAAGATCCATAAAGTCCTATATTCACATCGAATGTATCCTTCGAATTCAATCCATTGTTGACATTGGCGGAGATTTAGTTAATAAATAACTCATATATCCTAAATGTCAGTTTCTAAATAGCCAAACAAGCCGATGTATGCTGTAAGAAAGTTTTGACACGAGTGTGAAGATTCTCTCATTGGCGCGGCCATTGTTGTATGACCTTGAGCGGTCCGTCTAAAATGCGTATATGACTCATATCCGCGGATATGAACGAAAAGTGCGAATATGAACGAATATAGGCAATATATATGCGTTTTTTTGCCGTTTTGTTATGAACAAATCACTGTTGAATTAAAAATTCACAATATGTGATAAATATGTTAAGACTGCCTAAAAATAGAGCAATTTAATAAAAGCAGTGGTCTGACTGGTCGTTAATATTCGCGTATATTAATTTTGAGTTACTGAAATTAAAATGCCAATGAAAAACGCTTTTAAATTCATTCGATCGTAACATTACACATTAGCGACGTGTATTTTTGTCACAGAACGATTTACATATAACACAAGTAAAGGAAAATACATTTAAAAAGCCATTATCTGTTCATATCCGCATTTTTCAGTCATATCCGCCGATATGAGTCATATACGCATAGTCGTACCCTATGTTGAGGCATGAACGACTACTCTGCTGGAGAATGTTACCAATGCTAATCACTGAGATATGCCGATTAGAAAATCGATACTATCTCAATCGGACTGGCTCTGTCTTTTTCATAGCTCGCCATTGTGAAGAATTTTTCCATGGTATGATAACTTAGACGATGCTGAAGCAGCATCGTCAAAAACGTGCACATGCTCGCAATACGATATATACGACGAGTAAACGAAACAGTTAATAAACAATCAACATTTTCAATTAAACGTCCGTATAATGTTATTTTCTGATGATTTCAACAATACATGAAATTTTCGATGTTAAAGTCTCGCAAAATTACATATCGTCCATTGCAGGTGATAAGGGTTATCCGCCACTTGGCATATTTGCAGATGGCATCTTTTGGCGTTCTTTAAAAGAAATGTACATGTTCAATATCACACGAGTTTTGAACAAACTGTAAATGTGTGAGGGGTTCAATTTGTCGAAACTTCAGTAGGAAATCGTTAACATCCACATGTTTCATACAAAAATGTATATTAATAAACGCACATTCTTTTTAATAAACATACTCTCATAGAATAATTATGTTAAGAATCGTTTAAATGCATGTTAAATATACACTTTACGCTTAAAGGAGAGTGCGGCTTATTGCGTAAGCAAAATGGATTGGTCTCTTCATATTATAACCCCCACTGTCCCACAAGCCTTTCAACGTAAACTTTTCAAATTTATTACTATCATGTTTAGACAGAAATAAAATGTGAGTATACATTTTATTTATATGATTATTTCGCAGTTTAAAATGTAACATGCGCAAGCACTTCTGTGAATAATAATCATACTGGTGTTAATACTAAAAATGCTACAAAAGTGTATACAACAGTTAATACAACAGGATTAAGATAATACGTATATCAGATTCAGTAAAGACGGTCTCAGCAGCTTTTGCGATGTTTCCGTTGCCATTGGAGAAATCAGCCCCGATATCATTCGAACACATTTTCTTAGCAAATTTCATGATAATTGGGCAAATAATAATATAAGTTTGTCATTAAATGCTTTAAATTGATAAATGTTGACATTTGAACAAAATAGCCCCAGTTAAAAAAAGAATACTATTTAAGAATGACGAAAGTAATCCTTAGCTGGGATAAAACCACTTACCATTGGAGTAAAAGCCCAGCACTTAAACCAGCAATCTCGGCCATCCTTACTTATAAAGTATGATGTGTATTTTATCATTGTAAGTAAGGCGTCCTATCAGCTTAGTCTCGAACACGCCGAATTTTCAGTCAAGCGCTTTATCAACTGGTACTTATGACCCCACCCCATTGTCGCTCAAGCGGTCTATCATTTGATACTCATAAATGCCGCGTTGTCAGTCAATCGGTCAATAAACGGAAACTCGTGAACGCCGAATTGTCAGTCTAGCGTTTCATCAACTAAGACTCTTGAACGCCGAATTGTCAGTCAATCGGTCGATCAACTGAGACTCTTGAACGCCGTATTGATAGTCTAGCGCTCTATCAACTGAGACTCATGAACGCCGTATTGATAGTCTAGCGCTCTATCAACTGAGACTCATGAACGCCGTATTGATAGTCTAGCGCTCTATCAACTGAGACTCTTGAACTCTGTATTGATAGTCGAGCGCTCTATCAACTGAGACTCTTGAACGCCGTATTGATAGTCTAGCGCTTTATCAACTGAGACTCTTGAACCCCGTATTGATAGTCTAGCGCTCTAACAACTGAGACTCTTGAATGTGAAGAAGGTTGTCTTGTGTCAAATATTAAAACGTTATTACACCAGATCCAGATTATAATGACAGGGTAGTGAATGCTAACAGAGCGTTGAAGGCAGCTGTCGCATCTGCACACCTTCCAATATATTATTGCAGGTATATGGGGTTTTGGGCACCGGTCCAGTAAGTTTATACTTTTGACGGCATACATCTGTCTGTCGACGTAGGTTATCCCAAATATGTTAGGAGTTTGCGGGATTGAAAATCCGGGTGTCTAGTTGGGAACTAGAAAATTGAGTGAATCAAATTGGTTGGGAACACTTGTAGTCACTTTATGCAGGCTTTTGTGGATATTTTAATTTGTCTGTTTTAAAATGCTGTGTTTGAGTGTTTGATGTATCTACAGCTTTTTTGGTCCACAATATTATAGTAAGATTTTATTGTTTGCGTCCTGCACATATTTGCAGAGACAGTCTTCGGACTTATTTAATTGCCTTGGTGCATTATTGCCAATACAATGTGTCCTGCATGTATTTGCAGTGAAAATATTAGCTTGTATCACAGGTGGATAGCGTGTGGCTATGATATTAATTAGTGAAAACATCATTTTGAGTGATAAATAATCATATTTTTACGAAAAATTAACTTTTCTGAAAAAAAAATATTTCACTATAAAATATATATATATAGCAAGGTATGCAACTCAAAATCAGCCCAAAAGAGGGTGCATCGCTTTGAACAGCCATATCTTCATCAATTGTGCAGCGATTTTCACGATCTCGGTCTTATTCAACGCAGAAATGAATTTCCTTTCTGGAAATGTATATGTTTTGCAATATTTTTACAAATGCTGGGTCAACTTTTAAGAAATAACACGATACACAACAGGCATGTCCCAGTTGACTGTGATCATGCATTCTTTATGAATGAAATCTCCAGTTGTAAAGACACACCTCCGGATTGGACCAATGAAATCACTCGTATGTTTAAAATGTCAGTTAGTTGAAATGTATGTAAACAAAGGTTTCAAACGGCGCTGGACAGTTAGTCTTGATGCAGAATGTAACGACAAGAACGGTAATAATGTTTTTTCATACGTTTTAGTGAATTATGGTATCGAACTACATGAACTTTGTAGGGAAGTTGACCTTTACTCAGTGAAGATTTCAGTCTTAAAGACAGCATGATCACTGTCAACTGGGTCATGCGAGTTGTGTATCGTGTTATTTCTTAAAAGTTGACCCAGCATTTGTAAAAATATTGCAAGACATATACATTTCCAGAAAGAAAATTCATTTCTGCGTTGAATAAGACCAAGATCGTGAAAATCGCTGCACAATTGATGAAGATATGGCTTTTCAAAGCGATGCACCCCGTTTTGGGCTGATTTTGAGTTGCATACCTTGTTAAATATATATTTGATAGTGAATTTTTTTTTTCAGAAAAGTTAATTTTTCGTTATAATATGATTATTTATAATTTAAAATGATGTTTTCACTAATTAATATCAAAGCCACACGCTAACCACCTGTGGCTTGTATGGGTTGTGTCCTGCATGTATTTGCAGTGACCGTTTTTGCCAATACAATGTGTCCTGCATGTATTTGCAACGACACAATAAGCTTGAATGGTTTATGTCCTGCATGTATTTGCAGTGACCGTTCTTTGCCAATACAATGTGTCCTGCATGTATTTGCAGTGGAAAATATTGGCTTGTATGGTTGGTGTCCTGCATGTATGTGCAGTGACCGTTTTTATATATAAATCTGTATATCTTTTTGCATTTTTCAATTTACTTCTTTTATCATTTTTAGGATCACGGTGGGAAGTCAGGGATGGCGTCGGCTGCTATGCAGAAGAGAAAATCCAAGGAGAATGCATTAGTTGACAAGAAAGTGGCAGCTGTCTTAGAGGCCCTGAGTACAAGAGGGGTGATAGCACTGTTTCGGAGGGTGCGGCGGAGACTGCTGCAGCGCCAGTGACATCAAGCCCAACTCTGCGAAATCCTACGAGTTCACTGCCAGTTCCTACCACTCACTATCAAAAAGTTGTTTCAACAACTTTGCCGTGTGTTGTAGACGATTCAACAGCTGATACTGAATTGGAACAATTGCCAGTTACCTTGCCTGGCATATCCGCATTGCTCACCAACATCACATTTGTAGACGAATCAGGCATTGGGACGAAAGAAATCAGGGAGGCGTTGCTGGGGAATCAGGGCTTCCCCTCGCTCAAAAATTTCTTTAGCCAAGGTGGTCTTGCTATTGCAAAATTCTTCTAATTTTGGATACTTTATTAGTTATAAATGACGAAACAATTGTAGCCAAATAGAATTTTCTTTAGCCAAATTGGTCAATTTGTAGCCATTGGCTTATTTGGCGAATGGCAGAGTTAGCCCTGGGAATGAACATTTGACCCTGAATACCACAGGTATCCTTCCAGCACAAGACGTGTCCGCTTTTTCCGGTATTACGTCCCTTGGAGCCTTGGTTCCAACGCGACTGAAACAAGCCATCTGGAACGACGATTTCGTTGAAATGTCTAAACTTTTGTCAAAAAATGAAATTAAAGAACTGGCCATGCAAGTCACTGCCTCAGGGGGTTGACTTTAGGGTAAAAATCAGACAAGCGCCAGCTGAACATTAGTCAGTGGATTTCTGCATTTACCACCTATATGGATGTTTACATCCTAAAGCGTACATATGATATGTCTGGCCTTCTGGCCTATTTAAATCTTGTTAGAGATTTGGACAGGGTTAATGGGGTGGCTGCGTTCAATTTCTTTGACAGAAATTTTAGAGCCCACCGTAGACAAATGAACATGCCATGGGGCAGGCGGCACCAAGAGGTTTGGCTTAGAGCCACCACACTGGTAGCAAAATCGGTTCAGGCCACTCAGAAATTTCAGATGGTTTGTTTTGAATACAACAAGCCATCTGGCTGTTCTGAGCAAATTAGCTACTTGCATGCCTGCTAAAATTGCAAGAAAAATCATCCAGAATATAGATGTTTTTTTAAAGAAGAACTCGTCTTCATTTCCCGCCCCATCAACCCTGTCCAACCAAGGCACAACTGGTGCTGGAGCGAAGACAATTTTCGTTCCCACACCAGTAAAAAGTAATGTTCTTGAAATGTACTTGTCAGGATACCCCGAGAAGGAAAAGTCATTTCTTGTCAATGGTTTTCAGGAAGGTTTCAGAATACTCTATCAGGTTGAAAAATAACCAAAACCAAAGATTTACAGAAAACATCCGTCTGCATTAAGTAAGAAAAAGGTAACAAGCCAAAAAAAAATAGAAAGAAATTGAAAATAGGCGAATATTAGGACCTTTTTATGAGTGTCCGCAAAACCTTATATGTTCTCCAATTGCTTTGGTGCCCAAGTCAGAAACAGGCAAATTTAGGCTAATACATGACCTCTCTTTTCCGAAATAAAAATCGGTACATTATGTGATTCGATAGACAAGGTTTTTACGGATGTTACATATGATTCCATTGATACAGTTGTGGAAAAGGTAAAATATTGTGGCAGACATTGTTTGATGGCTAAAACTGATATTGAAAATGCATTCAGGATAATTCCCATTCATGCAGAGGACAGGTTTCTGTTAGTTTTTTATTGGGCATTTGAGAACAAAACTGAGTATTATATAGACGCCTGTTTGGCAATGAGCTTAAACATTTCATGTCAACTTTTTTCTAGGTTTAGCAATGCTTTGCAGTGGATTATGGAATCTAAATTTCAAGCTATTACTAGCCATATCATTGATGACTTTTTCTTTGCGGGACTTGCCGGCTCTGACGTGTCAGAACAGCTTGTCAACTTTTTTTGAAGTTTGTAAACATATCAAAATACCTATCAAGCAGGACAAAACTGTGTATCCTACAACTTGTTTGATAATTTATGGCATTGAGGTAGATTCAAACCAGATGTAAATAAGGTTGCCAGTGGATAAAATAATCCAAATCAAAGAAAAGTTAAATTTTATTAGAAAAAATATCCGAAAGGCTAAAAGAAATTCAATCCATAATTGGCTTGCTAAATTTTGCTTGTGGGTGCATTGTTCCGGGTCGTGCTCTCATGCGAAGGCTTTATGATCTTACTAGGGGAGTAAACAATCATGCTCATTTTGTCAGACTATGTAGGGAGGCTGATTTGTCAATGTGGTGGAACTTTATGCAGTCTTTAACGGCCGATGCATGTTTTTAAATGACGATTGGGTGTCTGCAGACATTTTTCACTTGTACACAGATGCAGCTTCCACAGATGGATTTGCTGCTGCATTTGGATCAGAATGGATGGCTGAAAGGTGGGGTGACAGATTTCAAGAATACCATATTAACATTCTTGAATTGATTCCTATTGTCATTGCAATTGAAATATGGGGTCAGAAAATGGCAAACCATAAGATAATTTTTCATTCAGACAATGAAGCAACTGTTTTTGTCATAAATAAATTATCCTCGAAAGATCAGATTATGATGCGATGGTTACGTCACTTGGTTTTACTTTCGATGAGACATAATATTATGTTTAGGGCAAAACATATACCAGGTGTTAAAAATTTGGTGGCTGAACACCTTTCTCGTTTTCAATTTCAGAAGGCATTCGAAGTGGCCCCAGGTTTGAGGCGCTTCCCTATAGCTTTCCCAAGCCATCTCTGGGACATTTGAGTAAAAAAGCGAAAGCAATTTTGTTTCATGCAATAAGTGATCGTACAAAGAAATTTTATTTTTCATACGGGCAGCAGTACGAGTCATTTTGCGTTCAAAATCAAGGAAGCTAAACTCTACCAGTAACAATACCATCTATATTAAATTTTTTGTCAGACTTAGTTTTTCAAAGATATAAGACTAACACGGTTGATTCCCATCATGTCAACAAATGTGAACTTGATGGATCAGAGATTTCCTGTTACGTTTGCAATACTAAAAGAGTTGGTGTCTGTTTTGTAAAACGTAATTGGTAATCAGTATGAGAGAATCCTGTTTGCAACTATGTGCATTGTCGCATTTCATGGATTTTTGCGCATTGGCGAAATTTGGGTAAAAACATTCCGTACAGTCTCTTTTGCAATTTGAGGATGTTAGGCTGTTTGGGGCACAATAAGAGGTTGTTGGTCTTGAGCTGCTCTTGAGGCAGTATATGCATAGCAGGCAGCTTATAAAACTGTTTCTGCAAGGCAGCAAACAGCCATCTTGTGTTTGTCCTGTGGCAGCCGCAAAGCTTTACATGTCAGTATAACCTCACAAAGCTGGCCCTTTTTCCAGCTGCAGAACGGCTCTTCTGTTACTTACAAATTCTTCACAACAAATCTTAATGCTGCCATTTCATACTTGGGTTTGGATTCAACAAAATATCAATCGCATAGTTGTTTGGTTTGGAGCCGCCACATATTATGCAAGACAAGGTTTAAATGTTAGTGAGGATGCTATGAAAAGAAAGGGTCGCTGGAGGTCAGATGCTTTAAAAAATTACATAAGACTCCCCTTATTGTCACTTTAAAGTACTTGCTTAGAGTCCAGTTGTTCTAGCATAAAAAAAATTGACGGAATTTCTGTTCTGTACTGGGGATGATAGACATATAATTGTGTAAAAGCAGTGCCCATTTTATGTATGTAACTTTTGATTATGTGTTGTTTTTTTATTGTGTTGAATTGAGTCTACTATTTGAATGCTCTTCAACACCATCTTTTGTTCAATGCGTATTATATGTTTAATGTTCACATTAATCAATTTAATGGTCTGGATACAGCACAAGACTTTCCTATATGACCTTTCACATATGTAGGCAATTTCAAGGCTATGTTTTCAGCTTAAGACTGCACAGTGACAATTGTTTTTCATTGTTCATTTGTTGTTGGTTTAAAAAAATTATCGTGTATTAATTTTCCGGTCTATCGAGAGCAATTATATTCTTGAGTCCAGCATTGGCTGTCTGAAAAATTTCTATTTAAATAAGAAAATTAAGACCTTGCATTACAATTGATTATATGTATTGAATTTTAGCACATTTATATTTCAATTGTACACGGGTACAGCACAAGGCTTCCTGGTGTGAAATTCTGATCTGCTTCAATGCATGCGATGTACCTACTCTTATCATATGTATATGTGTGTGTATATATATATCAATTCTGTGAGGTTTTGTTTGAAGACAATTTTAGCACTTTGAGACAATCCTCTGGTTTCTGGGATGGGGGCAACTTGTACTTGGATTCTTTGTGCAAGTTGTATGGCGGTTTGTGCTCTCCACCTATGTGCGTAACGTTTCATATATGAAAAACATTTGTGTAAACATAATCGTCATTTTAAATAAATGACATTTTCGCAAATCGTCATTTTAAATAAATGACATTTTCACACAGCATCGGTAGTTTTTCTCTGTTTATCCCTTCACACATATCGAACCAGAGTCCAGAGGATTGTTGTTAAGTTTATCATATTTATTGTTCATTATTGGAGGATATGGGCAGAACAAGATTCAAATAATATTTAACCACAGTTAAATGGATTCGAGTCCTTCGCTCCTTACTTGTTAAGTGGAATTTGGTGCAAGTTAACCTATCAGTATTCTTTAATCAAGCAGAGAGCGTCTTTATAGATCACGTTATCACGCACAGCATTTTGTAACAAAGACAAAGAAATTTACCATTTTTAACAAGAATGTTTACTGAACCTCCTCTGCCCCATCCACCACCTTCATTTCATAGAAATGAGCTGTGGAAAATGTTAGGATCAAATTTATTTCAACTTCTTGCTAGTCATTGGTATTGGACTTTCTAAGTTGTGTTGTCATTAATGCTTCTAATTTACACTTTGTTATTATGATTGTTATTTTCTGGCTAATTACGTAATATTATATACTCATTTCTAGTCATTATCTTTACCTTTGTTGTATTAGGAGCGGTTTGTGCTCCCCACCTATATGTGTAACGTTTCGTATATGAAAAATATTTGTGTAGGCATAATCGTCATTTTAAATAAATGACATTTTCACACAGCATCGGTAGTTTTTCTCTGTTTATCCCTTCACACATATCGAACCAGAGTCCAGAGGATTGTTGTTAATTCTACCACGGCACGTGACTTGTTTTCTATATACATTTACCTTTACAAGGACATGGTGCATTTTGGATTACAAATAACGGAGAGAGTACTGAACCGCTTTAACCCCGTAAAATGTATGATTTAGTGTTGTTACAGTGTATGTTTGTTTGTTTGTTTGTTTTAAGTTCATCTTTGAAATTTTACGTCCGTCTAAAAGCAACTCTTTACATCCGTGTGCGCAGTAGCGTTTACGTATAACGTAATTTCAATTATTACCTGATGCCTTATATTAATGATAATTAATTATTTTTTGCTATTTCCTCGTAGAAAAAGAAATTTGCAATGTTTTAAACTGTTTAATATCGGTGAATATCGAACTGTTGACCGGTCAACAGTTTGAACTGTTGCCCGCTGGAATAATGACGTCATTTCGTCGAAAAAATGACGTCATTTTACAGTTAAACAGTCAAAATTATTTATTTTATCGATTACTGTTGTGTGTAAATAAAAATTTAGTTTGCTGTTTTTTCTATGTTGGAAATTTGATCAGGTAATAAAACACTTATTTCATGGATGCTTGGTGAACAGTCAAAACTGTTGTCCCTTGGTATCAGGGCTGACATTTGGAACTGTTGCCCTCGGCCTCGGGCAACAGTACCAAAGTCATCCCTGATACCATGGGAAACAGTTTTGACTGTTCACCGCGCATCCATGAAATAAGTGTATAATAAAACCCAGACTTGGCTCAAATTCGAAGAAAATATTCACATTGGAAAAATATCAGTCAACATTAACATGCCATGTGTTCCAATAACACTTACATTAAATGTATACGGTAACACATTTTCCACGAAATAACTGCAGGCACTAAATGCCAAATATTTGTCAAGGGCGTACGTGCGCATAATAATAGTAGTTCTGTTTTTCTGCAATTTCTCCGTACATCAGGTATATACTATAAAGCATTTCCCTATGTTGATTTTCCTTGTTTATTCGAAGTTTTCTAGCAGATTATAAAAAGAAGCAACATTAAACAACGTAGACCTTATCAACTACGAGCATTTTCTGCATTCAATAGACTTGTACAATGAGTTTTTATTTTGGACTCGAGAAAGGAATAGCAGATGTTAGCTTAATAACTATGGCTTATACATTTGAATAGGTATGTACAACACAAATCTTTAAGACAGTGACTGCAATAGCTTATTTTTACGGTGAACGAGTCTGGATACGCACATGGTAAAGGCGGCTTATTGCGCTGCGCATGTGTTTTCATTTTCATTTAGACGTGTATATCTAAAACGCAAATCAAAACCACATAATCTACAGCTCAGATGCTTGTCTGACTTTCAGTCAGTTCTCAGCTCCCCGTCCTAGAAAAATCATGCAGCGTGCCTGTGCGATGTTTGTGTTGCTGTTAGCGATGTCGGCTCTTGGTGCGACTCGGGGCGACTCCCTTGAGCCAAGGTACAAGTCAGAGTTCACGTACGATGAACAGCTTCTGGAGAAAATGATCCGAATGAAGGCAGAAATGGACAAGTGGGAGACATGGATGAATGAACAACTCGGGCAGCTAACGAGCCTACGGTAACACATTGACCACCTGATGAAGACCGAGGACTCCCGTCTGGAGCTCATAAAGGAAGTGTTGGTCGAATCCCGTAATAACATGACGGCACTGCAGTCGCGAACTGATGGCCAACTACAGCAGCTTATAGAGATTAAAAAAGGCGAGTTTTATTTATTACATAAATTCAGATAATGCTTACATTTCTATTAAATATTTTTTATACAAACTAATGCCTAGTATTTTAGTGGAACATTTGAGCATTAGACTGATATTGAAAATTAGGTAAGCATAGCATAAATTCTTGATTATTCTGTCGTTGCTTATTGTTAATAACACTTACTTGATAACAAATATTTATTTGTGTCTTGACAATCGAGTTTTTGCTGAATAACACAGTTTTTTCATATTTGTTGTATCTTGTCAAAAATGCAGAGGCCGGGACAACACCGAACATCTTGTTCAAAGCGAGGCGAGTCAAGAACGTGACGCCTACTAAGGGACAAGTCATCGTGTTCGAGGACGTTTTGTACAACCACGGTTCCGGGTACGACAGTTCCAGTGGCGTCTTCACTGCTCCTGTTGGTGGAACTTACTTGTTTACCGCTCGGCTATTGTCCCAGAACAGTGGGTCAGTGTTCTTTGAGATTAACGTCAACGGAAACATGAATTCAAACGGGGCGCTTCATGGTCACCATGGGTGGAGCTACGCCTCTGCCGATTCCGTGGTCCGTTTGTTACCCGGAGACCGAGTTTTCATCAAATCGCTCTTTTCGAACATGATAGCCAATACTGGGTTGCTAAGCGAATATCGGGGCTCCAAAAGCAATGAATTCACCGGGGTACTACTGCACGCATAAGTTCAGTGTTGTATATAGTTTGCATATGAGCATTTTTATTTATAACGAACATTTGTGTTTGTACTGTGTTATGCTTTGGCGTGACATAGGTATATTTATCGTGACAGTCATTTGTTTACGTCATAAAGGGTTGATGTTTATTGGTTCATGGTTAACTGATTTGAGTGACGATAATGAACAATGCGTGAACCCACGTTCGACAGCTTAAGGTCACATAAACTCACCATGTAAAGCTAGCGTATAAGTCTAGTATAGTAGGTAGAGTAAATTTAATAAAATGCATGGAATTCCACGCCCCGCTGTGTTATTTGTTTATTGCGAATATAATAACAGTACTTACTTCGAAACTACTATACAAATACAATAGTACAGTGACGTGTAAGCGCTTTATTAGTTGTTCAATTATGCTGGACGTTTTTAATATTAAAAGTTAAATAAGTTAAAAACCCTACAACCGAAAAGGGACCTTTTCACGTTTTGGTAAATTGACAGAATTGAAAAAAAATGGGTCAGATGGGTGGTTGTTATGATATGTGCGAGGGAACAGTAATACGAAACATTTACTATGCTCAAAAATATCAATTATATGCATATATTGACGATTTAAAAACTGAAAATTATAGAGCGTTACAAACGCGAAACGATTGAATAAGTTGGTAGTCCTGTTGTTATCGTTATACTTTGTGACATTTCGACGATTGCTTATATAAAGTATAAAATATTTCGGTGTATCTGAGCACGGATGGCCGAGGGTTTAGGGACTAAACTTTTACTCCAAGGGTCAATGGTTCGAGCCAGTTAAGAATTACTTTTTTATTCTTGTTATTTACTGGAGCTATTTAGTTCCAATGTTTGTATTTTAACATTGATCAATTTAAAGCATTTAATATCAAACTTCAATACATGCCAAAATCTGTGAAAAATTCCTTTAACTATAGGAACATGTTATTTGGAAGCATTCAATCGTGCAATGAAAAAGGTCTGAATTCGAAGGATGAGAAAATAAACATCAAGCATGCAAACGTCAAAAAATACCCATAACTCAGAGCAAATCAAAGTTTGTGTTGTCCTTGACATTGATAAACGAACATTACAAAACCATAATCCTATATTAGTTACTGGACTGTTAAAAATGCAATTCCCAATGCTATGCCTTAAGTACACTGTTGTTGATATTCAGTTATGGATAGTTTATAACAATATTTTTTACTATAGAGCAACCTGGGAATATAAGGTTAGATTTAAGATTTAATACTTCAATGACTGACCAATATACATCGTTGACGTGTTTGAGTCCGGTTATACTGGTCTGTTTGAAATTACGATGACTATCAAAAAAAATCGAAGATTTTACTAAACATGTAGAGCTATTTGGTTGGTTTGTTTATTGTGTTTTACGCCGTTTATAACATTATCTCAGTAATAAAAAATATCACGGCCGTAAGAAGCTTACTCATATTATCCGTGGACAAGGTTAACCGATTAAAGCAAGTAACTGACATCTGTCGTTTTACTTGGCTTAAATTAAGGTCTAGAAATGCCGCAGAAATGTTGTTTCGGCGCTTACTTATACAAGTTAAGTAGTCGGGCTAGGATTACGATTACTTACGATTCTCGGACTGTCTATCCATCACTTTACCCACGGAACAAACTGGGATCGGGCGATTTTATAACGGCACCAAAAAGTCTGAACAGTTAATTCAAACATAAACGGATAATATCAGAAAATATTGACTCTTTTGAGGGTATTGTGGTGTTTTTTTTTACTACGCCGCATTGTCAGTTAAGCACTTAATAAACCGAGACTCACAAACGCCACATAAACTAAAAGAGGCACGAAGGAGGCGTTGTCAGTTTAACGCTCTATCAACCGAGATTCATTAATGTCGCATTGTCAGTCTAGCACTCTATCAACTGAAACTTAGAACGCCACAGTGTCAGTCAATCGGTCTGAAAACTGAGATTGATGAACGCCACATTGTCAGTCAAGCGCTATCGACTGAGACTCATGAACGCTGAATTGTCAGTCAAGCATTCTATAAACAGAGGCTGATGAATGCCGCATCATCAGTAAATCAATCTATCAATTGAGACACATGAACGCCGCATTGTCAGTCAAGCGCTCTATCATCCGAGACTAATGAACGCCACATTGTCAGTCAATCAACTGAGACTCATGGACGTCGCATTGTCAGTAAACGCTTTATGAACGGATACTCATGAACGCCGAATTGTCAGTCAAGCGCTTTTTCAACTACGACTCATGAACGCCAAGACTAATGAACGCCGCATTGTCAGTCTAGCGATCTATCAACTGAGACTCGTGAACGCTGAATTGTCAGTCAAGCACTCTATCATCTGAGACTCATGAACGCCGCTTTACCAGACCAGCGCTCTTTCAACTGAAACCCATGAACGCCGCATTGAAAGTCAATCGCTCTATCATTTGAGACAGAAAATCATGAACGCCGCTTTATAAAGTAAACGCTCTATTAACTGAAACTTATAAACGCTGCATTGTCAGTCTAGTGTTCTATCAACTCAGACTTATGCACTCTATCAACAGAGACTCATGAACCCCGCATTGCCAGTCAAGCGCTCTATCAACTGAGACTCTGGAACGCCGGTTTTTCAGTCAAGCGGTCTATAAACTGAGACACATGAACGCCGCATTGTCAGTCAAACTCTCTATCAACTAATACTGATGAACGCCGTATTGTCAGACGATCGCTCTATCAACTGAGACTAATGAACGCCGCACTGTCAGACAATCGCTCTATCAACTGAGACTCATGAACGCCGCATTGTCAGTCTAGCGTTCTATCAACTCAGACTTGTGCACTCTATCAACAGAGACTCATGAACCCCGCATTGCCAGTCAAGCGCTCTATCAACTGAGACTCTGGAACGCCGTTTTTTCAGTCAAGTGGTCTATAAACTGAGACACATGAACGCCGCATTGTCAGTCAAACTCTCTATCAACTAATACTAATGAACGCCGTATTGTCAGACAATCGCTCTATCAACTGAGACTTATGAACGCCGCATTGTCAGACAATCGCTCTATCAACTGAAACTCATGAACGCCGCATTGTCAGTCAAGCGCTCTATCAACTGAGACTCTGAAACGCCACATTATCAATCAAGCGTTCACAAATCGACATTTGATTAACGTAACATTTTGATTCAAGCGCTCTATCAACTAAGACTTATAAACGCCGCATAATCAGTCAAGCGCCTTATCAACTTAGACGTATTTAAGCCGCATTGACAATCAAACGCTCTATCAACTGAGACTTATGAACGCCGTATTGTCAGTCAAACGCTCCATCAACTGAAACTCATGGACGCCGCATGCAAATCCGGCGCTCTATCAACTACGACTCATGAACGCCGTCCTTTCAGTCAAGCACTCTTTTAAATGAGATTCAAAAACGCCGCAGTGTCAGTCAAGCGCTCTTTCATCTGAGACTCGTGAAAAGAGCAGTTTATCAACAGAGACTCGTGAAGGCCACATTGTCAGTCAAGCGGTCAACAAACTGAGATTCATGAACGCCGAATTGTCAATCGAGCATCTGAGACTCGTGGACACCGAATTGTCAGTCAAGCGCTCTATCAATTGAGACTCATGAACGCCGTATTGTAAGTCAGGCGCCCTATCAACTAAGACTCAAACACGCCGTATTTTCTGTCAAGCGCTGTATCAACTGATACTTATGACCCCCACCCCCACCCCATTGTCGGTCAAGCGCTCTATCATCTGATACCTATCATCTGATACTCATAAATGCCGCGTTGTCAGTCAATCGGTCTTTAAACGTAAACTCGTGAACGCCGCATTGTCAGTCTAGCGTTTCATCAGTCAAACTCTGAAACTTTGTTTCATCAACAAATACAAATGAACGCCATATTGTCAGTCAAGCGCTCTATCAACTGAAACTCATGAACGCCTCATTGTCAGTCAAGCGCTCTATCAACTGAGACTCATGAAGCCACATTGTCAGTCAAGCGCTCTATCATCTGAGACTCATGAACGCCACATTGTCAGTCAAGCGCTCTATCATCTGAGACAATTTAACACCACACATCCCTCAATGAATTAATGGTTGATTCTTCAAAAATAGTTAACCTTTAACGAGCTCAACATCGAAATTATTCTTGATATTGAATATTAATATTAAATGGTGTCATAAAAGCATACGTGCTAATAAAACACTACTGTATTATAAGTGAGGTACGGGTGACATGAACTCAGATATACCGGTAATCTGCACAATAGCAGTTAGCTCATCGTTCGATTGACGTTGATGGCTAACTCGAAATTTTAGCCAGCATTAGGGTGTGTGTCAATGATGTAAATGATAAATAAATTATTAAATTACACTGTTTTATACTGCAATATGCAATATACAAAATTCCGCCTACATATTTTATCAAAATATCGTAATACATTTTTATTGGCTAAATGTCAATATATACAGATAACAAAATTCGGTTTCACTTATTTATAAATTTAGCCAGGTGTTATAATAATTTTTACGATAATTATTTTGGTGTGAATGAGTTTTATGTGATTGTGTGTGTTTCTTTCTTTAGGTCTCACTGCGTCTTAACGAAGTCACTTTGAGTAACCTTTCATATGTTGATCATTAACTACGCATTAACTTTTATCAATACATATGCCCATATGCTCCGAAAATATGTTCCATGAGCGGTAATATACATCCAAGGTAATAATCTGCTTGGTGTCAAATGTAAACAGTTAAGCCGCTGTAGAGCTCCGATATCCTGCCGTATTAGTGTACCTATGATTTTTTCCTTAACTTATGTTCTTTTCCCCGAAAACATCAAACTGCGAAAGAACATAAGTGTTAATTAAAGAATTAAAATGGATTTATGTCATAAGGCAGAATGGAATTCATCACGTCACATAAGGGTGAGCGATGGTTGTGTAACGACAACTACATGACTGTTTTTTCGCAGCAAATGAAAGATAACGCGGGCTTGAAGTTTCTGGAGGCATATTTGCACCATTTTGATATTGAAGGATACCTTTATGTATCGTCCTTCAAAATGTCGGACCCTGGTCTTCAATAATTTGTCATCAATAATAGCCAGTGTGAGGTAATATAATAATCAGCGATCATTGTTCAAATGTTTCCACAAAATGAAATCAATTTGTTTGAAAATACTTTTATATTTCAATTGATTAATTATTGACTATTTGTGACTTAATATATTTTACTGAGTAAATTATACAGGATATCCAATACGTAAACATAAGGATAGAAATTGCTAAATGTCGTGATGGTCTGGGTCCGGAACCCTATTCTTGGATAAGCAATACTGAACAGTCTAGGGACACTATACATTATCACAAAATGCCGTTCCCCATGTGCCCTCAACACTGGCAAGGCCATCAATTCTAATGTCTCTAAATTCATGCGATACAAAAAACGTGAGTTTTACATCGATGCACACAATTTCGGTTGCCTTTAATTGTTTACTATCTTAAACATGAACCGGACACGACTCATAGACAGTGACGGATTGAGCACGTTGGAGGCCAATAGGCATTGAAACTAGTGTCTAGTGTCTATTAAAGCCAAGTTCCAGTCAATTTAAATCGTTTAGATGACTGTCACTTTGTAAGACAATGTCATTCCTATAAAATTGTCACGCCTTTAATCGAAATATAACATTGATATAAAATAATTGCATTGTCAATTCATTAGATTAGGCTTAGTAAAATAAATCTTTCGTCATGGTCTCATGGCGCCCCTAAATATAGCGGGGCCTATAAGAAGTTGCTTATTCTGACTAATGGGTAATCCGGGACTGTTCTTAGAAATGATTCCGTGAGAAAATTCAATTCAACATGAACATGTAATGTTTTTCCCACGCTCCATCCAATATTTCAAGCATTAAAACACCAGTTTTTTGTACTTTAAACTTACCCAGTAAAACGTTTACCACGAAGCATCAACTGGCTAAAACACCAAGTGTTTCGCGAGGGCGTACGTAAGCATAATTTTGATAGTTATGTTTTGTTCACCAGTTGGTCTGTTCGTCAGTTGTTGTTTGTTTTTTTCGATTGAGCCTGTACCCAGATCGCATTTTTCTTTTTTACGAGTTTTTTTAAGATCATGCAAAGAAGCAACATTAGAACCAACCTCCGCGCAGATGTTTGACTGGAACCAGCATAGCTCGATCAAATTGTATGTGCGAGCGCGGAACGACAATTCTGCGTGGAGATTTCATTAGACCGTGAAAACAATTTTCACTACATTCTCTGCTACTGATTTTATGCATTCTATATAGGGGTAGACTTACTAAAACATAAACAAGTTTTTATGGAATGTAATTTCACATTAAAATTTCTAGAATATGTAATTTCACATTAAAATTGCTAGAATATTGTTTAATACATATGGCATAATACATTTAAATATCCTGGGTGTGTACCATAGAAATCTTCAACACACTGACTGCAATATCCTATTTGACGGTGAACGAGTCTGGATACGCACATTGTAAAGTCGGCTTATTGCGCTGCGCATGTGTTTTCATTTTAAACAAGACGTTTATATCTAAAACGCAAATCAAAATCACAGAATCCACAGCTCAGATGCTTGTCTGACTTTCAGTCAGTTCTCAGCTCCCCGTCCTGGAAGAGTCATGCAGCGTGCCTGTTCGGCGTTTGTGTTGCTGTTTGCGATGTCGGCTCCTGGTGCGACTCGGGGCGGCTCCCTTGAGCCGAGGTACAAGTCAGAGTTCACGTACGATGAACAGCTTCTGGAGAAGATGATCCGAATGGAGGCAGAAATGGACAAGTGGGAGACACGGATAAATGAACAACTCGGGCAGCTAACGAGTCTACGGGAACACATTGACCACCTGATTAAGACCGAGGATTCCCGTCTGGAGCTCATACAGGAAGTGTTTGTAGAATCCCGTAACAACCTGACGGCACTGCAGTCTCGAGCTGATGGCGAAGTGCAGCAGCTTATAGAGAAGATTAAAAAAGGCGAGTTTTATTTATTACTTAAATTCAGATAATGTTTACATTTCTATAAAATATTTTTTGTACAAACTATTTCCTAGTATTTTAGTGGGACATTGGAGAATTAGCCTGAAAAAAATGTAATCATAGCTATATAAATTCTTGATTTTTCTGTCATTGCTTATTGCAAATAACACTTTTTTCATTTCATCATTTAAAAGCAAATATCCTGTTAGAATACAGAATTTCAAAATCGGTTAAACAACCAGTGTGTTTATGCAGTATTGTTTGTTTGATGGCGGTGAGCAGGGTTTTATTTGTGTGTTGACACCTAATATATTTGCTGAATAACACATTTTGTTCATATATTGTTTGTATCTTGTCAAAAATGCAGAGGTCGGGACAACACCGAATATCTTGTTCAAAGCGAGGCGAGTAAAGAACGAGACGCCTTCTGCTGGAGAGATCATCATGTTCGAGGACGTTTTGTACAACCACGGTTCCGGGTACGACAGGTCCAGTGGCGTCTTCATTGCTCCTGTTGGAGGAACTTACTTGTTTACCGCTCGGCTGTTGTCCCAGGCCGCTGGATCAGTGTTCTTCGAGATCAACGTCAACGGAAACATGAATTCCAACGGGGCGCTGTTTTCTAGCAACGGATGGATCTACGCCTCTGCCGATTCTGTGGTCCGTTTGCTACCTGGGGAACGAGTGTTTATCAAATCGCTCTATTCGAACAAGATATGCAATACTGGGTTGCAAGGCGACCTTAACTCCAAAAGCAATGAATTCACCGGGGTACTACTGCACGTGTAAGTTCGAGCACGATGTTGTATATAGTTTGCATATTAACATTTTATTTATGACGAACATTTGTGTCTGTACTGTGTTATGCTTTGGGGTGACATAGGTATATTTTACGTGACTGTCATTTGTTTACATCGTAAAGGGTTGATGTGTATTGGTTCATGGTAAACTGGTTTGAGTGACGATTATAAACAATGCGTATTCCCATTTGTAAAGGTAGTGATAAGTCTAGTATGGTAGGTAGAGTAAATTTAATAAAATGCATGGAAATCCACGTCCCGCTGTGTTATTTATTTATTGCGAATATATAACAATACTTACTTCGAAACTACTAAACAAATACAACAGTACAGTGACGTGTAAGCGCTTTACTAGTTGTTCAATTATGCTGGACGTTTTTAATATAAGAAAATTTAAATAAGTTTAAATAAGTAAAAAACCGTACAACCAAAAAGGGAACTTTTCACGTTTTGGTAAATTGACAGAATTTAAAAAAAAATTGTTTCAGATTTTCACATTTTCGTGGTAATTATGATTTGTGCGAGGAAACAGTAATACTGAATATTTACTATGCTCTAAAATATCCATTATATACATATTTTGACGATTTAAAGACCTGAAAATTATAAAGCGTTACAAACGCGAAAGGATTGAATAATTTGGTAGTCCTGTTGTTATCGCTATACTTTGTGACATTTCGACGATTGCTGATATAAAGTATTTAATATTTCTCTGTATCTGAGCATAGGGTTTAGGGGCTAGACTTTTACTCCAAGGGTCAGTGGTTCGAGCCTAGTTAAGGACTACTTTTTTATTCTTGTTATTTACTGGAGCTATTTAGTTCCAATGTTTGTATTTTTACATTAATTAATTTTAAGCATTTAATAACATACTTCAATACATGCCAACATCTGTGAAAAGTTCCTTTAACTATAGGAACATCTTATTTGGAATCATTCAATCGCAAACGTGCAATGAAAAAGGTCTGAATTCGGACGATGGGAAAATAAACATCAAACACGCAAACGTAAAAAATACCCATACCTATGAGCAAAACAAAGATTTTATTGTCTTTGACATTGATAAACGAACATTACAAAACCATTATCCTATATTAGTTACTGGACTGTTATAAATGCAATTCCCAATGCTACGCCTTAAGTCGGACTCACTTTACATAGTTGTATATTCAGTTATGGATAGTTTATAACATTTTTTTTTGGCGTGAGCTGTATTAAGCCAGCTTTTCACCCTGACTTGACCTCTGTAAGTGTCCAATAATACTCAAATAAAATTTCCCGCGGCTAGGTACGAATGAATACACTTCATTTATTCCATTGGCTGATTTGAGTATAACACCAGAACATTGGAAACATATCCGCGTCTTTGTAACACTGTTTTACTGCATGAAACAATTTTATCTCTAATGAAAAGGCTCAATAGATAGAACAGTTTTACAACCAATTTTCGACATAAATACAGTTTGTACGTTCACCTTTTATTTTCAGAGAATTACCAGCGCAAAAGCGTTTATACTAAAGGCTATGTTGTCATATTTAGTACTTACTTGCATTGCATTTCAACCCGCGAGGTTTCGGGTCAATTCGCGGCCATTTGTAAAAGTCAGAGTTTATAAACAGTTCATCACCGGAGATCGCAGAAGGGGTTGCGATCATTGTGTTACACCGGTCTTACTGACAATAACGTAGTGACTGTAATGCATTGCATACCAATCCGCAAGGTATCAATCTTTATATAAACGCCGTCTCGTAAACTTTGTGCACTTGAAGTCTGTTTTGATCAGAAAGATACTAAATAAAGATATTCGGCGATATTATTGTGGTATGTCAATCATCGATTTTAATATGGTTTCAACATTTGCATGATAAGGACCAATTTTGATAAAATTAATTAGAAATATGTATCCATTTAGACCAGTTTATTTAGCATGAGCACAATAATTCAATATACTATAATTATGCAATAAAATAAGATTCGAGTATTGCCGGCTAACTTATATGCACTCGTTTATTTTCATGGTTCTTGTGTTTTTCTATTCTGTAAATATAGATATCTGAGTAATAATATCACATAAAGCAAAATAAGCCACGAAATCTGGCGCAACACCCCGTAATTGATTTGCTTATGATGTAGCTAAAAACTGCGCAGAAAAAAGGCATCCGCAACTTTTTATCTCATAACTTTTGATCGTTCATAAACATCGACCACAATCAACGCCGTATATCTTTTTTAAAGATATTTCTTGTTTGTATTAACTGTTAGTTTCCACTCGTTGCAGTAATTTTCCAAATCTTGAAGTAGCGATTGTAGTGCGTTAAGCGAATGAGCGAATATGACCGCGTCATCGGCGAAAAGCAGTATGAATAATTTAGCATTCTCAATAGTAAAAAGGTCATCTATATTACAATTAAAACGTGAAACAATTTTTTCCGTTGGCTAAGATTTTTTTGTATAATAGATTGCAATACGAATATGCAGTCTACTCTAGACATTCCTTTCTGACAGCCGAACTGGTTTTGTATCAAGTTTTTTTATGTTTAGTTGACCAGTTTGTCAATCGATTTAGAAGTACTGTTGAGAATAATAATTAGGGTGACACTCCTATTTTTTTTTCGCATCCTCTGTATCCCCTCCCTTGAATAAAGGTATTAAAATTTATATTTTTATACATTCTGTTAACAAGTGCTAATATAACTGATGACCATTCCGGTATAGAATTTTTATTTATTTCTGCGCATATCTTGTCGATGCCGCTACCCTTGTTATTTGTTTGTGCGCGGATAGCAATTATTACCTCTTCTAGCGGAATATCTTTATCTAAGTCTGGATCTGCCCTTAAGTGATTATTTTCGCGCGAGCTATTTTCGGTATTACTCCCATTGTCAGAAAATAATTGTTTAGTGTTCATAGAGTGCCGCTGTGTTAAAATTGGTTGGGCTGTTGTCTTTCTTTAAATACTGTTTTTTAATTGTTTTCCAGAATTCTCGCTAAACAAAAACATTTAGGCGTGTGATTTATTTTAATTTACACATTATAGTTATGTGATAATACCGCATACATTCTCATTTTAATAATACGTAACAGTTTATTTACTTCAAATCACACAAACTGGAACGGAAAAGCGTGTTTCAGAAATGTTGATAAGCGTGTTTTGGCAAATTGACAAAATTGAAAAAAGTTGTTTAGTTTCGCAAATTTTTGTTTTCGTTATAATATGTGTGAGGAAACAGAAAACCTGAACATTTGTCATGCTCTAATATATCCATTATATGCATCTTTTGACGATTTAAAAACCTGAAAATTATAAAGCGTTGCAACGCGAAACGATTGAATAATTTGGAGAGTTCTGTTGTTGTCTTTTAATTTTGTGAAACTACGAATATTGCTTATATAAAGTATAAAATACGTCTGTCATACATACTTGGCAGGATGACAGAGCGGTCAAATTGGTTTTAACTACATGAATCCAGAGGTGACTGGTTCGAGCCCTGCTGATGTTTAATTTTTTTCCTTTTTTAATTTTAATTGATTATATTTTAAAAAGGGATTTTTCACAGAATCCCTTTTAAAATGGTCATTTTAAAGGAAATTTCTTTATAACAAAGTACAAAAAATGTTACGCTGGCAGTACAACCCATCTTACATTGAGACAGGAAAATTGAACTGAAACTAAAATGTTATGCTGGCGGTACAACCTCCCAAAGGCTCATAATAAAAACTGAATATAAAAACTGAGTATCTCTTTGAAAATGTTACACTGGCGGTACAAAGTCCCTAAGGTACATAGTCTATAGTCTATGTAATCACATAGACTAATTGTTTGAAAATGTTACGCCGGCGGTACCAACTTCCAGCAAGGTATAATCACACAGTAAAAATCACACTAAAAAAAAGGTAGGTAAACCACTTTTTAAATGTTTAAGTTCTTAGGTTCATAATCACAACAGATAATTCTTAAAAATGTTACGCTGGCGGTACAAACTCTCAGAGGATCATAATCACAACAACAGATAATTCTTGAAAATGTTACGCCGGCGGTACAAACTCTCACAACAGATAATTCTTGAAAATGTTACGCCGGCGGTACAAACTACCTAAGGTACCAACTTCCAGCAATGCATAATCACATAGTAAAAATCACACTGGAAAAAAAGAAGGTAAACCACTTTTAAATGTTCAAATTCTTAATTTAATAGTAAATTATAATACAAGTAATATAAATACAGAACACGAAAAAATTATGTGTAACCCTTAAAATTTAACTGAAAATGTTACGCTGGCGGTACAACCTCCCAAAGGTTCATAATCACAACAGATAATTCTTTGAAAATGTTACGCTGGCAGTACAAACTCTCAGAGGATCATAAACACAATTACAGATAATTGCTTAAAAATGTTACGCCGGCGGTACAAACTTCCAGAAATGCATAATCACACAGAAAAAATCACACTGAAAAAAAGGAAGGTAAACCACTTTTAAATGTATAAGTTCTTAATTTATTAGCAAATTATAAAACAAGTCATAATAAATACAGAACACACAAAAAATGATGTGTAAATTTTCAATCAGTGAAATTCCAAAAATAAAGCTGATTCATGAAGATTATTTTGGACCAAAGAGTGACTTTTAACATGTTTTTTTTATATTTGACCTTGTGACCTAGTTTTTGAGCTTATATGACCCAGCTTCAATCTCTGGCAAAATTTCATTGGGACAAATGTTCTGACCAAGTTTGTCTAAGTTTCATGAAGATTGGCCAATAAATGTGGCTCATATAGTGTCAACAAGTTTTCACTAAAGCCATATAAGGACAACTGCCCCCCCCCCCCCCGGCGGCAATGTTTTTCAACGAACCATAACCATTTTCAAACTCACTCGAGCTATTGTTACAACAAATGTTCTGATCAAGTTTCATAAAGATTGGATAATAAATGTGACTTCTAGAGTGTTAACAAGGTTTTGTTGTACATGTTAATACACATGTAGCCATTTAAGGAAAAATGCCACTCCCCCTTGCGGCCATGTTTTTTAACGGATCTCAACCATTTTTGAACTTAGCCCAGATATTATTAGTTCAATTATTCTGACCAAGTTTCATGAGCATTGGACCACAAATGTGACTTCTAGAGTGTTAACAAGGCTTTACCATACAGTAAAGCCATATAAGGACAACTGCCCCGCCCCATGGCGGCCATGTTTTTCATTCAACTGGAACCATTTTCAAACTCGTCCAAGATATTATTGGGACACATGTTTTGACCAAGTTTCATGAAGATTGGACTAAAAATGTGACTTCTAGAGTGTTAACAGGTTTTACTATAGCCATATAAGGAAAACTGCCATGACCCCTGGCGGCCATGTTTTTCAACCAACCGGAACCATTTTCGCACTCGTCAAAGGTATTATTGGGACACATGTTCTGACAAAGTTTCATGAAGATTGGACTAAAAATGTGACTTCTAGAGTGTTAACAAGGTTTTACAATAGCCATATAAGGAAAACTGCCACACCCCCTGGCGGCCATGTTTTTCAACCAACCGGAACCATTTTGACCAGATGTGTTTGTAAAACACTGTGTCCCCCATATATTTGACCTTTGTCGTTGACCTCGAGATAATCTGATTCAACTGTATATTATTATATCTAGTAACTGACAAAAAAAAGGTTACATGTATATTGGTGTTAGACCTTGTAACAAATGCTGCAGACATTCAAAGGATATACACATGTACTCAACACAAGATTCATTATGTGACAGCTGTTATAAAAACACATATAGCTATAGATTCTAACTTTCTGCCAAATTACATGTATTACAACAATCGCAGGTACATGACTTTGTAGTTTAAAAACGTCATATCAGCATAAAATTGTTTGTAACCCACAAAAAACACATTATTTTACCTTTTTCGTTTTAACAAACTGGAAGTTGTCAATCCATTTCTTGTAGAACTGGCTTTTGCTCACTGGAATTTCCACATCAATTTTGTATTGTTCATAAATATGACTTTTCACTGTTCCATATGGCATCACAATCTCGTTTCGGTGAGGCATTCTTTCGCCATGAAATCTGAAGTAATCCTCCAGCCAAGCAATCAAAAGTAGAGTTCTCTTGTCCCAGTTACGTGGAGATTTCCCAGTTGGAGCTTCCTTGTTATTCATGCACATATCAGCAACTGTAGTTAATGTATTCTTGTTAACTCTCAATGCAGCCAAAAATGCTTTTGTACATAATTGTATTTCTTGTTTTTTAGACTCTACTGAAAAGTATCTGTATTTTCCGACTTTTTCAGATTTTTCATATGATGCTTTCAGCTGTGTTACTCTTGTCAATTTTGGATTATGCCAGAATTTTTCACGAATATCACGGACAGAATTAATATTCAACTGCATAACACACCGTTTTCCACAATAGCAGGGTGTGTTAAGTGCTGTCTTAATGCTAAGAAACTTCAATGCTTTTAATTTCATTCTTCCTTCTGACTTTACCTCACCTGAAAACAAATGTTAAAACCAAGGCATAACAAATGGTTATTTTCTAGCATTAAGACTGGTATTTTAGAATGTAAACAGGAAGGCTAAGAATTTTTTTTAAGTTCCTTAAATTAGTTTTAGCAATAACGTTGTAATGTGTGGGTTTATGGCACATTTTTGTCTAAATCTGAAACATATTTTAATTAGTTTTCTTATTGGGATAGTATTAATTATTGAATTTTAAGGGACTAGGGCAACAAAAATCCCCAAAATCCCCTGGCAATATATTTAGTTAAAACAACTACTTAAGCGATGCCAATTTCTGACCCATTACTATTTCGGAAGCCTTAGATGTCGAATTCTACACTGACAATGGGAAAAAACAACGGAAAGCGAGCATACATTTTCCCCTTCTATGCAATAGTTACTGAGAAACAGCTCCAGACGGGAAAAAAGTTGACAAAATTCACTATAAAACAAAAGCACATGCTAAAATTTCAAAAAAGCTTGGCAGAATTTCCCTCAAAGTTGTACTGTACTTACTTTGAATGTACTTGTTTTCTGTTTTCTTTTTCGGCTTAGCTAAAACCTGTTCGATGTCATGTTCAGAATTTGTAGAAGACAAAAACATTAAGCTTTCATCACTATCCCAAATGTCTAAATATTCCTCATCACGCTGTACTTGTTTGCTATCTGTCACAGCACAGTCAGCAGATCCTGTAATGTCTTGTAATGTGGTCATAGAACAATTCACTGGGTCCCCAGAATCGGAGTCTGACCACCTTACTTGTACCAGTTCTTCATCGCTACTCCAGTTTACCTGGATTAGCTCTGGCTGCATGATTACAACTGCACACAAACACTGAAATAAAAACAAAATTTTATTGTAACTTTTTCCCCCATAAATTATTTGTGAACAGTCTTCACGGTAATATAATTTAACCACTAGCCCGAATTATGATGCTTTATTGGAAACAGACAAAATATCCAATAGCCCAACTACCGTAGGTTTCCACGTATAGCGCGAAGTGTTTACCTCCGAAATTCAAATTAAAAAGCTGGTGCGCGCTAAACATTGATACAGCGCTATCCTGGCTGCTAAATTGGTAAAATAAATTTGGGGAATCGTAAATAATCAAAATGGCGGTCATGTTTTTTTCCAGAAAACTACCACCCTATTATCGTACAGACTAAGGGGCCATTGTCGAAACAACAAGAAGTCGCTACTGATAGATATCAATGCGGTAGAAGAAGTTTTGGTCAAAAATAAATTTGTTTGAATAAACTTGCGGACATTTCTTTGTGTTTTTACACTTCTTTATTGATGAATTCCGATGGGGATTGTTGTCGATATTCCAGAGAGCAGACAAGGGTAGGTGCGAACGAGGTCTTTTTTGCGGGTAACGCAATTTTTGAATGCTTTATTAAGCTTTCCGATGACCCGGATTATTGGATTGTGCAATAGTAAATGGCGGCCATTTTCGGTCCGATTTTGTGGTTTTATTGTCTTTAAATATTTTTCTCTCCATTTTTGCATTTAAAAAACAGCCTGCGCGCTATACAGGGGAGCGCGCTTTACGTGGAAACCTACGGTATATAAATTATTAATTTCTAGTAGCCCGATTAACATTTTACCAGTCCCGGGCTATCGGGCTTATAGTTAGCGTGTAGACTGTTTGTGAAGTTACAAGAATGAATACTGTGCACAACCTGTTAGGAATATAATTATATAAAATCACAATTTCAATTGCCCATCCTTACAAGTTACTGGGTATCCGGACAAAACCCCTCCCAGACATAAACCCTTCTTTCAGTCTAACATGGAACAAAAACTGTATGATAATAAAAACTAATGGTCGGGCAACCAAATCTTTCATTGAACAACCATTTTAAAAGTAAGTAGTTGACCGAAAGCCAACTGTAAATAAAATGCCAATTGGCAAATTTTAATCTTGAATTAAAATGTTTAATTTATGACGCAAGTTTATTCTGTTTACAATTTGTCACTTTACCTTTCTAAAAATAGATCACTGAGCGATGTTAACTTTAAACTTTTTTATGATTGGTCGATTTACTAACTGGAGCGCATGGGTTTTCGAAATATAGTTCATACTTGTTTTTGTAAGCGTTGAACACACAACAATCAGGGCTTGACACTAACTTTTTTACCTACTGACCCAAAGGACCACCAGCTTTCAGAAATTACTGGTCCTCCAAGATTTTAAGTGGTCCGACAATATCTATGTTATTTTACCTAAATTTCAATTAACTTTCCGGACTATCCACAATGAATTGTGCATTTATAAAAAGAAATCTATACTGTATTAAATACTATCTACTGAACTATCTCTCGTCCTTTTCATATTTGCTGTACTTCAAGCTTCTCTTCAAGTTTTAGGGGTTTTAGGCAGAGGTAACAGGTTCAACCACCCCGGAATGAAATTCCACATCGTTAAAACTTGTTATCTTGAAAATACGCACATTTATTCACCGGCAATATCAAAACATTATTTGGCGCTCTTCAGTGTGAATTCGCACGGTAAACAAATGGTACTCAGATCGATAAAATGCTGATTATCAGGGATTTCAATAGATTTTAAAAACCAGGAGTCAATGAACCATGGACTGAAATTTTGAGGAGTCAAATTGAAAAATGCTGGAGTCAATTTTGAATCGCGTTAATTGTGTTTTTGTCTGTATTATTCAATTTTTTAGATAAAAATATGCTTTAAGAGTAACATAATATCTTAAAAAGTTATATTGCTTTTTTAAATAACAATACCATGATAAAAAACACAACATATTTAAATGAATTGGCACATTAAAATCTACATCCTTTTAAAACATTTAAGTCTTTTAACACATTTGTGTAATTAAAGATATGTACCGGTAGCACCTTTTTATCACATATTTATCGTCATTATATTATCATCATCCCTATGATAGCTTTTCTAACAAAACACAATCAAAATGCATGGAACATCTTGTATATCTATTACTGTATATCCGAATACTACACATGTCCGAAATATGTGAGTATAAAAAATGAACTGTGCTTCCAGTTTATATAAGATGGGTGTTACTCGTAATCATCAGTGGATTAACAAACTGACAAAACTCGGTGGACTTACTCGTGGATCTACGTAATTAATAGACCTTTGATCAATTTTGTTTTTTCTTTAATTACTTTTGCCGACTTACTTTAACCGTGCTGTATGCAAGTCTGCAAAAAAAAACTGCAATTATCGGATGGTCAATCGATTATCACGTTATCGCTGCTGCTAATTACCCAGTTAGTGGCTTAGTGCCCACGCACTATTTAGAAGGTGACATGTGTATTGGAGAAGATGAGATAAGATAAACAACGCCTGGGGTATTCCCTCGATTATAGACCTAGTTTCAAATACTGAAACATTAATTTCAATTAGGAGAACAGTGGGATTTATTACCATGGAACTCGATAGGTTAACTTACTGGCGCACGGGTCAAATTTTCAATGCGTCAAAATGACGCACTGCAGAAAAAAGGGTTGCATCAAAAACGAGTCATTTTTAATTTGCTCGCGTCAAAACGCAGGATTCTGCGTATATTGAAATCTCTGGATTATTGCTGCTTTTTCAAAATAATAAATACAATTTTGTTAATTTCTCAATCCAAAGCTTCGAATTTTATGTTAAATTGTGTATCCATCAGGGCGAAGTCCAGAGACATTTGCGGAATGCAAATCAATTTTTTGATCCAACAACAGGTTTTTTTCATCCGGGCATCTAGAAAAATTGGAATTTCCAATATGTTGCTATTTTTCATCCTGGTCTCGAGTCGGCCTATAAAATAATGATGAAATTATCGGTTTATTATGAACATATAAAGTTGTTTTATTAATGAAAACGGCTTTCCACCAGTATTTCACAATAAGCCGGCCAGGATTTTTAACTGGTCCGACGGATCAAACAAATTTCTAGTTTCACTGGTCCTCCCTATTTTTTACTGACCCCGGGTCAACGGACCAGTGTTCGTGTTGAGCCCTGGCGTTAAAAAAATTGAACTGCAGAATGCAATCGCAGATTGCAGAAATGAACAGTGCGCCAATTTAAAGACTATAAAATGTGCGACTTCAATCAAAAGCCATGAGAAAAACAATGACTCAAATTGTAAACTACAAGGTTACATCCTCTAAGATAATTAAGAGGGATGGTAAACTACAGTCATTTGTACACACACTTGAAGTTTCCACTACCAAGTGACAAAAATGGCAATAAATTAGCCTACTCTAAATAGAAAACAGCCATGTGTGCTCTTAAAAGAACAAAAAGTACCAGTACATCATTGATTGGTGTCCAGTCATTACACCCCCTGGACGTTACACCCCTGGTCATTACACCCTCTAAGCCTGGACATTACACCCACCAAGATATTGATTAGATAAGAAAGGTGTAATCAACTTATGAACAACTAATCGGATTTGTCATGTAAGATGACACTGATGAGATTAATGGTTGCTCAAATTATTTAATTGAGCAGCCATCATTTAAAACATTAATTTTTATTTCACCAGATTGACTGTAACAATATGCATCTAAATAATAAATACTTTTTTATTCAAGAATATACAGACAGAAATAAAAATAAAGATAAATAAAATAAATATTTAGAATTAACAAAACACAATCTTAATTCATATACATTTATTTTTATTTCACCATAATGTAATAATATGCATCTAAATCATAAATAATAACGACAGAAAAAATGTTGAAAACAAAATAAAATAATGATAAATACAATAATTATGTTTACATCTTGGTGGGTGTAATGTCCAGGCTTAGAGGGTGTAATGACTAGGGGTGTAATGTCCAGGGGGTGTAACGACTGGAAATCCATTGATTTTGTGTTAACGTAAACGGTGTCCATGTACATACATGTACTGTACAAATGTATTTTTCAAAGTGAATGGCTACGTGTCGCTAAATGCGTGTTACTGGGGATCTCAAGTCTGTAATTGGATGGTTTATTATGTGTTTTACTGTCAACTGTCCGACTTTTCACGGATTCACCCTACGAGTAGTCGAGTAATAAACATTGGACACTTGATGAGCATTTCCATTAAAAAAAAAACCTGTGGATTTCCTGTTCTAAAATTATAAAGTCGAACACATGTAAATAAAGCGCTTAAATGATGCAACATCATTAAAAAATGTATCTATGAATGTACTCGCCTTTTCACCAACAAATGTCAAATTTCATCGGAATTGAGTGAGTTATTACGTGTGTCCGACTTACGTACTGTCCGAATTTAAGTACTAAACCAGTAACCTAGTTTACCTTATCTCAACGAACAGAAGACGTTTCCTTCGCTAAAATTGGCATTAACCTTACTTTCATCGTAAAAAATGTTAAACAATTAGTCAGCACTTCTTTAAAATACATTATAAACACAAGTATTTTATATAAACAAATGTCGACACTTTTCTTCAAATAAAAACACCCGCCATTTATTTTTGTAGCAAATAATTTCATTGGTTGACAGGAATCTCAACAATCAGCCAGTTTTTCTAATAACATAATCGCGTTTCGAAAAACAAATTCTACAAATCATTTTGAAAAATAAATCGGTGACGAATATTTCCTTCAAATAACATGAATAATATGATTGTGTTAAATATTACTGAAATATACACATTGCATTTTTGCAACAGGTTACATTCAACTAAATACTAATTGTGATTCCATCAAACTGCACACGGCTGCTTTACATCGCAACTTCTGGACTTTATTATAAACGCTGCAATAATCAGACAACGAAGTTAGTTTGTTTACACTAACACCGAAAGAAAATATGGAAGAAGGTCGGCGCTTCTGTTGTGTTACTTGTTATGCCATACGCACGCTATTTCATACCGAAACAATGATACTGCACAGTACTCCGTGGCAAAAAATCTAAACATAACATGCAACACACTTTCATATGTAAACTAATTTAGAAGCTTGTACAATCATTTTTTTAGAATTATTATTGAGTTCACGAATAAAAATATAAAACACGTTAGTTTGTTTTTTGTTGCTGTTTTTTTTCTGCTTTGAAATGGCCCCTAAAATGTTATGGATTGTTTATACCGTTGTCCATAGCGATTTAATGAACTAGTCTACATAAAAAGCGTCGAACAGTGGGTTGTTTCTCATTAACCATCGATTCAAACGTTAACGGAATAATAAACAAACATACTTTTAACAATCTTTATTACAATTAATTGTGCATCGATCACAATGGTTTATACAAACGGCAGCGATAATAGATCGTTATTAACGTTATTAGCAAGAAGTTTAATTTTGCTGAACGAAACGTATTTGTGAAAGATTTCATCACTAAATCTTGTATTTCTGTTTTGTTTTAAAATCATTTTTGTTTTGTTTTGGGAGGGTTAGATTTGTATAAATTGCTATTCTCCTACTGGCAGCACATGTATCCTTTAAAATGCTTAGAACTCGGAAAAAAGAACAATTATCTCAGTTTACATACTGTATGTCAGAACCCCAATAAACTGGCCTGGCAGGGCCTAAAATTTGTCAAGTTTGAAATTTAATCTCTGAATTTTACAGACTTTATTTTTACAGACTTTACAATATCTTAATTTTATGTACGAATACACATAGACATATACTCCCATTTTCAAAGTTTCACGAGCTACATGTATTTATCAACGAATAGAATTTTAACAATCTTGAATGAAATAATTCAATCAACAATGATAGGATTCGGTTCAAATTTCAATCGAAAAGATCGCATCTTTTATTATAATTTCTACTTAAATACCGGGACTAGCAGCCATGGTCATTTTATACGACTAGGCATATACTACTTCTCTATTGATTATGGTGATAAAAGTGATGTGTTACTATTGTTAATATTGTTTCTACTGAGTAATTACACTACCACTTCCACCACCACACCACCAACCACCACACCACCACCACACCACCACCACCACCACACCACCACCACCACCACCACCCACCACCAACCACCACCACCACACACCACCACCCACCAACCACCACCGTCCGCCGCCACCACCACCACCACCACACCACCACCACCACCACCCCCACCCACCCCCCACCACCACCACCACCACCCACCACCACCACCACCACCACACCACCACCACCACACCCACCCCACCACCACCACCACCACCACCGACCACCACCTACCACCACCACCACGCACCACCACCACCGTACACCACCACCACCCCACCAACAACCACCACCGCCACCACCACCGCCACCACCACCGACACCGACCTACACTCTACACACCACCATCTTCACCCACCCAACACCACGCACCACCACCACCACCACCACCCACCACCACAACCACCACCACCACCACCACCTTACCACCACCACCACCACCACCAATCACCCCACCACCACCACCACCACCACCACCCACACCACACCACCACCACCACCACCACCACCACCACCACCAACACACCACCAACACCACCACCACCACCACCGCCACCGCCGCCACCACCACCACCACCACCACCACCACCGCCACGACAACTACTACTACTACAAAACACTACTACTACTACTTCTACTACTACGACGGCTACGACTACTACTACTACGACGACTACGACTACGACTACGACTACGACTACTACGACGACGACGACGACGACTAACTACGACTACGACTACGACTACGACGACGACTACGACTACTACTACTACTACTACTACGACGACGACGACTACTACTAACGACGACTACTACGACGACTACGACTAACGACGACTACGACGACTACTACGACTACTACTACCACAACAACTACGACTACGAGGACGACGACGACTACTACGACGGCTACGACTACGACGACGACTACGACGACTACGACTACGGCGACGACGACGACGACTACTACGACCACTACTACTACTACGACTACTACTCTACTTTCTCCTACTAATACTACTACTACAACCAAACCAACTACTACTAACTACTCCTACTACTACTACTACTATACTACTATACTACAACTACTACTACTACCACTACTACTACTTCTACTACGACAACTACTACTACTCTACCACTACTTACTACTTCTACTACCTACTACTACTACTACTACTAACTTCTTCTACTTCTCTACTACTACAACTCTACTACTACTACTACTACTCTACTACACTACTAATACTCTAACTACTACGACTACAACTACTACTACTACTACTATACTACTAGCTATCATACTACCTGCACTACTACTACTACGACTACTACTACTCTACTACTTCTAATACTAATACTAATACTACACTAATACTAATAGTACTAATACTACAAATACTTATATTTATGCTAATATTTCTACTAGTGCTACAGTTTCTTCTACTTGTGCAACTTCTACTAATGATAAAACTGATATTAATACTAATAATAGTACTAATAATAATACTAATTCTACACATGATTATGATGATGGTAATTCTAATAATGATTATAATACTACTACTAATAATAATAATTGGATCATAATAGTAATTCTACTACTACTACTACTACTACTACTACTACTACTTCTACTACTACTACTACTACTACTACTAATACTACTACTACTACTACTACTACTACTACTACTACTACTACTACTACTACTACTACTACTACTACTACTACTACTACTTCTAATACTAATACTAATACTACACTAATACATATAGTACTAATACTACTAATACTAATATTTATGCTAATATTTCTACTAGTGCTACAGTTTCTACTACTTGTGCAACTTCTACTAATGATAAAACTGATATTAATACTAATAATAGTACTAATAATAATACTAATTCTACACATGATTATGATGATGGTAATTCTAATAATGATTATAATACTACTACTAATAATAATAATTGGATGATAATAGTAATACTACTACTACTACTACTACAACAACTACTACTACTACTACTACTACTACTACTACTACTACTACTACTACTACTACTACTACTACTACTACTACTACTACTACTACTACTACTACTACTACTACTACTACTACTACTACTACTACTACTACTACTACTACTACTACTACTACTACTACTACTACTACTACTACTACTACTACTACTACTACTACTACTACTACTACTACTAATAATAATAATAATAATAATAATAATAATAATAATAATAGCATTTATTATTAATATATGATTTTCTCTTTGAGGCAATGCAGTCAAGTAATACCATTGGTTGATAAGATCGATTCTACTAAAATACGCATAGGCGTAGTTGAAATGGCGGCTAGCATTAAAATGTCACTTTCACGTTTTGAAGATATGGTTGAAAAAGAAGAACAACATATTATGTTTCTGCAAACAGCATACAAAAGTGCACTGGAAGAAATACTTGATTTTCGTCGACAGATCAACAATAGTTTAAACCAAATGCAAGAAGAAGTTTGGAACAGTTGCATTCCAGTTTAAAGACTTCTTTGGAAAATGAAAAGAAACGAATTGAGGAATTTATTTCAAGGCTAAACGTTTATGACAGTACAGACTTATACATTACGCCGACCAAGCGATCGTTTATTAAGTATATGAAATGAGTAGATTATTCATCTGCTGCAGATGTGTTTCTTCGAAACGTGTCTAAGAATGCCGACATAGAATTTGAGCTCAACACGGGCATTGACAGGTCAATTTCTTCTTTGTAATATCTCGGAAACATCAACAGTTGCGAAGTGGCGTCGCGTCATCTCAACATTTCTCTAAGCATCAAGGACAAATCTCTATACAGTGTACGTACGGCGAATGATAAGACCAACTATTCCATTAAAGGTATATGCGAGTCGTCCAATAGAGAATTCGTCATTGCTGACTACAACAATAAATGCGTGAAAGTACTCATCAAATTGTTAGACGAAATGAAACTACAAACATGGCCGTGGTCAATATGTAACATATCCTCCAACGAAATTGCAATGACTGTTCACGACGGAAAGAGTGTAAAAGAGATTCATTTCTTGAAAGTCGACAAAGGGAAGATTTCTAAGTGTAATCACCTTCGATTGAACCATCGATGTTACGGTATAGCGCATCACCAGGGCGACCTGTTCGTAACATCCGGTACTGCTGTGTACCATTACACAATAAATGGGTTGTTTGTGAAGAAGTTATATGAGGTCGCATCTGATTGCCACACGGGTAACCTGCTACGTTTATATTGCAAAACAATATAAAGTAGCTGTACGCAATCGAAAACATACTTCCTAAACAATAATCCGAATCGTTTAAATCTGTTATAGAATTGTTTGAAATAAATGTATAATACTAGTCTTATTATGTATCTCCACTAAATAGATACAGTATTTTGTTGCTGACAGTATATATAATTCTACCAAAATTGTATTGTTGAACAATTGATCATTGCATACCGGCGTACAGCGTACCATTATCCATTATATAAATATTGTCAGACATATAAAATGTTGTATGAATATACGCAATGGCAAATTTTATAGATAAATGGGAAAATCCTGATTTCAAAGGCTATCACTTATAGAAATATGTTTTATTTCAGCAATGTGACCAGTAGTATAAAAGTAGGGCTTTCGCGGCCATCTTGGACGCCATATTGGACATTCCAACGTTCTGATTGGTTGTAATGGAGTGAGATCGGCCTTCTGATTGGTTGATATGTTTGACGGCCATCTTGACGGTTTACAACCGTCGGTTTTTTGTTGGTTTGATATATGATGAGTAAGAATGTTGGCGGTTTGACGCCATCTTGACGGTTTCACTTCCGTCGGTTTTTAGCGGTTTCGTATGAGTAAGAATGTTGGCGGTTTGGCGGCCATCTTGACGGTTTCCGTCGGTTTGAAATATAATACGTGAGCATTTTAGCGGGCGGTTCGAATAATTGCCGCTATATTGACGATTTCACTTGTGTCGGTTTGAAATATGATAAGTGAGCATTTTAGCTGTTTCACTACCATCGGTTTAACATTTCATGAGCGAGCATTTTGGCGGTTTGAATGATTGCCGCTATATTGACGATTTCACTTTTGTTGGTTTGAAATATGATAAGTCTAATTTTACAGACCATATTTTGTAAATCAGTATGTGGCAAGAAGGCTTATGTATGGTACGCCTGTTGTAGCAGACGATAAATTCCATTCTCCTGGCAGAGTTGTCGTTGATGCCTCAACATAACGTGATGAACCGCTGTGTATTGGTACACTTTGCAAAGGGTTTATTAAATATGACTTAGTGTTTAACAGCTTTAAAATGAGATTGGCCACTCTGGTGTTTATCATTGAAATCTGTACATGTTGACTTCTTTCAGTGAAAACGGGGCTTAATGCAAATCAAATAAGATTAGCCTGTGTATATTGATTAGCCTGTGCAATGCGTAGAAGCTTATCAAAGACATTTTACAACAGCGAACACGTACAGTGCTTATACATCAATTTAACGAAGCATTTTCGAGCCAGTCCGCTAGTATAAATAAGCACGCGTCTTTTACTCAAAAAACTTCACGAGTTGTTTTTAGATGGTCGCTTTAGCGACCGTCTAAAGTGCTTAGTGTGAAATTCAGGTCGATACGGCCTAGGTATGATTAACCCAATACCCGCTTGCGTATCCGCGCAAGAAAGAGTTGTATAATTTAAAGGTTTGAGTTCTCCAATTATGTGTATTCACAAATGGAAACATTATATTAATATCGTGTTACATTCAATATTTTCGAACGGTGTTTTATAGAAAAGAATCAATAAACAAAGATCGTATTGTACGTGTCGCGGAGGACATTGTTTATGAATGATAAAAATAGTCCACTTTCTGCTGCGTGTGCGTGACGTAGTATTTTCGCTCAGCTCATTCATAAATCTGAGGCTGGCGATAAACAAAGGGGAGTCCGTGTGAGAATAACGCAATAGTATAAGGTTACGCTTGTTTATATTCACAGGTCTCAATTAATAATACGTTGACCACGAGTTCAACAATTATTATAGGGATACGATAGACAACATAAAAATATTTCATTATCGCTGAAACTTTAAAAAAAACATTTAAATATAACAATAATATTCTCTAAAAAATGTAGTCTTGCTGTTTTGAAATAAGGTTTGGAATTTGGTTTTCTAAATAACTTAATTCAAAACAAAAGTTTAATTATAGTGTTTTTTTATTGTTAGTCGCATATTTACCGCATTATAATGTGTGTTATAATAGGCAAACCATACATTAGTAAAATTCAAGCTGCCTTCGCACATAGAAGGAATGGTCCAATTAGGTGCTGCGTTTCCTTTGCTTACTTCAGTTAGAGGTCAATTATTTACGTAATAGCAATCACAAGGCTCCGGCTTCAAAGGCATTGCGGAGCGTTCTTACATAATAAAAGTCGTAGTCGCATGGTATTTGCGTTTTGCGTCCTATTTGGTCACGTGGTTCTTTTTCGCGGGTGTTTTGGCATTCATGATATGAGGCTATTAAAAGATGCGCATGTCGATAAACAAAGGAAAGTTTACGGGTTATAACAACGCAATAGGTTACGCTCTCGCATACAACTCAATGACGTAGTACAGGTCGTAAATTGAGAGATTCGGGAAAAAGTTGACGCTTATTTATATTCTCAATTTATAAAACGTTGAACATAAGTTCAACAATAACTTCAGCGATACGATAGACAAAAAAAAAGTTTCATAATTGCTAAACCCGAATATAACAAACAATTTATAATAATAATACGAATGCAATAGAAGAAGGTTAGTAGAAGGTTAAGCTTGTTTATATTCACTGTTCTCAATACATAGACAGTTGGATATGAGTTCATCAATTACTACAGGCATACTATAGGCAACCTCGAAAATGCTTTTTAATCGCTAAAACCGAAAACAACTTAATATATTACATTAAATATATTTATAACAATACATGTCTTTTAAAAATGTAGTCGGCGTATACGCTGACTTTGAAATAAAGTTAGCAATTTACTTTTCTAAATAATTTAATACAATTAAACAAAAGTTAAACTATTGTGTTATGTTTTTCACTTGTAAGCTGCATACTCACCGCATGAAATGTGTGTTAGCATTGTCAAACCACACATTAGTGTGAGTAAATAAAAAATATACTACGGGAGAGCACTTCATATGTGTCCTCATATATATTGATATGAGTATCATTCTTCACTATCGAAATATATCGTATGTTTAAATTTGATTAAAACGCAGTTTTCTTTCGACACATTTAAATCGCACGTCAATAGCGCCGTCATGCGAAAATGGGTCTTATGCGTTTCGTCAAGCGTTTGTTAAACCCAACATGTGTTTTTGCGCAGTCAGGCCATAGGCGATGCTGTTCGCTTTAAAATCACTCAATATGTTATGTTTCTATTTACCAGAAGGAGGGATAGCTGAGTGGGCTATTTATATGATGGGCGCATATGGAATAAGACCCATTTTCGCATGACGAGGGTCATTACAAATCTCATTGCGAATTGAAAATGCCACATTTAAGAACAATGCTTTTTGATACAAAAATAAATTGAAAATAGCAAACTTGTTAATAATGGCAGTCTATCCACACATTAAGGAATGATTTCCAGACGTGCTGACCAAGTACGGCAAACATTGTGGTATGATAATTAAACGATTTTCTCTTATCGTGATACTATACTATTTCGCTAATGATTGTTTTCTCATCTTGGAGGCGAAAGTGAAATTCTGCGAGATGGATTGTAACGCGTAATTGTAACAGGGCCACAATTTGTGTCGTTTGAGCATACATAGAGTAGTCCGGAATTCCTTACACTGAACAGTGCTACATCCTTTGAATTGAGCACATACGCAGTGATGCAGCAAACATTCAGAGGTTGTATCTCGAATCAGCTTATTAAATATTCGAAAATATTCATGCGTGTCTGTTGGCGTTATGTTTAAGTCACTAAGATGAAAACAGAAACAGCTACGCCTAAAAGCGCATTAGTGCTCTATAACTATGTTTATGTAAGCGTTGTTGACACCGTGTGAACTGCTCGTGTAACAAGTAAAGCATAAACAGCGATGTTTATATACTTTTATTCCTCCATATACAAGATACGAAGATTATTGTATATTTTGAATTTGTATATGGTGTCAAAAATCAAAAGTTTTGTACACGGAACTTTCATTATGAATTTATATTCTTGGTGAGATAGTCATTTGATATTAGAAAAAAATATTCCTTTAATATGATGGTGACTGCAAATTTTCTTTATATTAAGTTATCATTACCATTTTCATCATACTTTCTATGCTTTCAGAACCTCCAAAAAGCATGTTGTTTTTATTTTGTCTTAGTTATCTCTGTGAAATAATAAGGATAAAAAGTGCACACAAAACTCGACCCGTGCGCTATGACACACACTTTATAAAGTTGAATGGCGTGTGTTCATTTCAAACTTGCGATTGATTTTCAAAAATGAATTGCGTGTTAAATTATGCAATAGCGAACATCTTCAAAAAGATGTCGCAAATGTAATGGTCTGGTAGGATTATATATAGGTAAGGCCACATAGTGTGTCACTACAGGCTGTTTTGATAGCAGAGTTAGATCACTCTCCCTCATGTTTTTACGAACACCTTGCTTTATTTTTATTGTTTTTAAGATATAAAACCTTATATGGTAATACATGTGTTACAAGTTATAATTCAACAAACGATTAATAACAATTAACTGCCGTTTTCCTTATAATTCAGCTAGATGGTTGTGTGCGATATATGACGTGGTATGATAATGAGCGGATGAAAATTTATGCAAACATATCTTTAAACTATTCAAGTATTCCAATTGTGAATTAAGAATGAAAAAAAAAAAAAAAATCGATACATTACTGAAATATATATTATATTCATCTATGAAACAGCTATAGAGACTTGTCTTGTAAACTTTTTTCGAAACATGTTTGTGTTGTGCATATATTACATCTCGTTCACTGGATATTGAATAAAGACAGACAGACAGACAGACAGACAGTTTATTTCAATCCAATAAGGCATTAAAGCCCACGAGGACATATATACAATACAAGTGTTGACGAACAGTGTAGACTAGAATACAAAATTTTAACAAAAGTTGTAGTTGTATGTTTCCAACATTTGGAGAAGATCGCTTTGAAAACAGTATTTCAAAAAGCATACATGCAAGATAATTCTGGAACGTTTTCTAAGCATTTAACCAATCTATTTCAAGATATAATACAATATGTTTTTTTCTTAGAGGTTTCTTCAATCCGATTACTGGATGATATTCTAATAACAATGTAGAAACATAGAAATTGGCTTTTAAAATGTAGCATACATTTATCCTAATTTGTTTCGTACTATCAAATATCATCATATAAGCATGGTAGTATGTTGTTTAAAGGAAGCATTTTCGGGCTGTATTCTAAACATATGCATCGATTTAACAAACAACGACATAACATACACATTTACATAAGTATGCCATATTACACCACTTTATCCTGCATTAAATGGTTTCTTTACATCGGCCTCTTCGGATATGTTTATAAATTTAGTTCAATTTTACTATTACGAAAAACAAGTAAAATAACCAATCGCAAAGAAACCTTTGAATACAAAAAATTATAATATAGTTTAATTATTAAACATGTATGAGTTATATATCTATCACAGATGGTATTTTAACATCTATGGAATTAACATGAAGAGTGCCATAGATATATATGTCTTACCGAAACGAAAATGTAAGACTGATATCATATGCAACTGCTATCACTAACATCTGTACTTAACAATTTATATCCACTTTTCATATATTTGTCTTACCGAAAGAAACATGTAAGACAAATATTGTGGAAACTAGACTTAAAATGACACATTATAATACATGAATTGTACGATCGTGAACTACTAATAATACAAAGGGTATTAAGGCAACATGTCTTATCTATTAATCGTAATAGAAAAATGCATGTACATGTTATAATGTAATCGTATTTCATTACAATACATTACAGTTCTAAATAGCACGCTATCATAGTCTGGTATACTTAACAATTAAAACAATTAAAACGGCATAAAGGCCTCATATCATATTTATTATCCGTATGACAAAATGTATGTAACAGTAACCAACAATCATGTAAACATAGTTTGCGTATGGTTTCTGTAATATACAAAGGAACATACATAGTACATCAGACATATTAATAGTTTCAGCAGAAAAACATTGAAAACACGAAATATATACAATTCAAGTACAAACAAACACAACAGAAAGCATGTATTTTCAGTATCAAACAAACACATTTTGCAACAATTTTACCATGTCAATTTCTATACATTACCTCATTTCTAATAATAAATGCTTTATGAATATAGGTTCCTAAGTTTCTAAGTATATTCTCATTTTCTGACTTTATAAGATCTACAAATTTAGCCATGCTAGGTCTAAACCAATATTTTCTGCCAATATATTTTTTCCTTATGTCAGTATACATTACACATTCCATAACAAAATGATATTCATCCTCAATTGTATTGCACCTTGCACATTTTCTATCACTTATTGGGGTACTCAAAGGTCTGGTCCATCGACCAGCCTCAATATGCAATCTATGCGATGAGACTCGAAAACGAGAAAACGATTGACAAAACTTGCTTATATTAAAACATTCGAGATATGGTTGAAATCTAAAAGATGAAATTGTGTTGTAGAATAAAGCTCTACTAGACTGAGTTAATCTGGCGTACCAGTTCTGTATAAATTGGTCATTTAATCTCTGCTTAACAATATATAGAAACGTGTCATTATTACCTACACCTTGAAAAGTCCAGGCATCAACAAAACCAAGCGAACATAATAAGTTCTTCACTAAGGAGCACCAATTTGTTTTATTGGGATACATTTCTAAATCATTCTTTAATAAATTATACACAAGAAGAATATACTTATTTTCTTTCGTTTGAAGAATTCGTAACCAATATTTAATAGCCTTATACATATGTATAGTTTTAAAAGATACTCTGCCTAATTCTCCATATATAAAATCGTTCTGAGTAGTTTTCTTCACACCAAGCAGTTTTTTGCAAAATCTCATATGTACTGTCTCAATTGATAAGTCATTCGCAAAACAACATATTTCACAACAATAATTCAAAATTGGCGATACAAGCTTATCGAAAAGTTCCAACTTGTGTTTTGGCGGTATATAAGTAAATTTATACAAGTATTTATTCATAGTAAAAATGGCTTTTTGTGCCTGTCCGGCCAAAGTACTTTGTGCGGTACTAAGCGAACCCCCGGTAGTAAAAACCACACCTAAATAACAGAATTTGTTAACTATTTCAATTGGTTCGCCATTATAATAAAAAGCAATGTCATTTGGGATAGAACCGCCTTTTTTAAATATCATAACTTTTGTTTTAGCAACATTTACCTTCAGTTTCCATGTTAAACAATAATCATATAATATATCAATACTACGCTGTAATGATTCAGCCGAATTTGCAAAAATGACAATGTCGTCGGCATACAGTAACATAAATATCTTAAACATATTAACATCTATACTATCTGCATTGTTATGAATAAACATGTCTTCTAAATCATTGATAAACATCGAAAATAAAAAGGGAGATAAGCACTCCCCCTGACGTACCCCAAGAGTACATGTGTATTCATCACTTAACTTATTGCAATACTTAACTCTAGACTTAACAGAATCGTATATTGATTTAACAATGTTGAGTATATGACCTCTAAGTCCCAGCTGTATCAGCTTAAACCAAAGATTTTCACGAACCACATAGTCAAACGCTTTAGTATTATCAACACATAATGTATAGAGTTGTTTCCCTTGATTCAGAACATGTGTTATTAAACCGTTAAGCACAAATATATTATCTACCGTACTCATATTTGCCCTAAATCCTGATTGGGCTTCTATATACACGTTATACTTTTCGGCCCATGATTTCAATCTATTATCTATAATCCTAGTAAACAGCTTACCTAAACTACTCAATAAAGTTATACCCCGATAATTATCTACATTATTTATACTGCCTTTTTTATGCAGTGGAATCACAAAGCCTTCCGACCATCGCTTGGGGAAATATGCGTTTTCAAAAATCTTATTAAACAATGTATAAAACACGTTCATCAATGCATTTTTACCGACAGTAAACATTTCGTTTATTAAACAATCAGGACCACCTGACCTGTTGGTTTTCAACTGGTTAATGGCTGCTGTTATTTCCGTAATAGTTATACATGTGTTTAATTCACTGAACATAATTTTAATTCATCATTTTCGTACCTATCAATAAAATACATAATATCCTCATCAGGTGTAAAAAACCTATCTTCTGGATTATTAACAGCTTTAAAATAATTTTCAAACATTGACATTGATATATTTGACTTTTTGATACCAGCAGATTCCTTTAGCATATTCCAATATAAACGAGCATTTTTGTGCCTGTTACTCAACAGTTTGTTTGTTTTTTCTTTATCATAATTGTATCTACATTTTCTTATTGTTAACTTATAATCCGACCTAGATTTCACCATATTCACTCTTGTGTTTTCATTTTGACTAATTCTATACTGATTAAGACATCTTAAGAAAATATTCCTTTTCTCAAAACACTCCTCGTTAAACCATGGCTGTGAACTTTCCGAGTTAACAACATAATTACTATTTTCTGTACATATATTTTTAACAAAAGGTGAGGCAACATTGTCTAAAATAGTTTCGAAATTATTTATACACACATCTATATCATCACATGTCATGCTAGCCCTTATATTATTCGTCAAAACCTCTAAGCTTTCTAAACATTCTTCACTTTCTAAATTTTCAATATAAGTATTTTTCAAGTCGGGCTTCCATACATATTTATAGTTTACACTTTCAAAATCTTTTGTATCACACCTATCACTTGTATTTTTACTGATAATTGAGTCTAATGTATATGTAACGCTCATTAAACAGTAGTCTGAGACAATATTTGGAACATCGATATAAAATATGGAAATATTCTTGAACATAGCATATTTGCATAACAAATAGTCCACCACGCTACATCCCCTATTGCTTACAAATGTATGTTTCCCTATCGTATTATCATTGCCTTTTCTACCATTTACAATTCTATAGCCCGTTTGCTTACAAAAATCTAACATAAGTCTTCCATTATTGTTGACAGACGTTTTATCTAATGAAAACCTACGTAATTCAATATCCGACTGGTACCCCTCAGGCAGTAAATCAATATTGAAATTGTTCACAATATCATTTTCTACATAATCAGGCAAAGTTGAAGTGCGTGAGTTAAAGTCTCCAAAAATTGCATAATAATTTTCATTTTCTGACAAACTTTCTACATATATAACGGAATCAATTAACCTATCAAAAACATTAGTCTCATCCATAGATTGGCGGCTACTATCATCTGGAACCACATAACATAAACCTATAAAAAAAATAAACAGTTTATATGTTATTGTTGTATACAATAAAAAATTTCTCTAAATTGAATTAAAACATTAAGAGTTATTATATTTTTCATAATAATTTAAGACGTTAAAGTTTTCCCTGCAAGGTTGGTGTCAATAATGGTGCATGCATATGTGCTAATTAATTTACGATATTTAGGATAAACTGTGGTATAAATTTGGTTTGAAAAGAGCGTTGACAATAAGACTGTTTTAAACTTAGATGAAAGGCATTTATCGGTTTTGTTAAATTTAGTTTCGTCATAGTTAAATGCATTTTTAAAGATTAGGTACTGTAATGATAACAAAAGTAGACCGGATTTATTTGCAATATAAGTCATTTTGTTTTCGTGATAGTTTTTGTTCTTGTTTGGTGGCCTGTTGGCTTGATGTGTAAAGACATTTTGCTTTTATGGTGTTTGGCCGTTTTGTGAATGCCAGTTAACATGTGTAATTTGCTTATCGTTTTGGTGAAAGCCAGTTGACCAGATGTGGATAAACCCAGTTAGCGCGTGTAGTTTGTTAACCAAATTTGTTAAAACGTGCGTTTACATTTTTGTTTTTATTTAATGTTAAGATTGTACTGTTCGAAGGATATTAAATATATTGGAGAACATTAAATGTATGTTATTAAGGTCCAGATTGGCTTATGTAAATTAACCGGTTGGCTCGGGTTGTCCGTTGACAGTTTGTTGAAAGCAGATTTTTTCAGATGCGTATAAGCCAGTTTGCTTGCGTGTCAATTCACTAAAATGTCTCAAAACACATGTTGAAATTGCATTTTCACATGTTTGCGAAGTTTATTTTTTCAGAAGCTGGACAGTTCGAAGAATAAATAATGAATAGTGTAACATTATAGTAAGAGGGCAGCTCGAAAGGTATAAATTGTGTAATTATGTGTTAGAAAATAACTTGTTAAGATTAATAATGATGCTTTTATTGATGATGATGTTATAAATGTTGATGATGATGCTAACGTTATTGATGAGGAGGAGGAATAGTTGACAGTATTTTGTGAATGTATAATACTACATTAACGAATTTTGAGTGAATGAAATTATTTAAGGTTTGATAAATACCGAATGATGTTGGTCTATACATATTATTTAGAAGAGAAAGTGAGTATGGTTATTGTTTAGCACGTAAAAATGAATGAGTTTCTAGGTTTTGCGTTTAATTGAACAAAAACAAGTAACGATTCAGCAACAGGGATTATTCTCAGATGGTACATGTATTCCTTTTAGAGTCACAGAAATTCAACTTTGCATCAATACCTGTTTTCTTTGAGATTTGTTTGATGGGTTTAAATCCCAAAAAATTACGAGTTTTGCAGCCGACCAAGTACCTATAGCTTTGTATTTGAGTGTGTTAAGCATTTTGTTGTTTTCAAATTAGTAAATCAAAATTAATACGGTGTTCTAGTATATCAATTGAGCTTATGTTATTGCCATGGAAATTTGAGCCAGGGTTCGATCAGTAGCTTAAAGTATGTCTGTGTTGGTGAATTGAACCTAAAAACAAATGTCAAGTCGGTAGTTTTAATTTTAAGAGCAGAACATACGTATTGATTGTGAGAACATTAGTAAAATGTGTTTGGTATTTGTGCATGTCTCTTGTGGTCATTGGACCAAGTTGTTTAAGGTCAATTGGCCTGATTTTGAAAGCCAGTTGGCTTGTATGGTCAGTTGACCGTTTTTAAAGCCATTCTATATGGTGTGTGAAAGCCTGTTGGCTTGTGTTGTCAGGTTACCGAACTTTCTTGGAACGAAAGTCTCATAGAATTTACAATACTTGCAAGATTATTGTTTGCAATGCAGTAACTGGACAGTTCGAATAGTATATTAAGTATCGAAGAACATAAAGGTATGGTTTATGTAGTAAGTTATTATTATTACTAGGATTATTATGATGTATTTTATTAGGGTGCATTCGGAGAATTGCAAAGCCGGTAGTTAAAAAAGAGCCTATTACATCAGATATATTAAAGAAATTTTATCACACTTTTGTTTCTGAGAGCGATTGTTCTTTGGGGTATTTAAGAGGCGTTACAATCTTTTTCTTATTTTATGCTGGTTTTTTAGGATAAGTGAAATTTTGTCTGTTAAAAGATCAGATGTTGTATTTTTAGATACGCATTGTGATATTAAAGTTGAAAAGTCAAAAACGGACATTTTAAGAGAGGGTAATACTGTTCTGATTGCAAAAACTAATACAGACACATGACCTGTGAAATTGTTTGAAAAGTATTTGTGTGTTGCAGATATTGCATGTTCATCTACTGATTATGTGTTTCGACCAGTTTATTTGTGTAATGTTAAACACTGTTTCAAATTGATTTCTTATAATAAGCATATAAGTTATTCTACTATAAATGATAGTTTTAAGAAGAAGTTAAGTCTATTGGGTTATGTTTCTTCTAAAGATGGACTTCATTCTTTTCGTGCTGGTGGAGCATCTATAAGTGCCAATAATAAGACTGTGGATAGACTTTGGCAAAGGCATGGTAGATGAAAAAGTGTTTCCACTAAGGACGGATATGTTAAAGATTCTTTGAAAGACAGATTATCGGTGTCGCTAAATTTAGATTTGTGAAAAGTCATTATTAATGTATGTGTGATTTGAAATGTATGATGTGTTGTTCGTAGCACATTTAAAGACATTATAATATATTATTATATAAATGGTTTGGAAATGCTTTATTATTAAGTTCTGTGTTTGTGTGTCAGTTGACCGTTTTTTAAAGCAAGTTGATCTGATGTGTGAAAGCCGGTTGGCTTTTGTGAGTTGAACTTATTTTCTTAAAAAGCATGTTCACATGGAATTAACAATCTTTGCAAGTTTATTTTTTGCAGTGCAGTAACTGGACAGTACGAATGATATATTAAGTATTGGAGAACATAAAGGTATGGTTTATGTAGTATGTTATTATTATTATAAGGATTATGATTATGATATTTTTTATTTCCGTTTTAATGTTTATCATTAATTTTGTAAATATTGTCCTGTCAAATACAAGCACTCACTCCTATTTTGTCTTTGGTTTATTATTTGTTTGATAATGATAATGATGATGATATGGGTTATAAAGATGATGAGATTTGAATAGTATTTTGAGAATAGAGAATAATAAATTTACTCATAACTATGAGTAAAACGCATTGTCAATCAAGCATTCTCTCAACCGAGGCTCATGGACGCTGCATTATCAGTAAATCACTCTATCATCTAAGACTCATGCACGTCGCATTGTAAGTCAAGCGCTCTATCAACTGAGACTCATGAACGTCGTATTGTAAGTGAAGCGCTCTATTAACTGAGACTCATGAACGTCGCTTTGTAAGTGAAGCGCTCTATCATCTGAGACTCATGCACGTCGCATTGTAAGTCAAGCGCTCTATCAACTGAGACTCATGTACGTCACCTTGTAAGTCAAGTGCTCTATCAACTGAGACTCATGAACGTCGCATTTGTAAGCCAAGCGCTCTATCAACTGAGACTCATGTACGTCACCTTGTAAGTCAAGAGCTCTATCGACTGAGACTCATGAACGTCGCATTGTAAGTCAAGCGCTCTATCAACTGAGACTCATGTACGTCGCCTTGTAAATCAAACGCTCTATCAACTGAGACTCATGAACGTCGCCTTGTAAGTCCAGCGCTCTATCAACTGAGACTCTTGAACGCCGCAGTGTAAGTCAAGCGCTCAATCATCTGAGACTCTCGCATTGTAAGTCAAGCGCCCTGTCATCTGAGACTCATGTAGTCTGGAGTTCTTTCCCCTTTCACTACGTAACGTCCGCGCAGTAAAAGAGGCAGGGTACCAGACAAAGACTCTTGAACGTCGCATTGTAAGTCAAGCGCTCTGTCATCTGAGACTCATGAACGCTGCATTGTAAGTCAAGCGCTCTATTAATTTAGACTCATGAACGCCACAAATCAGTAAATCATTCTATCAACTGAGACTCATGAACGTCACAGTGTACGTCAAGCGTTCTATCAACTAAGACTCTTAAACGCCACATTGTAAGTCAAGCGCTCTATCAACTGAGTGTCATTTATGTCGCATTGTCAGTAAATCGCTTAATCAACTGAGACAACTGGACGCCTTTTTGTAAGTCTAGCGCTATATCAACTGAGACTCTTGAACGCCGTATTGTCAGTCAATTGCTCTATCAACTGAGACTCTTGAATGACGTATTGTCAGTCAATCGCCCTATCAAATAAGACTCATACACGCCGTCCTTTCAGTCAAGCACTTTATCAACTTTATGAACCCCGCATTGTCAACCAACCGCTCAATCATCTGATGCTCATAAATGCCGCTTTGTCAGTCAATCGGTCTATAAACGGAGACTCGTGAACGCCGCATTTTCAGTATTGCGTTACATCACCTGAGACTTATGTACGCCGCATTGTCAGTCAAGTTCTATATTTACTGTGCAAGTCGGGCTCGGGCGATTAGACATTGTCAATATAAAGTCTAAAAACAAATCAAACACGCATTTACATCATATTATCGAATTTCAAACAACAAAAACACGGGTTATTGTCATTAATATTTATGTGTGTCTATCTAGAAAAAAATCCATCCCCAACAAATAAATCTCTGCCGATTCCGAGCGGCAAGCGTCCGGCTTGACAATTTTTACCGAGCGGAACATCCTTTTCATGATAGACGTAACTTTATCTCGTTCAGCCCCGTCCCATATTTTACACAGCACGTGGCCACCTTTTGTTAATATCGCTGAAGAAAACTTCAACACGGCGACAGACAGCTGACAGATCCGGTCGTGGTCAAGTGCCGCGGTACCGGAGGCTGAGGGCGCCATATCGCTGAGGATGACATCGGCTAATCTGTCGTTAAGAATGTTAATTATTCGTTGCTGTGTAGTTGAAGTGGTAAAGTCATGGCCTGCCAGCGTCACAACGCCTTCGATAGGATCTATTTGCTGCATGTCGATGCCGATAACAGTTCCCTCACGCGTGTCTGTAAAAGTAAGGGCAACGTATAAGTTAATATCGACTTACACGACTTTAAGCAATCCCGTGCAGATGCTCGCAATACGATACAAACGACAAGTAAACGAAACAGTTAATGACCAATCATCATTTTTCAATTAAACGTCCGTATAATGTTATTTTCTGATGATTTCAACAATACATAAAATGTTCGATATTCAATTCTCGCAAAATTACATATCGTCCATTGCAGGTGATAAGGGTTATCCGCCACTTGGCATATTTGCAGATGGCATCTTTTGGCGATCTTTAAAAGAAATGTGCGATACATGGTCAAGTTCACACGAGTTTTGAACAAACTGTGAATGTGTTTGGGGTTCAATTTGTCGAAACTTCAGTAGGAAATAGTTAACATCCACTTCTTTAATGTAAAAAAGATATTAATATGCGCAAATCATATTTGACAAACATACTCTCATATAATAATTGTGTGGCTTATTGCGTAAGCAATGGATTTGTTTCTTCATATTATAATCCCACTGTCCCACAAGTATTTCAACGTAAACTTTATATATGTATTACTGTCATATGTAGACAGAAATAACATTTGAATATACATTTGATCATGCTTTTATGATTATTTCACAGTTTAAAATGTTACATGTGCAGCACTGCTATGAATTATAAGCATGCTGTTGTTAATACTGAAAATGCTGCAAACGCAAGTGAAAAGGCTTACAACATGGTCACGATAATACGTATATCAGATTCTATATAACGTTCGCTGCATTTTTCCGTTGCCATTTGAGATCTCAGCTGAGATATCATGATAACACATTTTCTAAGCAATGTTCGTGATTTTTGGGCAGATAACAGCACATCTTTAATGTTTTTATGGTTGCACTAAAGCCATTCACGATTTCGACATTGTTAAATCACGCGTAACGAGACTGCCGAGATAACGCGAGATTAAGGGTTCGGGGGGGTTCTGCCAGTATTCGCTCTACAGTATACACACCTTACCTATCCGCTATATTGACTTTATAAATAAAATAAAAACGATAAATTGCCGATTTGTAACTAATAAAAGCAATCTTTATTTTTATTATAACGTTCAATGACCATCTGCTCGAAACTAAGGAAAACTGCCGTGCCTCCTTAAAGGGGCCGTCAAACAGATTTTGGCATGTATTGAAGCTTGTCATTAAATACTTTAAATGCTTTATATTGATAAATTTAAACATTTGAACTAAAAAAACTCCTGTAAAAAAACAATAATACAATTTTAAAAAAGGAAAAAAGGAAACCTCAACAGGGCTCGAACCACTGACCCCTGAATTCCTGGAGTAAAAAGCCTCCCGCCTAGACCACTCGACCGTCCATGTATTTTATAGCTATATAAGCAATCCTCGTAGTTTCCCAAAATATCGATTCGCGTCGGTAAGACGCCTTATCTGTTGGACGCCTGGACGGCCCTTTAAGGACATGTTTTATGTTAAATAAACATCAAGGCGGGGCCATCTGGACTCCGTGTGCATGATTTTATCTGGGTCTTGTGGTTTCAGAAGAAAATACTTTAAAGAAACACTATACCATGTATGGGAAACAAGTTATCCATAGGACTTGTACATTTCTGACACCAAGAACATTATTTGAGCAAACTTGGTTGGAGACCAGCATATAATGTTACGTGATGTCAAATGCCAAAACATCAAGGTCTGACGAGTTAAGTAGAAGCAAGAATACATGAGGGCTCCGATCATCAATTTGAAGATCCTTGTTACTAGCATATCAACCATCATATATCGATATATCCCCATATAAACGAAGCAAACGTTCATTCGTTGCATCTAATTTTCAGCCTAATTGACTGAAACAATAAGGCACATTAATCAAAATAACAAAAAATAATGAATGGGTAATGCGTACAAATATTCCATACCAGATTTGCTCAACTTCGCTGCAACTTGCGACCAGGAACCCGGTGAGGCCCCGCAGTCAATAACAACGGAGCCGGGTTTTATTAGTTCAAAGCGTTTGTTGATTTCAATGAGTTTAAAGGCACTTCGACACCGCCAGCCTTCCTCATGGGCTTGTTTAACGTAGGGATCATTCAGTTGACGATTAATCCACCAGTTCGATGATTGACCTTTGCTCGCTTTGCCGAGAGCGCTGGAGCGGGAAAAATATCTGACCGTCAGGGTTCGAAACTGTGTGGTAACACTCCAAGTAATCGCCATCTTTGTTTATCTTTCTTTCAAAGCTAGTATTTTTTTAGTTAAATGTTACGAATATATTCAAACACGAGTATTAATCTAATAAATCATTCTCGAAAAATTTAAAGGCATGTTTCAAAAAGCAGTCGATATTTTACTCAGAAATATGCTAAAAATATTTTTTTAGTTGCGGATTTTTGCGACCTTCACCTTACTTGAGACCGAACGTCCGTCAGAATGAAATGCACGATAAATCTGTTGTCCTCGTGCAATGGACGGAATTTTATACTCAGCTCTGTGACACATCAAACAAGCGCACGTATAAAATGTAACGGAATAAGACGATTTGCTTCAAAAGATGGTGATTAATGTTATTACAACATTGTTTCGGTTGTTGATTAGTATTCGGATTAATTAAAACTTATTATGTTTTCGGATTTGTATGTATTTATCAGTGGTTCTAGCCAATGTTGTTAGTATTTTTTACCATTTGCAATTAATGTTTTAAAAAGAAAATAATTGTCTAGCATAGTCAAAGATTAATGTGATCCACAATTAATTAATCATCATAAATGTCAGACTACAAATACTTTTTTTGTGTGATGTAGCTGAAGATATACTCACCCGTACAGATCGCCTTCATCACCATGATGATGACTGTAACACCAGAAAAACATACAAATCTATCATGCAAATGGTGCCTCAACCAGGTAAAAACAAGAGGGTCAATGACTCATGTGAACTGGAATGTAAGCTATTCTGGTCACCTTCCATTGTCTTGAAATGTTTTATAAATTGTTATTTCAAATCAATAAAATATGAAGAAAAATTGCCATCACGAAGCGTTTTTCATTTTGCTCAAACCAACCAGGCAAAGCTTAGTGAGGGGCAAGTTTTAGCTTACCTGAGCAGTCCTGCTCAGGATAAGAATTTATTATCACATTTTGTTCATCATTGTCTTCATTGAAACATGATGAACATTTACTTAAGACCAAATTTAATTATTTCCTGATCTGCATGAATTTAGTTTAAAAAAAAATCAACCAGGGTAAAAATTGGGTACTAGGTCACATTAGAAACAAGCTTGAGGATACTTTCTTTTTTGCCCAATCATAATGAAACTTGCTAAGAAATTTGCTCAAATGATATTTCGGCTGACTACATGTCACTTAGAAAATGTTTTCAATCAGCGAAAAAATTCACAAATCTGAGCCAATGTCCGTAATGGTACAAGTCCATTTAAAAGCATGAGAGTGAAAGGGGGTATGGCAGTTTTCCTGCTTTGGCTATAGTAAAACCTTGTGAAAAGTCTATAGAAGCCACAATTTTTCCCCAATCAAAATGAAACTTGCTCAAAACATTTTTTTAATGATAATGGGGCCAAGTTATACAATGGTTCCATAATGTTTGGTTAAAAAAGAGCTGCTGGGGTGGGATGGTAGTTTTCTGTATATGGCTGTAGCAAGATATAATCAGCAGAGGTCCAGATAAGATGCCTATTTGTATAAAATACTCATGCCAAATGCGCATGAATTATACTTTTGATGAGTGAAAAAAATCATTAAAATTGGCATACGTATTTTGTGCAATTATCAGTTAGACCAACAGTGTCCAAATTCGGATTATTTGATCAGCCATTTCAAAATGCATATTTATGTAAACGAGAGTAGATGATTTTTATTATTAATACATGTTTTCTGCATGTTCATGTATAAAATTGTTATAAAATACAAAATCAAAGACTTTTTGGGAGTATTTTAAATACTCCCTCAAACATCTTTGATTTTTTATTTTACTCATCAGCTTAAAAAGTCATGAGTGAAATACTCCTTATCTTAAAAAAATTATCTGGAGTTCTGATTACCAGGTCAGAGCAGTTAATTTTCTTTTGGTCTCAGGTGAGCCTTTGGCCATCTTGTTTTTGTATAAATATGAACATCTTCTATTCATAATATAATGGCACAATGCCTTAAAAAAAAAGGCTATGAGAGAGCAACACTTGACATGTGCATGTTTCAGTTGTTGTGGTAACATCCGGATACCGAGAAGGGGGCATATGGCACAAGAAAGGCATGACCTGTACCTCATTTACTAGTGTCTCCTTCTCCCCACCTATCATATCCATCTGCCTGAAAATACCAAGGTAAATATCATGTTATATCTCACTTCATAATCCTAAATACAAAAATGATGTGTTCTTATTTACAAACTGTAGTCATGTGACCGATTTGTATTTTCCATGCATGGATATAATTAGATCAACTTTTAAACTGGGTTATAGTAATGACCCCATATTGTATTTTTTAGCTAACTTGAGCTGTAATGCATCAAGCAGTGTGCGTTTAAATCTTTTGTTCCCATACAAATTAACAAACAAAAAGTCTCCAGCTCAAATCAAATATAAAAGAAAAAAGATTGTTTTAACTCCAGAGGCCTCATTTATGTCTCAATTCTTGATGAAACTTGGTCCAATCATTTTTCTTGAATGACAAAATATTTGTCATGTACTAATGTCATGTTTATGTTAACAAAATCAAGGACAGGTTTGAATCTGTGTCACATGTTTACAAAAGCAAGGCTCCTGGTTACAATTAAGAAAAACCTTGTAACCACTCTGTATGCCACATTAATCACTCAATCTTATTGAAACTCGGTCAAAATGTTTATCTTGATAATGTCATAATCATGTTTGAATCTGGGTCGAAAGGGGTTAAAAAATAGGTTACCAGGTCAAGTCTTCAATAGTTGGTGTACCAAGAACTCAGCTTAGTGCTGTAGGGCTTTCATGGCCCTCTTGTTCATATTTGAGCATAGGTCTATGGAAAATTCTTAATGTTTTGACTTTTTTCAGCCTGATGTTGATTTTTAACCAGGTTTTCCAAAGAAAAAAGCTGGTTATTAGATTTGCGTATGTCAGCGGGCTGGCGGGTGGGCAGAACAAGCTTGTCCGGGCCTTAAATATGTCGTTCATTGTGAGATTTTAAAATCATTTGGCACATTTGTTCACCCTCCTTGGACGGTGTGTCGCTCGAAAGAATCACGTCAATATCTCCAAGGTCAAGGTCACAATTTGAGTTGAAAACCTGGTTTTGTGACATTTTGGCCCTTTTTGTTGATTTTTCTATGACTTGCATATCTGGTAAACTCAACAACTTTGTTTCAGCAAGTTTCAGACTTTACTGGAAAGGACGAGGCATTTTGCTGTACACACATTAGCTAGACATCAGGTGAGACTAAAAAATAGTGATATTCATTGTTTTTCTCCTTTGAAAAAAACACGCATCTTTTTTGTAGACATTAGGATAGCTCACTTTTTAGCTCACCTAAAAGGTGAGCTTTTGTGACCGGTCTTTGTCCGTCCTATGTCCGTCCGTCCGACCGTCATCATTTGCTTGTAAGCATTCTATAGGCCTCATTTTTTGTCCCATCTTCATGAAACTTGGTCAGAAGCTTTGTCCCAATGAAATCTCGGCCGATTTCGAAAGTGGGTTGTGCCAGGTCATAAACAAGGTCACTAGGTCAAAAAAAAGAAAAACCTTGTAAACACTGTAGAAGTCACATTTCATGCCCAATCTTCATGTTACTTTGTCAAAATGTTTGTCTTAATGATATCTTAGTTGAGTTTAAAAGTGGTTCCGATCCATTAAAAAACATGGCCGCCAGTGGGCGGGGCAGTTTTCCTTATTTGGCTATATAGAAACCTTGTAAACACTCTAGAAGTCACAATTTTTGCCCAATCATCATGAAAGTTGGTCAAAACATTGTTTCAATTGATATCTCGGACGAGTTCGAAAATGGTCTAGATCGGTGAAAAAACATGGCCGCCAGTGGGCGGGGCATTTTTCTCTATATGTATATAGTGGCAGTTTTCCCTACTTGGCTATAGAGAAACCTTGTAAACACTCTAGAAGGCACAATTGTTGCCCAATCATCATGGAAGGTGGTCAAAACATTGGTTTTATTTATATCTCGGACGAGTTTGAAAATGGTCGGGATCGGTGAAAAAAAATGGCCGCCAGTGGGCAGGGCATTTTTCAATATATGTATATAGTGAAAACATGTGAACACAGTAGAAGTAACATTTTTGGCCCAATTTTCATGAAACTTGCTCAGAACATTTGTTTCCTTGATACAAGAGGTGAGTTCAACAATGGTTCCGGTCAGTTGAATAACATGGCTGCTGGGAGGGTGGCAGTTTTCTCATTATGCCCCCCCCCCTCGAAGAAGAGGGGGTGTATTGTTTTGCTCATGTCGGTCCGTCCACTTATGCCTAGGATCATGAAACTTCAAAGATACATTGATCATGACTCGCAGATGATCTATTGATTTTCAGGTCACTAGGTCAAATGTCAAGGTCACGGTGACCCAAAGCAGTAAAATGGTGTCGAGATGATAACTCAAAAAAACTCATGCCTAAAATCATGAAACTTCATAGATTCATTGATCATGACTCGCAGATAACCCCTATTAATTTTCAGGTCACTAGGTCAAAGGTCAAGGTCATGATGACCCAAAATAGTAAAATGGTTTCCGGATGATAACTCAAGAACGCTAAGGCCTAGGATCATGAAACTTCATAAGTACATTGGTAATAACTCGTAGACGACGCCTATTGATTTTCAGGTCACTAGGTCAAAGGTCATGGTCACGATGACCCAAAATAGTAAAATGGTTTCCGGATGATAACTCAAGAACGCTTAGGCCTAGGATCATGAAACTTCATAGCTACATTGATCATGACTCGCAGATGACCCCTATTGATTTTCAGGTCTCTAGGTCAAAGGTCAAGGTCACAGTGACCTGAAATAGTAAAATAGTTTCTGGATGATAACTCAAGAATGCTTATGCCTAGGTTCATGAAGCTTCAAAGGTATATTGATCATGGCTCGCAGATGACCCCTATTGATTATCAGGTCACTAGGTCAAAGGTCAAGGTCACAGTGCCAAAAAATGTAATCACACAATGGCTGTCAAGGTCACGTTGACTCAACTTAGAAAAATGGTTTGACATTTGGTAAAGATTGAATGAACTGACTCCTTTCAGGTGAGCGAACTAGGGCCATCTTGGCCCTCTTGTTACTTAGAGCGATTTCTCTTACAGGTCAGCTATGGGATGACATTTGCCCAGTCTATCCCAAAAGTTTGCCAGTTCAACAAAATACCACATTATGAAGACAAAGAGGTATGAACTTGATTTTTATTTAATTTGCTTTAAATTCAACATGACTATATTTTTCAGGGTCTGCTGGGTACTGATGAAAATGATATTACCAATGACTGTATATGTATTTTCCATGTTTTTTTGGTTCGTAAGTTATTCATATGAAACAAAACATGAATTTTTCTACAAAGGTTATCCATTACCCTGTTTTCCAGAGGTTATTGTCCCCTTCTGGTTTCACCTGAAGGGACTTCTGGTTTGCAATCTGTGCGTCTGTCTGTCTGTCACACTTTTCTGGATCCTGCGATAACTTTAAAAGTTTCTCAAATTTTTTCATGAAACTTGAAACATGGTCAGAAGGCAATATGGAGATTATGCGATCTTTTCATTTTGTTCCTACGTTAAGAAATCTGGTTGCTATGGCAACAAATAAAAAAAAGAAATTGTGACAATGGTGGGGCCAGTAGGGGACATATATTGCTTGGCAATAGTCTTGTTAGATTCTGCTCTATCAAAATCAGGTTTAGCAGTCATCCTAACTAATCCACATGATGTTTGATGGTGATCTTAAATAATATCACACAGAGTTTGTAGGTGATCCTATACAGTCTTCACGCTAAGTATTTTAGCCAAATAGCCCTTGGGCTAATAAGATGGAATTTTGAATAGCCCAAAGACATTTTCAATAGCCTGAAGAGGTCAATATAAATTGTATGACTTTATTGGCCAGGAACACCAAAATAGTTATTAACAATCAGAAAATCTACTTCAATTAGTAAAAACACATGCATGTGATTACAGTAATAAAGGGTATTCTGTTTCCTTTTGAAATGCATTTTATACAAAATGCACCAGATAATTACGCTGTTTATTGTAACTTTATTATTACACATGTTCTCATTCAATGATTCCATTAATCAGTTTGAACGGTGTTTGGTTTTATTTTAAACCAAATTGAATTATTATCATGTTAAAAAATATCCGAAGAACTTGAAAAAATACATCAACCTATTAAAATAACAGATTATTATCGTATTATTACTAGGACAATCACCTGTGAATTTCTGAATTGTCGGCATGTGGCTTCAGAACAAAAGGCCACTGGGTGTGTTAATTGCCCAATCTACCAAGTGACAATGTCTGCTTCTTTAATTTACTCCCGATGTTTTGATAAGCATGTGTCAACCATGAAAAGCATTGTACATTCGTAAACAGATTGTAAGTAGCAAAGTAGGTCAGGTAGCAGAACAAGCTTACAGAATAAGCAAAAGTACTACAATTATAAATAATTAGTTGAAAAAACGTCTTCTAATACACAAGAATAATTGATTAAAGCACATGGAAATCTAACTGTAATAAGGATCAATTTGTTTTTAACCCCATGCTTACAATGTCCCTTACAGACTCTTTTATTTTTATTGAAAAATAACTTCGTCCATTTTTCATGAATTATAAATACATTTTTGGAAAACGCTTCTAAAATTAAATACGCTTCTAGATTGGTCATTATTTTAAAACATTACGAAGTGCCCGATGCGCGAACATCCCAGAACATGATCTACGCATGTTCAGTTTGAATAACCCCATCTCGATTGGGCGTCAATTGCATCATTACTTTAAATATTAACATACTCGGATGTTTACACGACATATTAGAAAAATGGCGGCCGCATGTGTTCATGCAATTATTTAACACGTATAACGTCATTTTAGGCATTGAAATAGCGAATTTATTCGTGCCTCTTAAAAACGCTTATAAATCAGGTTAATGATATGATAGTTGTTTCAGTTTTTCAGTTTGTTCACAATTTTATGCTAAAATATTTAATCAACTGGTCAGGCTATTTTATAAGCATTTAGGATCGACCGACCGGCCCAAGAATCTACTCGGGCTTTGGGCTTATAGGCTAATTCGAAGACTGCCTATAGCTGATCTACATGATGTATAGAGAATAACAGTTTAATACCTGTTGTTATATAATACTACAGGCAAAACTTTAAATGACAGAATGTTGAGGCTTTACGAGCTGTTGTTTTATTGGTTCCTTGGTTGATATGTCTCGATAGGGTAGTAACCTGTTTTTCTGTTTATCAAACCTTTACATGTCAACTTCAAAAGAAACACTAAATTATAATTGCTATGATTCAACATTTTTTGTTGCAATAAATATGTTCTATGATGCACTTTGGCTTAATTTTTGTATAATATTTGCTTATCAGTGTTTTTTGTGTGTGCTTATTTTGTATAAAATGAACTACATCTGGGTAGCAAATTGTTTGTCTTTTTGAATCTGTTTTTTTTTTTATAGAAAATGTTGATTTTTACTTATAATATACCTCTAAACATCAACTAACCTGTGTCACCTTTGTATCTGGCCTATAAAAGCATAGATATATGATAAAACAAGGGTTTGCCAGTGAATTTAATTGATCAAGGTGATATAACAGGGTTTTCCTAACTGATAGAATTAATGTAAAACTGCTTTCAGATGATATTTCAGAGGATTTGGTGGCTCTAACTGTTCCAAGTGATATATCACATGGTTTGCAGGTGATCATAAGTAATCAAAATGAGATTTCACAGGGTTTTCATGAGATACAAATTGCTCGAAATCATATAATGAAGCGTACACCTGCAATGCTAATACATGTAGATTCAAATTAAAGGTTTATCTGTGATACTTAGGTTAAAATGATGTAACACAACAGGTTTTAGGGATTTTTACTGAACAAACTGATAAAGTTAAGGGCTTTGTCAGTGATCCTTATTTATCCTCATGATCTTACAAAGGGCTTACCTGTGATTCTGGGGTGCTCTGGTGTGATGCAATGCGAGGCAGAGTCGTTCCATCAGGTGGGGGACCACAACGTCTGGTACGGGAAAGTGTATGAGGCCCACATCGATGATAACGTCTCCCTGCCCATGCTCTACCAGTCCAGGTTGGCACCCTGCAAGCTTGTGTTTTTTCTATGTGAGCCATGCTCTGGGGAAACAGGACATAATACATAAAGTGTCATCCTAGGTTTGCTTGTGAAGTCCACATACATCATCATAAAGTGTCATCCTAGGTTTGCTTGTGAAGTCCACATACATCATCATAAAGTGTCATCCTAGGTTTGCTTGTGAAGTCCACATACATCATCATAAAGTGTCATCCTAGGTTTGCTTGTGAAGTCCACATACATCATCATAAAGTGTTATCCTAGGTTTGCTTGTGAAGTCCACATACATCATCATAAAGTGTCATCCTAGGTTTGCTTGTGAAGTCCACATACATAATCATAAAGTGTCATCCTTAAGGTTTGCTTGTGAAGTCCACACAAGCTAATAAGGGACAACATGCTCTGCAAACTATGGAGTTTTGTGTAGAGACTTTTCATTAATGAATAAAATCATAAAAGCAAAGTAGGTTTTCCCTCATTAGCCTTTGTTACAACATTTTTGGGACAACATTTTACGCACATGCACATTTCCCAGTTTTCTCAGTACGGTACTCTGCTCATATATACAGTATAGTTATTTTCCTATGTTAAATTTCCCAATGTGAAGAGCTTAACAAATATATAATGTATTTGAATTAAACTTGTCTTGTGATGGATGCTAATAAATTTGGTGGTTATGTTTAAGCATTTACAGAATAATTGCCCTTTACATTGAAAGAGTGCTATTTTGAAAATATTAGACACAGTCAAGAATTGGACAATATCAAATAAGTGATATAAAAGTGATATAAGAAATAGTCAAAGCATGTCTTAAGTCAAAGGTTAAAAGGTGCGGTTTATAGTCTGCTTTGATAACGTATGCATATTCAGCCGACTTCAACATTAACCCCCGATCACTGGGATTTAAGTCATCCGTTTACATATGGCGCCGAAGATAGCCACGGCACTTTGCCTTATTTCCCTCACAGGTACCCATTTATACACCTGGGTGGAGAGGAGCAAGCGTGGGATTAATTTTTTGCTCAGAAAAATCCAGTGCCCCAAGTAGGATTCAAATCAGGGACCTTCCAATCCCTAGACCAGTATCCTACCACTACACCACTGTCCCCACTGTAATGTGTCAATATATTCCATTAACTTTATTCTATAACATTTTATTGCATTAAATATATTGCATTTATTTCATTGCTAAATATATTGCATTTATTTTATTGCATTCATTTTATTGTATTCATTTCATGGCAAAACATTTTCTTTTGTGTTGAAAATTTCATTTTATTGCCGAATATTTCAATTGCAGAACATGTCATTCAATAGCAGAACATGACATTCTATTGCAGAACCTATCATATCATTTCAGAACATTTCGTTCTGTTGGAGATGAGATCTTTATCCAGTCCTTTGAAGATGCCACATTGCCGTTTGAGAACTGGACCCATGAGGCCCATCTGAGAATGGCGTGGAACTACATACGGGACTACGGCCGGGACAAGGCCATCCCCATGATACGGTGAGTGGGATAAAGATTGCAAAGGGAATAGTTAACACTTTGGGGATGGTAGGAGTGGTGTTATTAATTGCATTTCATTTGTGTGAAAGTTTTTGAGCAAGGCAATACAGAAACCTGGGTCAGATTAGTTTTATGCGAAAGTCCATGGTTTGAAATATTTCTGAGGTTATTGTATCATTAGTGCTTTTAAAGTACTTGGATTATTTATAATTTACTTTATTTTGCTGGCTTTGAATTGTATGTCACTTTTCATAACTTGGTGCAATATATGATGGTAGGCCATCCTGATGATAAGATGGGTGTAATAGTGATCACTATGAAGCAGGCAATGACTTTTCTAAAAGGAATTCAGTAATTATCATGGCCAACTGTTCAGAAAAGATTATGTGGATTTTACCTTGTCGTCTAACACTTTGTCCCACAATGAGGTTCACTTAAGTTAACTGAAATTTGTTTATATTTCCATAGATACAATCATGTCTGAAAAAGTATTCCTTTTTTAGGTAGTAGTAAACATAAAATTGTATGGCAAATGTAAATCTTTTGTTGTAATACACTTCTTGCATTTTCAGGGATGGTATCCAACATTACAACCAAGTGCACAAGGATAAAGTAAGGTGTTTTAAAGTTATATTAAGTTTGAATTGCTTAAAAGATTTGCCATGTTTTATCCATGAGTTTTGTTTGAAAAACAATTTTTACAAGCTTTATTTACAAAGTTGTCATACACTTTTCAATGTCCAACATTCAAACTTGCATGCATTCTTCCATGTTGAAAGCTTTACACAAATTAGTAATTTCTATCAGTTACAATAGTTGAGATGTACCATGTAATTACTCCCCCGACACAAATTGATTCGGGGTACAATAGGGATGCGCTTTGTTGTTCTGTCATTCTTTCGCTCTTTCAGTCTGTCCTTAACAATTTTGTGTCCCCTCAAAATCTCTTAGCGTTTTGACGGATGTTCATGAAACTTGCCATAAATGTTGAGGGTATTAAGACAATGTGCAGAGGGCATGTCATGCTGACTGAAGGTTAAGTTAATACTATTCAGTCAAAGGTCAAAATCTTCTATACCCTTTGAAGGATATTTATGAAACTTGTTTAATGTTTAGGTCATTGAGACAATTTGCAGAAGGCAGGAGTCAGTCACGCTGGCTCAAGGTCATAGTCATACTTCAAGGTCAAAAATTTGAGCCTTTATGTTCATGTTTGCCCCACATCTCCTACTGTATACCATTTGAAGGATTTGTTTTTTTTAATTTTTCCTCAATGTTGAGAAAATGTGCAATAAGCATGAGTTAGTCATGTTGATTAAGGTCAAGCTAGTGCTTCATGGTCAAATGTCTCCATTTTTGTGTTCACTCAGTAATTGTTTACTATACCCTTGAAAGATTTACAAGAAACTGCGAAAATGTTTAAGTAATTAGAGGATGTGCAGATGGCATGAATCAGTCATTCCTGCTCTAGGTCCAGGTCATACTTTAAGGCCAATTGTTTGAGTCTCTATTTTCTTGTGCAGTCCATATTTATGATGCTGTTTGAATGAAGCATTGAACGATTTTCATCAAACTTGGCTTTAATATCTAGGTCATTGAGACAATTTTCAAATGGCATGACTTAGTCACGGTGGCTGAAAATCAAGGTCACCATTTCAAGGGCAAAAAATCTTTTACTGGGATATACCTGTCTCATTTACTGCCTTGTTTCAGATTAAAACCGGCTACCATGAGACCATCACCATGTTCTACTGCTTTGTCATTGATGATGCCATCACGAACGCAAGCAAACCAGGCGACACTTTTGAACGGTTCCTCAAACGTAACGGTCACCTGCTTGACCGCAGCCTCATGTACAAGTACTACAGTCGGGAACGTTTCTCTGACCCTCATGCAAAAGAGAAGTAGGTTATGTGTGTGTTGTACAGAAGTGAAAAAAAATGATACCTTTGTATATCTTATTAAAAAATGACAACATCATATGTTTAATCCTCACATTTGAGTGTGACCCCGATACACAACTGCCTGAAGTGATTAATTTATGTTTTTTGTAAGTGACTTAATAGAGGAAACCTATGAAATATCAGTTATGTCACCAATCCAAAAGCCCCTTATTTATGCATGCACTTATAACATGTGCATGTGTATGTAATCTTAATACAACAAATAACCATATTATGTTCTGAACAGCCTTTTATAGGATAAACTTGGATCTTATTTTTTAGCTCATCTATTGTTTGAAAAAAATTTATTAGCTCATCTATTTTTTGAAAAAAAAAAAATGAGCTATTGTCATCACCTTGGCGTCGGTGTCGGCGTTGGCGTCGGCGTCCGGTTAAGTTTTGTGTTTAGGTCCACTTTTCTCAGAAAGTATCAATGCTATTGCATTCAAACTTGGTACACTTACTTACTTTTATGAGGGGACTGGGCAGTCAAAGTAAGATAACTCTGGCGTGCATTTCGACAATTATGTGCCCTTTTTATACTTAGAAAATTGAAAATTTTGGTTAAGTTTTGCGTTTAGGTCCACTTTTCTCAGAAAGTATCAATGCTATTGCATTCAAACTTGGTACACTTACTAACTATCATGAGGGGACTGGGCAGGCAAAGTTAGATAACTCTGGCATGCATTTTGACAGAAATATGTGCCCTTTTTAAACTTAGAAAATTGAAAATTTTGGTTAAGTTTTGTGTTTAGGTCCATTTTATTCCTTAAATATCAAAGCTATTGCTTTCATACTTGCAACACTTACTAACTATCATAAGGGGACTGTGCAGGCAAAGTAATGTAACTCTGACTGGCATTTTGACAGAATTATGTGCCCTTTTTATACTTAGAAAATTGAAAATTTGGTTAAGTTTTGTGTTTAGGTCCACTTTATTCCTTAAGTATCAAAGCTATTGCTTTCATACTTGCAACACTTATTAACTATCATAAGGGGACTGTGCAGGCAAAGTTATGTAACTCTGACTGGCATTTGGACGGAATTAAGGGGCCCTTTATACTCAGAAAATTGAAAATTTGGTTAAGTTTTGTGTTTTTGTCCACTTTACCCCTAAAGTATCATAGATATTGCTTTCATACTTGGAACACTCGCAAAATATCATAAGGGTAGTGGTTCAGTTAAAGGACAAGTTGCATAAATCTGGTTGTCATTTTTGCGGAATTATGGCCCTTTTTTGACTTAGTAACTTTGAATATATGGTTAAATTTTTTGTTTCGATCCACTTTACTTCTTAAGTATCAAGGCTATTGCTTTCAAACTTCAAATACTTTCATGCTATCATGAGGTAACTGTACCTGGCAAGTTGAATTTTACCTTGACCTTTGAATGACCTTGACTCTTAAGGTCAAATTATTAAATTTTGCTAAAATTGCCATAACTTCTTTATTTATGATAAGATTTGATTGATACTTTGACAAAACTACTCTTACCTGACATACCACAATAGACTCCACCCAAACCATCCCCCGTGCCCTCCCCCCCCCATCCCCCTCCTCCCCCACTCCCCTATTTTTATTAATTGTTTTTATTTATTTTTAAGATCATCTCACAAATGACCACCACACCCTCACACTATACCCCACCCCCCCCACCCCACCCCCCCCCCCAATTTTTTTTTTAACGGTTAAAAACACAACAATTTATTTTTATTATTTTATGTTTGAAATACCGTCCAACCATAGCACCCAAGAATCCCCCTCACCCCCCCCGCCCCCCACCCGAATCCCCCCCCCCTCTCCCTAAATTTTTTTTTTTTTAAGATCATCTCACAAATTACCACCACACCCTCACACTTTACCCCCCCCCACCCCCACCCCAATTTTTTTTTTTTTTTTTTTTTTAATGGTTAAAAAACACAAATATTTTTTTTATTTTATGTTTGAAATACCGTCCAACCATCGCACCCAAGAATCCCCCCCACCCCTTTTTTTCCGCATTTTTGGAAGATAATGTAATAAATGTCCACACCCCCACACTATACACCCCTCTTCACTCCACCCCTCCCTCCTTTGTGATTGAAAATGAGAGTCTTTTCACCTTTAAAAGAAAATAGATGAGCGGTCTGCACCCGCAAGGTGGTGCTCTTGTTTATAATAATCTATGCACACAGTTTGTATTATAATGTTGTTACCTCTTTCAATAACTAGCTTTGGTTACATGTGTTCTCTTCATTTCAGGTTTATTCTGCCTGACCTGCAGGTGTTACCAGGGATGTGAGAGAAACAAAGGCCATAACTTTAGATCAATCATAATGACTAGTTTCTAAATATCTAAGTATTCAGACACTCTAAATTGTTCGGACATAATCTTTTTTTGGCAAAAGTAATTATGTTTGTAACTCTCTGATTATACTCCTTTAATTGACGTTTCGGCATAATGCCTTTATCAACACATTGGAAATTATATGTTAACTACATTTTTACGTCTTTTGACTGCACAATTTAAATAACAAAGAAAAATGTTTTTAAACGTCAAATGACGTTGTACATGATGACGTCATAAATGGCGTTATATAAAATGGCGCCAAAAAAATGTAAAAATTCGCCAAAAATGAAATGACGTTAAACACTTACATATTGTATCTTAATCATATGTTAAATGTGTGCTTTATATATTTAATAAATTGATATTTTACAATAAAATAATCATCATCATATGTAATTATAATCTACCTTAACTTATTATCATAAATTAAATAGGGTAAACTTATTTAATGACTCTTATTATTTCAATCCATATCTATGTATAATATTCTAATGATATTTGATTAAATAATCATATATACTTGCTATTCTATATATCATATACACATTATGGACAAGATAAATTGCATAAAGTACTATTATTTTTACATTCATTTATGTTGATGATTAATATAAAATGTTTTTCACATATATTTTTTACAAGATAGTTTCCCGTAGCAGGACATCAAGTTGATTTTTTGTATTTAGTCCATTTGGTGATTGCGTTTGAAACTTCTTTATAAATTCCAATTCTTTAATAAGTCTGTAATAATGGGAACTGTCTCTTATTTGTGTTAACACTGATACACCCATATCCTGCACTCTGTGGCCAGCACCATTGAAATGTTCTGAGATTGGTTTCTCTCTTCGTAGTCGCACGTCAGCCTCATGTTCTTTGGCGTGTTCCTTTAATGATCTGCTTGTCTCTCTGACGTATACCATCTTTTGGCATTTAATACAAAATATACCGTACACCAAGTTATAAATGTTACAGTTCTGTTTTATTGCTTCGTTTGGAATGTCACTTTTTGGGTTGTTATGAAAACCTCTTTTCAACATTTTACAGACTATTCAATTAGTCTTACACGATTGTGGTATTAGTTGAAAACGTTTGTTTATTTCTTTGTTTGTTTTTCCATGAACTAAAATGTCACCGATATTCCTATCTCGTCTGTATGCAACTATTGGTACGTCTGGGAATATATTTTTCATTCTGTCTGATTTATATAGTTTGTCTGTATGTTTTCGAATTATTGAGTGGATATTTGGAAGGTTGTTAGAATAAGTTATTATAGCTAGTGGTACTCTCTTGTTGGCTGTTTTATTTGTTTCTTTCTTCTTAAGTAAGTCTTTCCTATTTAAATTATCAACTCGGGATAGCTCATGGTTTACAGTAATTCGAGCTTGGTAATACATCTTGTGGGGTTTGTCAAGTAGTTTTATCTACCCAGGGATATAAACTAACAATTTAAAAACCTAATAAGCTCAGACTTGTTCGTTTAGAAGTTTTTGTATAGAAGACTTTGGACTTTTCTCTGAAAATCTACAAGCTCTGATCAAATTGTTGGGGCAAAGGTCAATTGTTACTTTATATCCCTGCAACCCCTACCTCTGATTGAAGAAGGGCAGGTGTCTATTGATATTACTTTTAATATGATCCAAGTGTATTACAGTATAAACTCATTTATGGTTTTGTATAAATGTGAGATGTCCGTCTTTGTTTTTTAATATTAAACATTATTTATTTATATAAAATGCTGAGATTTTAAAATGTGGTTGATTTAAGTCTCTTGATGAGATTATTAAAGATAAACTCAGTGCACTAGATTATTCAAACTAACCGTCAAAATACACAGCATCTTGTCTTGAGCAAGGCACCTCCTGTATCGTTCATAATCTAGAGTACCCCAACTAACATCAACCCAACATCGCTCTTCTGGAGTGATAGCAAAATGGCAGAGAATCAATGTGTCCTCAATACAAATGAACCTTGCTCTGGGAGAATAGTGTTTAAAGCATGTGCAAATAGTATTGACATATCTTAGCCTGTGTAGTCCCTACAGTCTTCTCAGTGACTATACTTCTCACTTAAATTGTATTTTCTTTTTTAAATAAGTCCATGTTTAGCAAAAAATCCAGTAAAGGCAAGTTTTGTCCCTGATAAGCCTGTGCAGATAGCACAGGCTAATCTGAGTCAACACTTTACACACATGCTTTAAACCTCATTTTCCCTGAGTGAGGCTCTAGTGTACTACATGTACATATTCATGTCCACACTGTGGTATGGAAGGAGAAGATGCAGAACTAATTTTCTTAAATTTTATTGTTGGATTTGCTGTTTCATAACATATATTTAAAACAAAACATGATATCACAAATAGTAATAATGTTCATGTAAAAGTATGTCAGATCATACATGTACAAATGTGTCACTATACTGGTCATATATACATAGATATTTACTTACTTTCTAACATACATAGATGTTTCTTTGTATACACATATTTGATGAGAGAGGGAACGAATTGCATACACTTCTGCATCATGCTCAAGGTAGTTTGTTTAGCATTTTTTGCAACATATCTGCAGGAAACTTCTAGGATATGTTTTAAATCTATAAAATAAACAGTGAAATAAGTCAAAGTCTAAACAAATTTAGTTTCTTTCTATTTAAACAAACAATAAATGCTATTTTGCCATCAACAAGCTCAGTACATCTAGTGTAGTTTTCTGCATTTGAAAAATCATGCAAATGTGGCTTAACTAGGGTGTTCAATCACTGTTTTAAGAATGTCGCTTGGAATTAATACAAGTAATTCATAACCTTTCACAATAATCTACCTTACAATAATTGTTTGATAATTTATTAAGAAAAGCTAAATGCTGCACTTGGTCTGCATCACATACATAGTTTTCACACTGTGCATCAGAATGTTTGTGTTTGTATTATTACATATTTTAATTCTCCCCGCCTTGATCTTGGTCCCCGTCTTCAGGTATGGGAGACTGCTGCAAATAATAAAAGCATGTGCAAATTAGATCAACTGAATCAAATGTGTTAGTTTGGCTCATTGGGTCATTGTCGACCTGAAATGGCTTGAAGTCACGCTGGGGTGACTACAAGCCGATTCTGGTCAGCCAGTCGGCTTGACATGAATCTGGGGTGACATGAATCTGCTTCTTGTCACCCCAGGGTGACATGAATCGGCTTCTAGTCATCCCCGGCTGACTTCAAGCCATTTCAGGTCAACAATGACCCAATGAACGTTAGTTTGATATGTGATACTTTATAAATTTCATGGGCCCCTTATTAAAACCAGTGCAGTTGGCAGTAAATTAGCTTAGTTTGAACCTTCAGGATTTAATTCATTCACAGCTGTACGTTTACAGATTCATTTAAGTCAGTTTTCTTGACAGAGCCTATACTTGATGTTTTTCCACACCCTAAAATCCTGATAATGCTATCAAGTGGGGATCTTAAGATTGCAGTAAAGACAACATATCCACTGACCAGTGTAGCCTGTCGAAGCCATTAGTTAATTATAACAACCTGCTCTATATAAATGTCGGTATGCTGTAGGCTTTATTATCAAGCCTACTTACACCTCAACCTGTCAAACAGATGGTACAAAATTGTTTGTATTTTTACCAGATTATTCCACTTTTCCATTCTTTTCCTTACTACTGCTATTGTCAATGGAATCACGCCATACAAAATCAATATACCTTTCCAGGATCAGCCTTGTCCATGTCAGCCTCTTTCTTTTTCTCGATGTTTTTCTTCTCCTGGTTGATGATGCTCCAGAACTCATTCTCTGCCTTGGCGTAGAGATCCTCCTCATCCAGGGCTGCCTCTCCACCCTCCTCCTCCTGCAAGGGAGAACACAGCTTGCCATCAGACTTAACCCTTTACCACTTAGATATGTATTTTAAGGCATTTGTAGTCCCTTAGAAAGTTAAATTGAATTTTAGTCCTTTCTTACTAGATTCAAGTTTCAAAGCTTCAACTCCAAACCTTAGATACTGATGAGCAGCAAACAGTATAATGTCTGAAGAGACTGCGAGTTACTTGCAGGCTATTCTGGTTTTATGCTGTTTGCACATGGCCATTTCCAGTTTGCTTTTAAGTGGTAAAGGGTGAAAAAAGATCTTCACCTCCTAAACAACTTTTTATTCCAAAACCTCGATCCTCAAAGAGGAAATGATTTTGCAATCTTATGATCTCCTCAAAGAGAGAACAACTTTGCTTTCAAAAACCTTTTTCCCAGGAAACTACTTTATTCACAGTTCTAACAATGGTGCATTGTTTGTTAATGGCTTATTATAATCCCAAAGTATCACTTATGTGGCAAGATTTTTGGCTGTCTGTTGACAATTGGCTATCGCTGTCAATCAAATGCTGCTTTGGTAAGGTGTGAATACTCTCTGTTGCAACACTATTCATATCATATCAATGGAATCTAACTGGCTATTTAACAAAGGATTAATAGATTCGTAAAATAGCATCTTTGGTTCTATAAATATAAGGAAATCCGACCAGACTGGTAAAAATATTTGTTGGTTTAAACATATTTATTCAAGAATGTGTTTGACAACAGAAGTTACAGGCATCTTAAGTTTATAGGATTGGAACGTTAGCAAGGCTAAAATATTTGTTGAATCCCATGATTTTGTTGTCATTTGTCCTGATTTGTTTTACTGCGTTTCAACAAAATGTCAATATCCAGCAGTGTTGCAACAATATGAAACTTTTAAATCTTAACCTGTCACACGAGTAAAGACAAACGGACCGACTTAGAGGCAGGCAGGCCTATCTCGGTATGCCTCCAATATCAAGGTGACAGAGGCCATTTAATAATGTGTACATATCTCATACAAATGTGCCTCGCTCATTGAAATGGGGGTTTAATGGATCAAAGTTTAAATGGTTTAAAGTGCTGTCCCAAATTGGCCTGTGCAGTCTGGTCTGGCTAATTAGGGACAACACTTTCCACTTGTACTATATTTTTCATTTAAAGAAAGTGTCTTCTTAGCTAAAATCCAGTTTAGGTGGACTGCACAGGCCAATCTGGGACAGCAGTTTATGCACATTCATTTAACACACTTTTCACAGAGTGACGCTCAAATAGAACACTAACTTACCTTTTCTTTGCCACCATCTGCAGAGCTTTTTGCTCTTTCCTTGATCTTCATCTCCCTGTGTCGCGTATCAAGAATCTTCTCTCGTCTAGTTTCCCTTTCAAACATCTGAAGAATTCATGCATACGCTTGTCACAAACATTTCAAGGATATGCAAAAAGATTGTGAAAGGAATGATCTTGAGATTTATCAAACTTTTAAAATTCCTTTAGTCACATGCTACTCCCTAGTAATGTCTTCTTGAGTTAAGTTCAGCTTTGTCTGAGATTTGTGAATACTTGGCCCAGGACACTTATTCTTTCAGGAGCATCTATACAAATAATATATAAAGCTTTGAAACATTTGTTGTTAAGATGTATTTGAACGTTAACAACAAGGAGTAGTCGCACTGTTTTTGGAGCGGTGGAAGTTTTCTTTACAAAACGGAATCTCTTTATGATAGACAGACAGACAGTTTATTCAGCCTTATACACAAGTACATTGTCTCATGCTATAGTATGCATATTAGTTTCTGTCACGTAACTCTGTATAACAAAAATAACATTACATAACGTAAACCAGACACTTAAGAATACACATACTAATAAACTATCATAGCGGCAATGAAACTATTGAACAGTATTATTTATGTTGTCTCACATGTAACATGGAAGGTTCTCAACAATGACTTTATTTGAGCCCTTCTTATAAAACTTTTGTAAACTACATATTATATGTATGATTTGTTTCACTTATGAATAGTTCCTTCTGAATCTAAATGTGTTTAAAAAACTACATGATTTATAGTTTGATTTGCCTTATGTCACCACTGATGTCACACATACAGGTTTTATATAAAATGGCTAAATTTCATTTTTAACAAGATGTGTTTGTGAAACACTATGTCCCCCCATATATTTGACCTTTGTCCTTGAAGGATGACCTTGACCTTTCCCCACTCAAAATGTGCAGCTCCATGAGATACACATAAATGCCAAATATGAAGTTGCTATCTTCAATATTGCAAAAGTTATGGCAAATGTTAAAGTTTGACGCAAACCAACAAACAGGGCAAAAACAATATGTCCCAGTAAAGACTGGGAGACATAAAAATGTGAACCTTCACTCACAGCTGTGACTAAGTTCTTCTCGTTCCTCTGCAGTGTGTACAGACTGTCAGAGAGTTCCAACAGTGTGGTGGTTCCGGTGTGTGATCCACATGCCACCAGTCGGCCCTGGTCTTGAACTCGCAGACTGTGTAATGGCTCATCACATACCTAAATAGCAGAGGTGCAAGACATTAGCAATATTAACGGTTTTACTCTGCCATCCACCAAATCAGCCAATGAAAAAGTTATAATAAGCAAATTTTGACATAAGGAAAATGTGTTTGGCAACATTTTGATGTATAGAAAAATTAGATAAATAAAAGTTTGCCCCAGGCAAAGCTTTAAGAAAGCTATGCAGCCATACTATACATTTGTTATGAAATTTACAACAAAGAAAATCATGGTTACGATGTCTGAACCTCTTCAATGCTTAGCCATATTGTGTCACCGCTTGTCTGGGGACATTAAATTATAATTTGCTGGATCCAAGGAATATTTGTGTTTAATGTAAGTTTTTGAAAGCATATATTCAGCATTTGCTATTGAATACACAAATGCATTAAATTTTGTAAAATTGTTACTCTTAGGTCAACCAACCCAGAATGCATGTTTTAATGTTCACTTGATAAGTGAGATTGCTTGTAGCACAAGTTGTCATCAATACTACCTGAAGACTGAGAGTGGGGTCGTTCTGTTTGAAGATGATGTCCCAGACATCCAGTGTTCCGTCCATCTTAGTAATGAAAAACACAGACGGACGCACAGGACTCCAACAACCGTCAGTGAGGTATGACTGGTACTGTCTGTAAGGGAGGAGTAGACAAAATTACACATGTCTGTATGACACTAAATGTGTACGGAAACAAATCAATTTCTAAGAAGCAGGGAGGATGCTTTAGAATATGGTTTCAATCTGTCTGCTTGAATACCAATGCAATCAAACTGTATGAAAAGAATTATGTCATGTATATCTTTATGCCAAAATAATAGAACTTTTTTTTTTAATTAATTATAATTAATGAATATAAAATAAGCAAGGAAACTTTATTCTTGTTAATTGATAACTGAACAAACAAATAGGAAATGTATTTCTTAAAAAGAAACATTTTAGGTTAATGTTGGCCCTACTATAGCAAAATTCAACAATGGTGTGATTTTAAAAACATATCGGAGATAGTAAATACCCTTCCAATTTACTAGATTTACATGAACACTTGACGTTTTAATAGATCTTTTAAAGTCAAGTTTTAATTTTTGATTTATGTTGGCTTTAAAAATAAGGAAATCAAAGAAAGGAAGATAATTCATATAAGCTTATGAAAAGACAATATGCAGGAGTTGCAGATATTTTGTTCACCTAGCAATATGAGGAGCTCTCAAGTTCAATTTCTCCATTACTTAGGGTGGGTTCTCATATTTTATATTTAGGTGCAATGTACTGGTTCTACCCAAGACATATACCTAATAGTGTCTCATAAAGCCCAAGTCTGTGGAATGACTGTAATGGAGCTGTAAAGTAAGGTTTACACTAAAAGACATTCCCAGCCTTACTTAGTCCACATGATGGAAGATTCTCGGATGTCTTCGCTCCAGATCCTAGCCTTCCAGTCACCCACACTGAGGAAGTTCTTAGGGAAGAATGAGTTACGCTGCAACGAGTACACTGGCCCCAGATGACCTGGGTATATTGCTACGATCTTTTCTGCTGGAGTTTTTGCTTTACGATTACACGCAATCACAGAACCCTGCTCTGAACCCACCATGAATTTTGTTGGCTGGAATGGAAAGGTAACAAATGGCATAAACCCAAAATTACTTTCGACAGATAATACTCACTGTAATTTCTTATTTATCTTTCTGTTCAAATAAGAAATGAATTGAAAAATATTTAGCAAAATTAAACAGTGTTATTATTTACGTATTTCTAAAGCAACAAAAACTCACAGTTATATGTTGCTTTTCTATTATGGACAAGATGCTGCGTTCAAAAAACGCATGTGTCCAAGGTGGAAGTCTGTTCAGTATTTAATAATTTTTGGTCAACAAGTAAGTCTATTACAATGTCAAAATGTAGTCAGGTGATGTGGGAAGAAGTCAAAGGCATAATCCATGTGAGTATCAAAGCTTAGAAGGAATCGTAAGTGATGTAATGCCAAATTGTTTTAGGGTAACCAAGACTTTGGATGGATTACTTGTTGTAAATTTGTCCATTCATTTTTTAATTTCAAGGTCAAAATGAGGTCACGTGATTTGTGTCGAGAGTGTTCATTGACAACAACCATGCAAGTATCAAAGCTTTGAAGAAAGAGGTATTGATGTTATAAGAAACATTTTACTCTGGAACAACCTTGCACCTTCTGAATTAGTCCAAAAGTAGGTCAAGGTCAAAATGAGGTCAGGTGATGTGGGTCTGTTTCCAGTTTTCATTGAAAGCATACATGCAAGTATCAAAGCTTTGTAAGAAGCATCATTAACGTTGGTTGAAATATATCTTTATAGGAACAAGCAAATTCGTTGAATTGATACCCCCCACCAATATGCTTCTGGACACAAAAATGTTATATTTGACACTCAAAAAAGCATATTTTCAAGATACAAAGGGCCATAACTCCGTTATTAACAGATGGTGTACAATGCCATTTGGGGTGCATCATCCTCTTGTCCATATATATACTCATACCAAGTTTCAATGAAATCCGCAAAAGCACTTCCAAGATATGGCTCCGGACGGACGGAAAGACGGACGTACGGACAACGCCAAAACAATATCCCTCTGCTGATGGCGGGGGATAATAACCTATTATTCCCAGGCCAATAACTATAAACCTTTCAGTATCAGAAGATGCCAGGACCAACAAATATAATTATATTAATAAATATATTGTGATTTTATGTTTTGATATTATCAAAAAAAAATATTCCAAACATTTCAGGGTAATGCTTCCGCCAACATAGTTTTTGTTTAAATATTTGAATAAAAAAGACGCTTCATACCATAGTAGATTCATATTCTAAGGACATGGCACCCAGTGCTTTTGTAGGATCTTGTTTCTTTGTGGGGTCAAGGATAAGTTTCTCAGTGGGTTCTCCCATTTTCCTAATGTCCCACCAGAGGACCTGGCCATCTGAGGATGCAGAGAAGCACTCGGTTCCCGTCTTGGATGTGATCCAGATTGCCTTGTAGGCCGGGTCCCGATGGCTGTGTTCTATAGGGGACATCTCCACTGGCTGGGAGCCCTTTCTGACATCCCAGTAGGCTGTAGGCAGAAAACAATTGATGAACGATCTGTGTTTAAGTGTTGATGATAGAGATAATACTACATGTATGTGATAAGTTGAATGCAGTTAATTTAGTGAATACAAAGTGAACTATGAGCATTGTCCCTAACCCACAAAGTATAAAAAGAGCTAATGCCACAGTAGTCTGAAATTGCATGGTGGAAACAAGTAACAGTGCAGGCAAACTGGTTTTAACAGATTTTGATAACAGGTAGCATTATCTAAATCAACACCTAACACACATTTAAATTACAAGTGCGATTTCTTTAATTATCATTATTTCTCAGCCTAAATACTAACAGCTTAAATAAGTTGATTTTAATATTGCTTTTAATTTCCTCTTCTTTCACACAAGTTAAAAAAAAAAAATTGGAATATATTTGTCAAAAATGTCAATTTGTTGTGAACTATAAATTTGGCTGTAAACTTATTTGTTGTAATATGAGAAGACATGGCCCAAAGATATTTCCGATATTGCACTCACCAATCTGTCCATTGTAGCATCCACCCAGGAGGACATGAGAATCCTTGGGATTGTACTCCAGACACACGAGTGGGGACACTGGCTTCAACGTCATCTCTGGTTTGTTTGGATTCTCTGTAAAAATCAAAGATACACATGTGTGCCTGTGTTTTTTTAATTTTGTGATGTCCTTTTGGGTTCCATTACGTAAAAACCTTTTACCAAATTCAGATCAAATAAGTTAATTCAATAACTAGACTTACTTAAGTTATGATCAGTCTGAAATAAACTTTGGGTACAGTTTATAAAATTTGGCTAAATTGTTGGCCACATATTTTATTTAGCCAGGGGAAGCCACGAACATTTTAAGCTTTTTTCATTTTTACGGCATCAAAAAGGTTTGTTTAAAAATTGATCACTTTGAGCAAATCAGACAGTCCAATCAATACAACATATTGCAACTGTGACTTTTGGTAAGAAAGACATACATTTTGTAACAGATTTTTAAAAAGTAGTCGGTATCAATAAAAACAAAGAAAAAATAAAATGACATCATGAAAATAAATCAAATTACATCACTTTAGTTTGCATGTTTGCTAATTTCTTACAAGATATAAAACAGCATAAGAAGTTTACACCATAAGGCATTATTTTTATATTATTTTTGATGATGGCAAAAACTGACATGCCTGAGAGAGAAACTATCTAGAAGCATATAGCTTACCGACATCCCAGATGTAGGAGTCCATGCTTGTGTCAGGGGATGAACCCTGGAACTCCAGGTTACAATATGCCACAGCCAGCTTTCTGGGCCCATCTGGAAACCACGAGATGTGAGTGGACGTCCTTTTGATCTCATTTGGATCTCTGGGGAAATAGAGAACATTACATCAGTATTGAATGCCATCAATTTGTTATCTTCACAAGTAAAAATAAGTCAACCCCCCCCCCCTCGATAAGAACCACTGTCATATTTACCCATGAAATGTCAGAAGTTGTAACAGAAGTAACATCTTCAAAAAGTACTAATAAAATTCTTTTTAAAAATCTGTAAAGTTAGATTTTTAAGATGAACTATTGCCATCATTTTATGGCAACAGATAAATATTGAATAGTTGATTGAATGAAACAGATTTTATTGAGTTCTATATGTTGTTGACACAAACACCAACACCCATTACCTCCCCATACAAGCAGGGCCCTCTCTGGCAAAGAGGGGAAGCCACCCACATCCCTCATGAGGGGGAATTTTTGCGCCGTATTCCTTTTATGGGGATTTTTTTTACTTACTCTCTCATTTTCTACATTAGTACATGGTTGCACAACATTCATTTCTTTTTTTATCATGTAGTATATTTGACTCTTAATTAAGACTATATTGTAGTGATGAAGTATAAAGTAAATATCAACATAATAAAGAGGTGAAACTCCACTTTCTCAAGGCCTACATTGACAAGGGATTTAGTTACTATCAGTATTATCACTGTTTTTTGTGTACAGGGCTTGACACTAACTTTTTTTACCTACTGACCCAAAGAACCAGCAGCTTTCAGAAATTACTGGTCCTCCAAGATTTCAAGTGGTCCCACAATTTCTCTGTTATTTTACCTAAATTTAAAGCTTCGATCTCTTCATTAGTTTTAGGTTTTCTAGGTGGAGGTTCAACCACCCCCGAAATAAAATTCCACATCGCGAAAACTTATTATCTTGAAAATACGCATGTTTACTCTCCGGAAATATCAACACATTATTCGGGGCCCTCCAGTGTAAATTCGAACGATAAACAACGTATATTCTGATGATAATAAGATCGATAAAATGCTGATTTTTGCTGCTTTTTCAAAACAATAAATACCATTTTGTTCATTAAATTCTAGATCCGAACGCTTCGAATTTTATGTTAATTTGTGTATCGATCCGGAGACTTTTGCGGAACGCAAATCTATTTTTTGATACAACAACGGGTTTTTGTCATCCAGGCATTTAGAAAAATTGGAATTTCCAATATGTTGCTATTTTTATGGCAGTCTCGAGTCGCCCATAAAATTATCACGATGAAATGATCGGTTTATTATGAAAATATAAAGATGTTTTATTGATGAAAATGGCTTTCCACCAGTATGTCACAATAAGCTGGCCAGGATTTTTAACTGGTCCGACGGATCAACCAAATTTCTAGTTTCACTGGTCCTCCCTATTTTTTACTGACCCCGGGTCAATGGACCACCGTTAGTGTCGAGCCTTGGTGTATACTACACAACAATCTGATATTACAAGTGCTTTAAATAGCATATAGGCAAAACCTTTCTAAGTTTAAGTTTTTTTAAAATCAGGATCCTGAAGAAAATAAAAAAGGATAATTATATTTAGAGCAACTCTAAACATGTTTTTTCCGTTTCATACCTGAAGACGTTGATAGTTTTGGCAGATGGTGTATCCTCCACTTCATCCAGTTGGAGATTTTCAAAGTATTCTTCATATATGTCTATGGCATTGTTTTGTTTAATAGTGTGTTCCATAATCTGGAGAAAAGGAAAGTAAAAAAAATGTATACATGCAATATAACCGTGAAGGCTTTTTACAAAACATTTCTTAACTAGAAATGTGTGTTCAGGATGCAAATGCCCCCACAAACTGTTTTTGTCTCAAAATCCCATTTTCTTCTCAACAAACTGAAGCAAAATATGAAGGTCTTCAATTTAACACTTTGTTTACAGTAATATGATTGTAAAGTATCAGCCCTGTAGCAGCAATACTTTTTGGGTATCGTGCAACATGAGTTAAAAATATAGCTCCCATCATGTAGAAAGTATCGAAACTTAACATGCTGGTCAATGAATTTGCAAATTTCCATCCCTCTAGCAGCAATAATATTGTATTTATACGCAACACAAAAAAGTGGGACAGACAGAAGGAAGAAAAGACAGCCAAGGGTGAATCTGTGAAGAAAATACAAATAATCCCTTAGAAATATGTCACTAACCAAATAATTTGATAATAAATTGTTTAGAGCCCTTGAATATGCAAACATTTATTTGAAATGAGGTCATTAGTTTGTCTGAAGACAAAGAGAACAGAATTGATATCCTACCGGGGTAGCTCTAAAAGAATAGATCCCTAGCTTTGTTATTTTATGTGAAAAGCACCAATCATACATCACATATACAAACCTTTCTGGATTTCTTATCAGTTAAAATGAATACAGGTGGGCAAAACTAAAGCATTTTTTTTTTCCATGACACCAGCCAGGACATCTTGATTTGAATTCTATAGCGTAAACACCATACCCCCCTAAACATGATAGAAAACACTACTCACGCTTCCCAGCTGCTGGATTGTGTTGACGTATATCTCGTCCTTCTCCACCTTCTTCCTGTATCTTGAGACCTGCTCTACTTCCTGTGGATTCACATCCTTGGGCCAACCACCTTCTGTGTGGTTGATACCTCTGGACCCGGTCTCAAATCTCTCTGTATTGATCTGTGTAACATATCACAGGGTAAGATTATTGTGTGGTTTGTCTGGAGCCCAGTATCACAAGCGTTCTTAAAACAATATTCTGACTCAATTTTGAGTTTCTATTTCTTAATTTTTGTAGATGAGTTTAAACATCATGCTCAGCTTTGTGTTTAACAGGATTGTTTCAGCTCTGAGTTTGAGGGAGAATATGTAAGTCTTCATATAGCTATCAGTGCAAAATTATTTTCTTTTAAAGATTAACCAGATGCTTTTTTCTTAAAATGCATTTTTAAGAGATCGTTTGGTATGCCAATTGGTCAAATATCCATAATTTTTACCCTTTTACCTTTTATAAACTTGCAAGTTGAATTATTGCAGAATTTTGTTTCTTAAAATACTCACCTCATGTTCGGACATCTCTTGAACACATTGTATTCCACTGTCTACTGGGTTTCTTTCAATGAAATTTTCTGCCAAAGTCGGATCTGGCACAATGTCCACATGAAGCTCTGCAGACCGGTCTGTGAAGTTGCATTGTCGACCAAACTCTGCCCGCTTCTTGGTATAAACATAAACTATCTCCATTTTGTAGATTTATCTTTTCATCAATGTGTCAATTTCATGGGATTCTGTAAAACAGATGATCATGCATAGCGGAATAATGTGCGTTAACATGATCTCTTGTCAAAATAACATTTATGAAACCTGACAGATAAAGTTTTTTAGGAGAATGGCGCAATATTGCCTCTGGGGCCTTCTTCATTATACTTCTGGACCCAGTTAAGTAAAAGTCTGCATCACGCAGGTGTGGAACCTAAGAACGCAAGAACAATAGCATGGCGCTCTATAATTTGAGTTACTTGCGTGGCTGGTTCTCACCAATGTACACATCCAGGTGAGTAAAATTCCACTTGCAGCTTGTCATGACAAGAGAAAATGATGTTGGACAAGCTCAATTTGTCTTATTTGCCTGATTGGTCTACTACATTTTCAAAGTGTCAAAATGTATAAAACCATAACAGAATAATAACAAGAAACCGTCGGAGACGGGTGATGCTCCCCAAAGAATTTTTTGTCACAATATTGCACTATATATTCAGATAAAAGGAAACGTCTTGAGGGCACAGTAGTTGGGGGGAATTTTTTTATAGAAAATTTAAAGGGCCATAACTCTGTGAAAAATCATTCGACCAGAACCCGCTGATAATAAGCATCTCCTCTTTGTAGTGAAGCTTCCCATAAAGTTTCATTGAATTCAGGTCATTAGTTGCTGAGAAATAGCCCGGACAAGAATTGCACTATATGTACAGTCAATGGAAAAAATTCAAAGGGCCATAACTCTGTGAAAAATCATCCGACCAGAACCCGCTGATAATATGCACACCTCCTCTTGGTAGTGAAGCTTCCCATAAATTTTCATTGAATTCAGGTCATTAGTTGCTGAGAAATAGCCCGGACAAGAATTGCACTATATGTACAGTCAATGGAAAATTTCAAAGGGCCATAACTCTTTGAAAAATCATCCGACCAGAACCCGCTGATAATATGCACATCTCCTCTTGGTAGTGAAGCTTCCCATAAAGTTTCATTGAATTCCGGTCATTAGTTGCTGAGAAATAGCCGGGACAAAATTGAGCACGGACGGACACACGGACCCACTGAGTCCAGGACAGACGAAGCGGCGACTATATGCTATCCCCAAAATAAATTTTGGGGGAGCATACAAATGTAAACTTTAAATTGTACACACAAAATGACCATATACTATTAGAAGACTATCAATGATCCTAACTATCCAAGTTTAACCACACGACAATGTGAACCAATTGCAGCTTGTGTACTTTTATAAAACATTTGCCAAAAATGCAAAGGGAACAATGATTGTTTACTGATACATATATGCAGACTCACACTTCCTGTCAATTGCTAAATTTAAAGAATAATACCAATATGTTAAAGACATGATCCACAGTGTCTTGTATTGAATATGAATACATTTCGAATACATTTGGATTATTGTAGTTGTAGTAAGATTTTGATATGAAATTATATCTGACTTTTCCTCATTTATTATCCCCACGCTTTACGAAAAGCGTGGGGATTATGTGGTTATCTCAGCCGTCTGTCCGTCCGTCCGTTCTGGCCACTATCTCCTCCTACACTATTAGCACTAGAACCTTGAAACTTACACACATCATGGTAGCTATGAGCATATGTGTGACAGTGCACTATTTGGAATTTTGATCTAACCCCAGAGTCAAAAGTTATGGGGGTTGGGTAGGGGCCGGGTCACACATTTTCACTCATTTTACTAACAAACATGCGGCATGGGGATACGCGTCGGCCTCTGCCGCACCATTTCTAGTGCTGCACGTATTTGTCTTTATTTTCAAAGGTAAACAAAATACTCGGAGCACATGAGTGCTATGTCATCATTAGAGATTTGTTCTTAATGTTAACAAAATCACCGGAAATAGGTATCCACTGGTAATAGACCACAGAACCATATTATAAGACAAAAAGCAATTTTTTATAACTTTCTCATTGGCACGCATCTACAGCTTTCAAATAAGGATTTTCAATCCTACAGGACACATATAATTTGTGCTAAGCAAACCTAACTTAAGAATACTGTATTGACTGTCCCCACTATGATAAACAATGTACAGCCTTTAAAACTTTGTTACAAGTCTAGTAACAAAAAGTGCAGAAAGTTATTTTATAAACTCAGGAACCAGTGGCAGTGCAGATGATTTTATATTTCATGTCCACGTGTTCATGATACCATAAAGAGACTGGAATTTATTTAAATGCAATGACACATTCTGTTTCTTTCAACTGCAATGTTCAACAACTGAAAGTTAACTTAAACATGTTAAACAAGTCATGCCTTTGCAGTTCTTGATATCTAAATGAATACAATTTTTAAAGATGTTCGTCAGTCAAACAGACTTATGCAAAGCACTGTATGCATGATCAATAATATATATCATTGTAAAGTATATCAAAAGTTAGAAAAATTGTTGACAGCTTACTTGTTTTTATGGGGAATCAACTGCTGCCATGTGTTGCTAATGGAAACAATTCTATGCGCATGTCCGTTGTTTAGTTCTGGCAGGTGCTCTTTCACAATTGCCTACAGCTGTAAAAATCGCAAATAATAACAAATGCGGATATGTCTCTTGCCCTGATAGATAAACTTCATTTGCAAGCGCGGTAAGAAAACTTTAGATTTGAACACAACACACCTCATTAGTTAAGACAATGTTACAATAGAAAATGCATCACGTATGTTGTGACATTTTTTTATTTACATCAAAATTACGTTAATAGAAAAACGAACCTAGGCTAGACACAACCTTTTGTGATTGTTTTGAGTCTCATTATCGCATTTTTAAGAAATGCACTTTTTTGTCTTTTTACTCTTTGTGCATAAACAACTCTCAGGGTTTTACGGGACGCGATATCTGCGTCAAATACGCATAAAATGCCAGTCGGGACCCGTCATATTTGTTAATTTGCGTCCCATGGGCAAACAATCATTTTGACATATTTCAATTTGGTTCTCGTAATATCAACAAGAAATTCTGAAAGAAGGCTGTACAAGTTGTCTCGCTTGTTGATTTATCGACCAATCTTGTTATAGCGCATCTACTGTTGCTAGGTGCAAAGTCCCGAATTGAGATTACCTTGCGTAAATGTGAGCTACTTACTTATTACTTACTGAGGTTACAATAGCTTATTATCTGGCAAGCAAGATTAAACTATAAAAATAAAAACAATCTTTAATTTTATAGGTGTGTGTTAAATCTTTGCTATTGTTTACATACTGGTAAATAATGGATTACTATACTTTTGACTCATTGACTTTGACACAGCCAGCATATTTAAGCATACATTCGCTGCTACAATATCATGTTTCCAATGTAGTATGCTAAAAACAACAAATTCACAGCAAAAACAAGCAAACAATACTTGCCATAAATAAAGGACCATGCACATGTGAATGACAGGAGTGCTATACTACTAATATCACTAAGTTATATTTGGACCCCCATTTTTATTGACAGGACCCCAGAAAATTATTAACTAGAGTCCCTGAAATTTGACATAAATGTAAAACCTGACTGTACTTCTATCTGTGACTGCTTTGTGCATTGCATCAGAACTTTCAAAGCTAAATTTAACTAGCTACAGAAATATAAGTGAAAACAGGTTTTATAGCACTGTCTAGACCTGGTTTCAGATGCTAACCCTGTATCCAAAGTCTTCAAATGTTTTTGTCAGGTTACAAATCACAAATTTTGTAATTTACAATTCCATGTGGCTTTTTTAATCAATAAGATGTAAACCAGCTGACGAATTGTCAAAATATTTATGTTTATGCTATTAATTCTTAGCTTTATATAAAAAGTATTGAGTGTTCATAAAACAGACACAAGAGAGGTTGAAATACACAGAATTCTTTCTTTTTTCACACAAAAGGAAAGAGCACATGGGTTTTAAGTCACATAACCATAAAATACTTCAAGATTATCATTTCACAAATGATGTTGATTTGGCCATTGACACATGGCTCAGCCTAGAGAGAGAAGTGACTTCTTCAGTTGAAATTAGTAGGAGTGAGGCAAATTAAAGGAGAAGTGGTTTCAGTTCAGCTTTCACTTATTTTATTCCCTTCATTCATACATGCCAAATGTCCCACTTTCTGCGGGACAGTCCTGCTTTTGGGTGTTAGTCCCAGCGTCCTGTTATGACACTTTTTGTCTCGTTATTCGTAAAAAACTACGTAGGTTCTAAAAGATCACACAAAAATTGCTGTTCGAGCTTTGTCTTAAATTAAGCATCACTTATTCCTTTAGTGTCCCCTATTAACAAACCACTCCTACAATTTGAGTGCATCAAGTTTGAGTATAGCATATATTAAATATGGTCTACCCAGTATCCGATATTAAACCTGTCAGATTTGCGGACTCTAATCCCCTTCAAATGCTTATGAATCTGTATGTGTAAATAATCACAAAGCAATCTTTTTTAACACTTATTTGTCCGATTTATAACTAATTATGAAATCATTATTTTGTACCAAATAATTTATTTTGTCTTTTCTTTAGAATCTTGACCTCTTGGAGTTTGCAAATATTTGTCAAACTTGTATGAATAAATATATGGGTAGATGTTAAAAAGTTCGACCTGCACGTAAGTATGATCTTTTGGCAATCAAATGCTGCCTTGAATTTTATCTAAGAAATAGCTATGCAAATTGTTTGACAAGTAATACATGAAATAAGAATGGACACATTTTCAAAATTATTTCTTTGTATCCTAAAATATGTCCGTTGCTTGTAATACTAAAATTTGTAAATAAAACTGATATAAAAGTCTCTTGAATCTTTAACAGAAAAACATCTGAAGAAGATGTGGGGAAGATTTGCAGCAGCCTCACTGCATTGTTTGGTGTGCCTGAGAAGTCTTCAGAAGCTACAGCACTCATGCGCCAATTGTTTTTCATCCTCCAAGCAAAAGAAACGTCGACACGGTAACAGATTAATTATTGATTATTAGAATGTTTTGTGTTCTACATTACAAAAAATGTTTATGTGCCTTTGCCAAAATGCCTCAGTCTGCCAAATAACTTTAAAAAGTTTTAGGAAAAAGTACTTGGGCCGTGAACATTTATTAATCAAATTATACAATTACCAACTACGGATGGATCAAAACAATTTGGTCCGATGTTTGTGGAAATAGTTTTTTTATTTTTTTATTTAAAGGGGCCTTTTCACAGATTTTGGCATTTTTTAATTCATTCATTAAATGCTTTCTATTGATAAATGTAAACATTGGATCGTAAAGGCTTCAGTAAAAAATCAAGAATAAAATTAAAAAAAGGAAAAGAACATTGCCCGGAGCAGGTTTCGAACCAGTGACCCCTGGAGTTCTGCCAGAGTCCTGAATTAAAAACGCTTTAGCCTACTGAGCTATTCCGCCGAGTACACATACTTGACGTATTTTATATCTTATATAAGCAATCTTCGTAGTTTCACAAAATTTAACGACAAAAACAGAACTCTCTAAATTATTCAATCGTTTCGCGTTGCAACGCTTTATAATTTTTAGGTTTTAAAATCGTCAAAAGATGCATATAATGGCTATATTAGACCATGGTAAATGTTCAGTATTACTGTTTCCTCACAAATATCATAACTAAAACGAAAATTTGCGAATCTGAAACAACTTTTTTCAATTTTGTCAATTTACCAAAGCGTGAAAAGATCCCTTTAAAAACACAATAACAATTAAAACATTTCATAATGGGGAGGAAACGCCAGTGTAAGATCAGTTTTAGGGAAACTGCATGATTTTGACTTAAATTTTCAGATACAATGATGTTTAATAATGGTCCACATAGTACATGGTAAGACAGCCCTTCTCTTGTTATTGGCAGGTTGCCTTCTGGGCTGATCTTCAACCTGATCAATGCAGTGATGGTGCGAGATCGAGGCAGGATCAAGGAATGCCTGCTTTGTGAGAGAATCCTTCAAGAGGTTTTCCCCCTAGACAAGAAGTTTGATCCAGAGCTCGCTAAACTGAACGAGAAAATTCCCAGTCCAATCCATCTCTGGATGTGTCAGGTACCATACTAGGGCGTATTTTGTTCCTTTTTTGTGTGTAAAATTTGCTACATGCCTGTTCCCATGAAATGCTTGACATTGAAATTAAAATATACATTTGTGTACATAGGATTCAAAACGGGGTGCATAGTATTTTGCAGTGTATAATATTTCTGTTATATTTTTATAGGAAGAAATTTCTGCAAAGTCATTTCTTATGAACGGTTGCTTTAAGCATGTTCTGATTTTGTGCAGGATGTTTGTTACGTTTTTCTGAAATTTTGAAATTTCACATTTTCTCAACATGGTTTGGCAAGACAACTTGTGTCATCATCGTGCATTATGTGTCAAGTCATCGAAGGAAACTGTTTTCATCTTAAAAACCACTATGACATATTGGATTAAGGTAGCAGCCAAGGATTAGGAGGTCCCTGGTTTGATTCCCAATCTGGAATCGTTAGCAAGATAAATTCTAGAGACGCAAGTAATACTCCTTCTCAAAAAATGGACCTAATATATTCTCAATTAGCATCGGGCAATATGAGATTATTCTGAAATAAAAGGGTTAAAACTAAATTTCATGTTAATTCTTTCTAATTTTGTCTTTTGTAGGACATAGAAAGTTTATCAAAGCTGTTTGCAAAGGCGGTCAGGTATGAATCATTAACTGTTAGTATAATACTGCGGACAGTAACAAAAGCCTTTTGTGTCTGTGTACTTAAGTTTTAAATTTGTAAGAACAACATGTTTGAGACCTTCATGATTTCAATGTCCTTTCTGATGTGATGTAACATAATGTCACGCTTCCATAAAAATGTTGTTCTTATTAAATACAAAAAATGTACGCTGTAACATTTAGAAAAATACATCCAAGGTATGATATCAGATCTTCTTTTCTTTTGCCAAAAATTAAAAGTAAAACACATAATGTAAACAAGACAATCCAAACCATAAACAATGTACGTGTGTAACATGCCTTCCCAGATTAGATTAGCAGTCCGTAGAGGCTTATCAGGGACGACACTTTCCGCCTATACTTGATTGTTGTTGAGGACACACATCATTGTAAATGAAAAAAGTCCATACAAGTGGAAAGTCCTGTCCCTGATTAGCCTGTGGGGACTGCAAATGTTACTCTGGGGCGACACTTTAGGCACATGCATCAAGCTCCACTTTCACAGAGCGAGGCTGTAAAGTTTGACAGTGATGTCTGGTCACAGTTTGACAGTGATGTCTGGTCACTGCAGGTGGCTGAAGGCACAAGACTTGGAGTGGGAAGCAGAGAGGAAACTGTTCACCTTCCTAGTGGGTGTGGCACTCATTCACCCTGATCTACTATCAGCAGGTAACAGATGAAATTGGAACCAATGTTTTCATTACACATTAGTTGTTTTTTTAAGTATTCCTTTTGCTGAAAGCACAGAACATGTTTCTTTGTCATGTTCATGTGTTTCCATGGCTTAAGTTTTCATTGGCTAATTTAGCCATCTGCTAATATATTGGCCTCAAGAAAGCATTGGCTTAGTGCTTTCCACATAATTATTTTCAGAAGCCCCGGAGCCAGTAAGAAGTGAGTTAGGGTGGGTTGCCCCCACCATATGTTTATTTATATATAAATCCATATGTAAATGACATTATTTGGTGACTGTGAAAGAAAAAAACAGCTGTAAAAAGAATTGATGACAATATATTTTTTTAATTGTTTTAACCCTTTCTGGCATAGGCATGTCAAATAAAAATAACGACTTGATCAATTCTCCAATACATTTGTTACCTGTCTCTTTGCATTACCAAATAATCCTGTATATTCCCATTTTAAAAGCAAATTCTGGTAATAATTGAGGATAAAACTCAAGAATTTCATGAACACAAACGTTTACCATTTGTTCTTATGTATCAAATGAATTTTGGCATATGTTACTATTAAAGATTGAATGAAATAGGCATCCAATCTAAACAGCCCTATTCCAACTAAACATGTGTAAATCACCTGAGTTGATGTGTGCCTTTTTATACCACAATCAATACACCAACGCTTTTCATGCGGAGGACATGGCGTCTTAAATGTGCTGCATTAGTTTTTAACGTATTTTATTGAGTCAAAGGATCAAAACAAAATACATGAACACTGTTTATTTCAAGCTTGGAATTTGATCACGTCGTGTTAACATTTAAATTCAGAAGAGTGTTTTTGGACTACACATTTAATTATTGTATTTGAGAATTCAACAAAACCTTCACAGTTGTGTGTTACAAATTTAAAGATAATTCAGTAAAACGCTTACAAGTCGAATAAATATTTTGACAGTACATGTATTATGCTGAAAATACATGATTTCCACAAGGCTCACACCCAGTTGCCATCATTTTTATACCAAGTAAGTGGCCATGATTTCGTCCTGGAGGTGAATCAAAGCCAACAAACTGCCACAAAACCACAAACTTATGGCAATTATGTCGCGCCTTGTTTGCTTGATTTTACTGCAGGTATTGACTGCCTACGAGCGCTGTCGCTCATTCACAGTGTGAGCTCTCATTGGCAAATATTGGTTTTCCAAAACAGAGACGCTCAGTCTTTAGGTGGGCTTTAAGTAAATAAATTTGTGATATTGACAAAGGACCGTAAATTTGCTCTCAAAATTTTCAGCCAAAGTTGAAATCGCTATGATCTTACAATGTCTAGTTGCATTTACTGCAAAATACACTGATTGGAAGCACCCTGCAGACTCTGATTTTGAAATTCAAGCGCCCTGGCAGGGGACCGTAAAATGACATGTGAAAAGCACTGGACTCAAATTCCAGCAAAAGCAAACTATGTCTATTTGCTAGTTGATAAAAAAACAATTGCTAACACATATTTTTGTTTACAGATCGCGTTCGTAGCGTACACGAGCGTGTGGGAAGCTGGTTGCTGGGTGCCGGGCTCTACCAGGCGCCTAACCCATACTCCTCTAACCCGTTCAGGAAAGACCAGAACAACCCTGTCACCGAGGTGGATGGCACACCTAGCAACAACATCTTCACAGTGCTCAGTATTGGTAGGATTAACGTACATTAAGCCTTGTTCTTAGAAAAAATGGTTTCCACACAGGCTAATCAGAGACAACACTTTCCACTTAAAGAGGATCTTTGTTAAAAAGAGATTTCCTTTAAACAGAAAATTCCATAAAAATGGGAAGGGTCAAAATAAAATACACTTTTTAACAAAATACGCTTTAAAAAGTGTATTTTTTCTGCATTTTTACCGAAAAGTGTATTTTTTCTGCATTTTCTTCATAATTAAGTGCACTAAAGTGCATTTTTTCTGTATTTTCATTATCTGTTAGTGTATTTTACTGCACTTTAAGTGTATCTTCTGTAGACAAAGTGCATCTTTTTATGCAATAAGTGCATTTTTTCAATGAAGTGCATTTTTTGTGCATATGAGTGTATCTTCTGATTTGCAAAAAAAATATTCTTTCTGTACAAGTTTTAGTGCATCTTCATAAAAAAGAGCAACACTATAGCAAATAACTAAAGTTAAAGGACAGAGATATAGTGTTTAATAGGAGGATTGTACTGAATTCTTTTTTATCTTCACATAATGTTTATGGTCTTATTATTACAATTTGTCTGCTCATAAAATATGTGAATCAGTAGAGCAGCTTTTAAAGGGAAAAGTACAACTAAATCAGGCTGTGGGTAAATAATTAAAAATATTGAAAGTGTCAAAAAAATTATGTGGGCTTGCCAGAATCAATTATATCTTCACAACATAAAAAACAAGTATTTGAACTTTCTTACACTGATATTTAACCCCAATTCAATTAATGTCTACCACATTGACTATTAACATACATTTTAAAAGACAATTTAAATAATATTTATAATATTATATTTATTTCCTAACACCATTCAGTATGTTATATTGAAATATTCACAATTAAATATAATATGCTAAGTGTGCTGTGTATTATTCAATAAATATCAGATAAGATCAGGATCAGATAAGAGATCAATTAGCATCATAAACACTAATCCCTATCAGTGCTCCATCTAGCCAAAACAAAGGGGTGTTTATAGAATTTAGATTGGTTCTGGGACCATTATTTGAAAACAAACCACTTTTGATTGGTTGGAGCACAGCAAGTTATTTGGAGCACAGGAAGTTATTTTTGTAAACAATTTGGTTTCAGCAACTTAAATTGAGCTAAATTTTTAGGTATAATTCAGCAACATTAATTCTAGTGTCAAATGTCTTGAAATTCTTTCAGCACATGAACTATTGTGTGATGAAAACAATGTGTATTTACTACAATGTGTAAATTAACAATAAGTTTGTTGCAAAGAAGATTCAAAGTGGGTGGTTAAAGTGATCAACAATTGCCATTTTTGTTTTTTTGGAATGCTGAAAAACAGCTGTAACAGGTTTGTATTTTCATTTCTGCATCTCTTTTTAATTAAATTAATTATGATCATTATCATATTTATGTATTGTCACTGGGAAATGTAACTGGATGAGTAAATGTAATGCAATTTTAAGGAAAAAAAACACCATTTGAATTATTATGGCTGTATTTTATGGTTATAGGAGGTTTTTGTGTGACGTCACAAGAGGGGTTTTCTGTTACTAAAAATAGATTGGCCGTCAACTTCTCGATCGCGGCCTATTATATTGTATCAGAGTAAAGATCGTCGGAAGACTAAATACTTACAATTTCACAAAACAAAACTATAATACCCGTATTTATTTTTAAGTAAGACTTTAATAAATGATATTTCAAAAATTATAAAACATATAATAATTTGAATATTATTATAAGTGGTGTGGATGCGATAGTGTTATTTTTCATCAGAGATTCAAATTTAGTGTAAGGGGTGTATTGAATCAGTTTTAAAACAAAGCCCTTAAATAGCTCAATACACTTTCAATCTTGAAATGTAGTTTTAATTTTCTTTTACATTGAATGAATTTTCGTTTCGTTTACATCGAATGAAAATATTAATAATTTAAGTATTCCAATTGAAAAAACACCTGCATATTTTGAAAATTGAACTGTCTTTGCATGTACATGTATATTGAAACCTCTTCTCTAGTGATAATGAGCGATACAAATCTAGCATTTTATGTTACCATAAATCTACACATTTAATTTATTTTACGCAAGTATTTTATATCCGTATATAATGACCAAACGCGATTGCTTGTTTTCATGATGATGTTTCAAACACTGCTGCAGTAACGCACGATCTTTAAACATTATAGCAGAGTTTACATTTGCAGGTACCCGTTAAAAATGTTAATTGTGTAGCAGTAAATTTGTAAAATATTTTAAATGTATATTTATTAAACACTTTATTGTTATGTTTAAACTGGCTTATATATATACTTAATAGTTCCTAGCTGTTAATGGGTGGCAGACGTTTCTCCCCCAAGACGTTTCCTCCCCAGACGTTTCCACCCCAGACGTTTCACCCCCAAAATGGGGGTGAAACGTCTGCATAATATGTAAATGTATATTAGCAGTAGTTATTTGTAATAAAGTGAAAATAAAGTATTAGTATATTAATTGAGTGCATTTTATGTGTAAAATAATGATGTTAGTTGAGTCCTGACTAATTAAAATATTAATTAATTATTTTATATGGTTGTTTAGGGAAGCCTCTAACAAATTTAACAATTAAATAGATCTAATTATACATGATTTTATAAGTGCCTTAAATTGTTCTTGCATTAATTAAGCTCATTGAAACACGTCTGCATAATATGTAAATGTATATTAGCAGTAGTTATTTGTAATAAAGTGAAAATAAAGTAATAGTATATTAATTGAGTGCATTTTATGTGTAAAAAATGATGTTAGTTGAGTCCTGACTAATTAAAATATTAATTAATTATTTTATATGGTTGTTTAGGGAAGCCTCTAACAAATTTAACAATTAAATAGATATAATTATACTTGATTTTATAAGTGCCTTAAATTGTTCTTGCATTAATTAAGCTCATTGAAACATTGAGTAAAATCAAAGCTTTGATGTTCTTTGATGGTCATTTTTAATGGAATAGTATGTTACAAATTAAAATAATTATAACTATTGTATTAATAAATTGAGTAAAAGCACACCTTTGATGTTCTTTGAGATTACCGGAATAAACCCCCTTCGGAAGAAACCCCCTTCGCTAAAAACGGCAGGGCGGAAGAAACCCCCTTTCATAGTTTGCATACGCGAAAGAAACCCCCTCGCTAGTTTTGCATACGCGGAACAAACCCCCTTCGAGTTTTCAGACAGGCGGAATAAACCCCCTTCGTGTTTTCAGACAGGCGAATAAACCCCCTTCCTAAGTGTTAAGTCTTTCCCTTGAACATGTCGGCGGCATGAGTGTGCTCTGTCACTGACTTCACTACGGTGAGCTGAAACATAAAGCATACATATCGATGAAACAGGTCAATCGTTTTACTTATAATATCAAGTACTTATTCATTTGCCCGAGCCTTTTTAAAAATGTTAATATGACTAACATAGCGATACTCAGATGTGACGAATTGGAATTTTATGCAAAATTAATATTATATAAAAATAATCGCAATACATGGGTTTTGTAGAAAAAGACTCATTTATTTTTGAGTATAAGTACATTGTATAATATTACTTACCTCTAGATCAGTGGTAGCAATAGCACGGCATTTCTGTGAACCCCGTTGGTCACACTCCCAACGCTGGCTAACCTCTGACTTTGCTTTCTTCGTGTAGCAGTACCCCTAGTAACACAACTTCTGCCCACCCTTGTTGTTCTTGATGATCTCCATTATTGATATATTCGAAATACCAACGATGTGTATATATATACATACCAATTAATGGAGCAAATGTAATAAAAAAAACTGTACATAACTTCACACAAGGCATTATTGAGTAAATTCTTGGACTCAGAGCCGAATTTTTTACCTTGGAATTTTCGAAGATATCACATCTTCTTCATCAGCTGATCACTGGCTAACTGACGTCACAGTCACATGACCGGTGAAGGGTCACGTGACATGAGGAGACTGTCATAAACCCGGGGTAGCTCGAGTCCCTCGTCCCTGTTAAGTGATGGCCGCCGCTGTTTAATCTCAATTGCTTCTTTCACCTTGCGTTTCCATAGATGTTCTTCGGAGGTGAGTACTTTGGTTTTGTTAGGGTCGATCTTGTGACCTGTTTGTTTACAATGTTCATATATGGCAGAAGAAGTTCGTGTAAGGTGTTCTTTCAATCTAGTGTCTAATTGTCTCGCTGTTTCACCTACATAGTCATTTTTACAGTCCTCACATTGGACATGATAGATCACACCACATTTCTTCATTTTATCTGTTTTGTCTTTAACTTTGGTGAGGTTCTGTCTGATGGAATTGAAAGGTTTGTGGAAGATGTTGGCTCCATGTTTTTTGAATACTCTAGCCAAAACTTCTGAGGTGCCCCTGATATAAGGTATTCCTGCAGTCGGTCTCTTTTGTGTTCCCTTATCTTTGTCTAGTGTTTTCTCTTTCTTTTTGGGTAGTCTGAGTATCCAATGCGGGTATCCGTTGGTTCTTAAAGCGGATTTCACATGTTCGATTTCGTCTTTCTGGTCTTTTTCTTTTGTTATTAGGGTTTTGGCTCTGTGTAGTAGGGTACGTACGACTGATCGTTTGTGTTCAAGGTGGTGGTTGGACTGAAAGTTCAGATACTGGTCGGTGTGCGTCGGTTTCCTGTAAACCGTGGTTTTCGTCGACCCATCGTCTGCCACGTGAACACATGTGTCCAGGAACGGAATACGGCCTTCTTCCTCCTGCTCTGAAGTGAACTTGATATGTTCGTCTATTGAGTTGATGTGGTCCGTGAATTCTTGGATGTTGTATTCATGGATTTTAGTCATGGTATCATCCACGTACCTCAGCCAGAGGGACGGTGGATTCCTTGCAGTTTCCAATGCCTGCTTCTTAAAGAACTCCATATATAAGTTCGCGACAATCGGCGATACGGGAGAACCCATGGCTGCACCTTGCTTCTGTTGGAAGAATTGTTCATTGTATATGAAGTATGTGCTACTAAGGCAGAGGTCTAACAACTCGGTCACTTGTTCAACACTGAGTTCAGATCGTTCGTTGAGTTTGGTGTCTCCAGCCAATTTGTTCTTGATCACTGTGAGTGCTTTAGGTACTGGAATTGAAGTGAAAAGTGCTGAGACATCATAGGATACCAATTTCGTGCCTGGGGGTACTTCAAGATCCTTGATCTTCTGAACGAAATCCACCGAGTTAACTATGTGGTGTTCCGTTTTACCCGCCAAGGGGCCAATGACCGAAGCAATGTATTTAGCGGTTGCATACAATACGCTTCCTGTGCTCGATACAATTGGTCTTAAAGGAGCATCCTTTTTATGAATTTTGGGTAGTCCATATAATTTTGGGACGTTTTCTGCTGTGGGATATAGTTGATGGTACAGTTTATCTGAGATTAGATTTTCATTCTTCCATTTCTTTAAGATGTTAACCAATCTAGTTTTCACTTGCCTGGTTGGGTCCTTTTTCAGTGGTTCATAGGTATCCTTGTCGCTCGTGAGCTTATCCATCTTGGCTACATACTCAGTTTTGTTCATCACAACCGTAGTACGACCCTTATCGGCAGGTAGAATTACAATGTTTATATCAGTCTCCTCATGTCACGTGACCCTTCACCGGTCATGTGACTGTGACGTCAGTTAGCCAGTGATCAGCTGATGAAGAAGATGTGATATCTTCGAAAATTCCAAGGTAAAAAATTCGGCTCTGAGTCCAAGAATTTACTCAATAATGCATCATCCAGAGCAGAGAAACCTCCACGAGCGTATTCACACAAGGCGTTATGACACAACTTCTCATCATTATCTACAATAGCGGGTACATTAAAGGACCTTTTATATAATTAAATGAAGGTGCGAATATCTATTTCCAAACTGTTATGTGCTGAGTAAAGAGGTGTACCGGCCGTTTGTTCACAAGTTGATAATGATGAGATGCTGGTGTGAATTTGTCTTGCACGCGTTTCAGTGAGATTATACCATTTTATATGCGTTAACTTGTACTTGATTGATAAAAATAACAAACACACAAAATTAGCGCTCAGAGCCGATAGTGACGAAGATATTGCGTACATATTTTCCTATAATAACCGAAGCATTCATCTTTAAAAAAAAAATGAATCATGCAAAAAAACGTGCCGAGAACTTTCTGAAAATGAAAGTGAATTTCTGTAAACAATTACCGTGCGTTTAAATGTAACTAAATCGTCTGGAAGGGGGTTTGTTCCGCTATGGAAGGGGGTTTATTCCGCCTGTCTTAAAACTCGAAGGGGGTTTGTTCCGCCTATGCAAAACTAGCGAGGGGGTTTCTTCCGCGTATGCAAACTATGAAAGGGGGTTTCTTCCGCCCTGCCGTTTTTAGCGAAGGGGTTTTCTTCCGGAGGGGGTTTCTTCCGTACACCGTTCTTTGATGGTCATTGTAAGTGTATGTTACAAATTAAACAATTATAACTATTGTATTAATCATGCAATTGAGTAAACGAACACCTTGTTTATATGACATTCAAATTATAATTTATTACAGTCAGTATTGAATTGTAGTTCTCAACAATAATTTTGATAAATAACTATCAGTGTGTCATAGATCTTTACTAATACCATTTACCTTCCAATTTAAAAATTAATTTAATTTGTAGCCAAAAAAATGTGACAGCATTTTCATCATTTGGCTAATATTAAAAAAACAACCACACCTACCATTATACAAGATATTAGGCACTTAGGGTGCAATAAACAAGCATTGATTAGATTAGCAAGTGTAGTACACAAGATAACAGCTAGATTATGGGTGCAATATACAGGCCCTTTAATCAGCATTGATGAGATTAGGTGACAGGGGGATAAGATGAGATTAGCACATTATTATGCAAAAAAAACGTTTTTAAATAGTTTATCACTGTATTAAATATTATTAATGAATAGATTGATTTGACTTAAGTGATAGTTTTATATATCGAACAGAACAGAACAGAAAGTTTATTCATATAACTTGAACATTTACAGTTCATCGTTACATATACAAAACTGACAATATATAAGCAATAAGCACATGCATAGTAATGCGAAAGTGGCCAAACTAGTACATAAAAAGGTGTTAAAAACTCAACTTAAAACACCATTAGACACGTGTTACCAGATTTAAAATGTTGATGTTCATGATATTGTGGAGTGTGATACTGAACTGCTTAGATTTGGTGTATGTAGAACTGATATATTTTATATTTATGCATTTAAAACACTTTTTTTAATTTGTAAAATTATTAACTTTTCCTTAAATTCCACAAATTCATTAAATAAAAAAGTTTTTTGTTGCTTTTTAATATAATTAATATTATTGAGTAAAATTAAAAAAATATCAATAAGTTTACATTTGCTTATTATACCAATAATGAAATAATGCACAAGGAAAGTGCAATTCTGTTTTAATTAGTCTGAACTAGTTATTAGTAAAAATTAAAATATCAGTGACATCCAATCATTTTATTATATACATACATATAAATGCACGTAAAAAATATTTTTTTTGACAATTATATAGTTTATTTATTTATCATTTTTAACTGTTACAAGGAAAACAGTTTTGAAATTAATATAAATGTGATTTAACCATTTAATCAATTCACCAATTGACCCTATTTAATTGGATTAATTGGATTAAAAACAACAAACAACTACAGTTCCTCAACACTAATGATTTACATGCATTCCATTCACAGTTAAACCAAAAAAAAAATCAAACAAGCTGCTTCATACATAAAGTTAATTGAAAACTTTATAAACAAAATAATCATTTTGATAATAAATCAAGAATAAACTTCAACCAAACAATCATACATTTATTGGGGGGAAACGTCTGCACTTAAACCAAAGTGGGGGGAAACGTCTGGGGAGGAAACGTCTTGGGGGGGAAACGTCTAGGGGAGGAAACGTCTTGGGGGTGAAACGTCCGGAAACCGCTGTTAATCCATTTCGGACAAATGCCTTTTTTTTAAATATGTTCAAATATTTTATTAAAGCAACTGTTAAGTTTTTGACTTTATATGCTAAGAGATGACATGGAAATATCATAAATTATGTTTAATGACCAGACACGTGTGGTTTATGAAGAGACCCCATACAGAGTCATACAAGTATAGGTCCCTGGGTTTATTACACACTGTTTTCTTAGTAATTGTCTGGACAGTATCCGATCATATCGAGATAATCGGTTTGTGATAAACAAAGGGGCAATTAAACACTGGCTTAAAAATGCTGAAACAAAGAGTGTCAAAACTGGTGTGAACAGTTAAATAAAAGCATTTACATTTATCAAGAGGATTTAGTTAATCTGTAACAAGGTAAGTTTTTACAGACAAATAGGTTGAAATCAGTTTCTATATGTTGATTACATAAATTCAATTAATTTGTTGTTTGTTTTCGTCCTTATTTGTGTTCGTTCATTGGATTCAATTTAATCTGAAAGAATTTCAAGTTCTGAGTATTTTTTGTTCCTCAAAAGGGTCGCGAATATGATTATAACCTTATCACGATGCGGTTCATCACATGCAAACAATAGCAATATGGCCGCAGTTTTGACGGCCAAAATTTGAGCATGTGCAAACGTGACGTCATTATCGGAATCCCCAAAACCTCCTATTGTCATCTTAAAATTTATTTATACCTTTTTCTTGTCATTAATGAACAGATTTCTTTCCCCATATTTAATCAGAACTTTAATATTTTATATTTGAAGGTTAAACCCCAAGGTGAAATTTACATTGATCGGAAGATCCATTGGACAGAATGTGCATCATCGCCTGCCAAAAAAGGGAGCAAAAAGGGGACTACCTGATGTATGGACATGTATACCAGGTCAACTTGAGGGGAACAGGAGTGGGAAACCGTGCCCTGTAGCTTGTCCTTGACCAAGAAAAGATGGATTTGTTGAGAGGTAAAACTATATAATAAAGGTTATTGCAATTCAAAGACGTCACACTTCCGACCAGTCCACACAGCCAAAGGGGACCACATATATTAGTACATTTATTAACAGTATTTTCTATCAAACGTAATTTCTTTAAATTATTTATGAAAAGCGTTAAGTCACATGTGATCACGAGATTAAAATTGCAAAAATAAACAAACAAAAACAACAAGCCAACAAACTTGTTTTGATTTAAATTTATGATATTTATAGCAACTGTTGAACAAGATTACCATAACAGCAATATTTAACTCTTCATTATAAAATATCTTTCAGGACCTGATGTCAAATGAGATCATGCACGAGAAGCGCCTCGCAGACCATGACAGTAGTATTCAGACCTGATCAGCTGGTGAAGTGCTCTATAAAGGGTTGTTTATAAATGCATTCTTTGTAAGGAACAGTGTATAACAACAAATATAGTAACAGGGGCTAAGCTGCTAAATATTGTCAGAATGTATGCAGTGATTTTCTTTGGAAATTCAAAACAACCTGTACGTACTGGCTCTCAGAAGGGCATGTTTTAGCGCAATAATGAACAAAAAAAGGAAGATCTTAAAAATAAGGTATAGATTTATATAAATTTCATGAATACTGTTCATTTATCATATATTAGGATCCAGAATATGATTGAATTGAATGTGCTGCTTATGTCCATATTAAAAAGGGATTTGGAATTAATGTAAATTATGTAATATATAAAAATCTAGTAAATGATAGGGAAAACATTTCAGCTTAAGGAGGGGAAATCTTTAATAATTTTGAAGTGGAAACCACCTGTATTTGGCTGTTAATCAGTTACCGATAATCAGAGGGGAGAAAAATCACTGGTATGAGCTTGATATTTTCAATTGTTAATTCCAGATAGGCAATAGCCCGTTTGAATCCTCTCTTTTATGTAGATATGTAACATTTGTTTTTGTTTTTTAAGGTTTAACATTCTAATAAAAGTGTGTATTTATCTATTGAATTGTACTTTTTGTTTTTTATGTATGTGTTTACACTAACCTTTCATTTAAAGAATGAATGCTGACTTCAAAATGCTGGGATTTTTTTTTAAATTTGGTTAATTTTTAAGCATATTAATTTGAAGTGATGAAAAGTACACTTGAGCGTATAATGCGCTTAAAAAATTCACTTCCAACACTTCAAAAAGTGTATCATTTGTATGACTGAAAATGCACTCAAGTGTATTAATGCGCTTAAAAATTCACTTTTAATATTGTAAGGTGTATTATTTGTATGACCGGGAATGCACTCAAGTGTATTAATGCGCTTAAAAAAATTCACTTTCAATTTTGTAAGGTGTATTATTTGTATCAGTGGAAATGCACTCAAGTGTATTAATGCGCTTACAAAAATTCACTTTGAATACTCAATGAAGTGTATTATTTGTATGATTGGAAATACACTCAAGTGTATTAATGCGCTTAAATAATTTGCTTTTAATTCTGTAATGTGTATTATTTGAATGACTGGAAATGCACTCAAGTGTTTTAATGCGCTTTAAAAAATTTACTTTGACCATGAAGTGTATTATTTGTATGTCTTAAAATACACTCAAGTGTATAAATGCACTTAAAAATAAACTTAAGCGCACTTATTATCATAATAAACGCACTTAAGTGTATTATTTCGTGGAAAAAAAATACACTTAAATGTATAAACACACTAGTAAAAAATGTTTTTTTTTAACATATTAAAATGCACTTGTTAAGCAAAAAATACGGTGCCAATAACATGCGCATTAAATGCGCATTTAATGTGCATTTAATACGCATTAAATGCGCATTTAGTGCACTTTTTCGAGAAGGTTGTCCCAGAGGCACTTCACTGCAGACTGCATAGGCTAATCTGGGATGAAACGCATGCATTATGCCTTGTTTTTCCAGAAAGACGCCCCATTAATACCTCTTTTAAGGCTCTGATTGGGCAATTGCCTATATGAGAAAAATATCACTTGAAAACACAATTCAGGGTTAAGCATGATTTAACTGATAGTGGAATTTAACGAATGGATAGACTTAAAGAAAGCGCTTATCTGTAAAGTCATTGTATAGCACAAATCTTTATTTTAATGCCTTCTTGCAATTCAGTTCATTTTGAAGGGTTACCTTATTTTGGACTTCCGCTTGATAAATCACGTTAATTCCTGGTGTCGTAGCTCTAATGAATAAGATATGCCAATGGAGTCATTTTAAAAGTATCACAGGTTTAATCCAATTGCAACAAACTTGTTGGGATAATATTAAGCTCAATCAACCAAATTCTCAAAAAATTTGTTAAGTTATTGCGTATAAATATTCTTAAAATGCATTGGGTCAGCCCTTAGTGACTGACAGAAAACATAAATTGTACTATCAAAGCAGAAGAATAGCTGAGCCAAATGTCTTGGGACAGCTCTCATTAATTAAGCTGGGACATAACTGCTTATCAAATATTAATAACTGGAAATCAAGAGCTTGAGACTGACTCTGGAAGAATTGAGCTTATGCACGTGCATAAAATGTTGTCCCAGATTAGCCTGTGCGCTAAACAGGGATGACACTTTCGGCTTAGACTGGATTTTTGTTTTGAAGAGACCACTTTAAAGATAAAAATGCAATAAAAGCGGAAAGTTTTGTCTCTGATTACCCTGGGTCGACACTCTTAGCACATGCATTAACTCTTTCAGTGCTGGAACCGAATTTTGAAGGCCTGTGCAAACAGTTTGGATCCAGTTGAGACGCCACAAAAGGTGGCGTCTCATCTGGATCCAAACTGTTTGCTTTTCTGATAGTATTCTTTGTAAAAAATCGAAGAAAATGCTAATTTTAGAAATTCAGCAGATGACATTTTAGCAGAGGACAAATTTCCCAGCATGCAAAGGGTTAAGGCATGTTGTCCCAGAGTGAGGTTCCCTTTCAATTTTTAGGTCAGTACTACACAGATGACCAGCTTGTGAACATCTTTAGTTTTTCAATGCTGTACCAGTGGATATCAAACAGCTATCACGGCTTGCTCATCAATAACAGCTACCCAATGGAGCCTGGAGACGATGCCAGTGACCTTGAGAAGGATGATGAACTTGACCTTTACAGGTCACAGCCTCAGCGTATCAGGTCAAGTTCAAGGTCAAGTCATGTGTCCAAAAACTCTGATGATACCGCATCGCCAACGTCTGTTGCCAGTGTTGAGGTTTGTTGCAAATATGTTGTTTTTGTTTTTTAACTCTGAATGTGATTTGTGAAATAATGACTAAAGCATGTTCTTGCAAAAGGCTTCTTGTTGTTTTTCACACCTATATATCTATATCACTTATCCTATGTTAGACATCTCTGACAAAATAAATGCTTGCTAGTTGTAATCATATTGCATAAAATCATGTTATATTAATCTGTGATAAATGATAAATGATAGTTAGATAAATTTAAGAGAATACATTATTTTTAAGTTTATATTTGAAAAACAAAAAGGTGAATTTTAAACTATTTCAGAAAACTCCAGTGACCAAAACCTGGTCAGCAGACCTGTCTAAGTCATCAAGACCTAGAACGCCAGTAAGGAAGGCACAGTCCTTGGTAACTGAGGGTGATGGGGACAGGTTCAGTTTATCTGTGACATCAACTGCTTCAGAAAGATTGACAACGGAGTTTAAAAGTATACAGGGCTTTTTTGCTGTTTAAATTGGGAACATAAAAATTTAAAAAATTGTTTTAATATCAAGATTTAATGAACATTCTTATAACTTGTCTTGAATAATAGAAGATAACCAAGAAAACAAGTCAGTAAAATCTGCTTTTATTTCTATGTATAATAACTAGATATATAGGAACACAATTGTGGTAAGTTTATATCTCAAAAATGGTTTGCAGGATATCATTCAAGCTTATACTATGTTTACCCCATATTGAAGAGACCCTTTAGGCCAAACTTAGCAGCTCTAGCTTGTCATAACTAAGGGACTTTTAACTCTTTACTATTTAACAAACGAGATCTAAAGACAGGTAGTAGCTCATTATAGTAAGACTGATATTTAGATAATTTTCATCAAACTTAATGCCTAGATATCTTAATGAAGACTCCCCTCAGGATATCATATCGGATGGGTTGGGTCAAGGTTACTGTTACTAAAATAACCAAATGGTTTCCACACAATTTCGTAATAACAAATAAAGTATTTGAAATTAAAGTTCGTTAGTACACATGTGTGTATCATGAAACCAGACCTTTCGTTGGATGGCATAACAGTTGTCAGAGGTCAATTTTAAGGTCATGTTCAGTAAATGTAAAAACACTATTCGTACCCAATAGGTCAAAAATAAAATTAGGCTAGTGTAATGAAACTAAGTCTAAATATATAAATACCTAACACCAGTGGTAGGGTTGCATATGGCTTGCTAATGGATTCTGCTAAGAAACTCAATACAAAGATTATCATGCAACTAAACACAGATGAGGTCCATCAAAACTTCATTTATGATTGCACATGGAGTCAAGGTCATTGTAGATAAATGTAGAAAAATGGTGTCCGCTCAATTACAAATTGAGCGTTTACATTTTATTTTGAAACTACCTACAGAAAATTAATGTGTGCTATCCAGATGTACTAATGGATATATATACATGTATTTGGCATGTTGTATCATCATTAAATGCGTGAAACATCACTAGAACAAGTTTCCTAATCACATGGCCAGATTCAAGTCCCAGTGACACTGTGTGGCTCACAGAGTCAGGGGAGACATCTGAGAGACCCGTGTCAACCCAGACGACCTTAAGCCTTTCAGAGGTCCCAAGGTCACCCAACCCTAAGGCTGCCATGGACACGGAGGAAGTGAAGCGTGAGTTGACGAAGCACGTGTTTGAGCCACTGATTGGTCGCACTATTGACTACTGCTTCAGACTCCTGGATCAGTGTGACAGGAGTAAGTACGGGGGGTAGTACAGACTCCTGGATCAGTGTGACAGGAGTAAGTACGGGGGGTAGTACAGACTCCTGGATCAGTGTGACAGGAGTAAGTACAGGGGTACTATGTATTTGGCATGTACCACTCAGATACTCAAATTGACCCATTTGTTGTCCCTTAGAAAATCAAATAAAAAGGAAGGTCTTCATTTCCATCCGTTACATACTGATGAGGAGCAAACAGCATTAAACCTAAACAGGCTGCGAGTCACTGGCAGTCTGTTCTGGTTTTATGTTGGTTGCATATAGTCATTTTCTCTTCATTTCTGAGCAGGAAACAATCATGAGAATTATCCTTACATTGTTTTTGTTAAATCAAATTATTTTTAAAAACTTTTATTAATGCTCTTATTATTAAAATTGGCTTGAAACAGCACATGTAATAATTTTAAATCTAGATTGTGATTAAATGTATATAATTTTGATTTTTATCCTTAATACTTTTTTTATCCTACAGATTTGGACATTTATGAAATTCTATTACTTTCAATTGTTTTAAAACAGTGAATAACAGAAATGTTATTATACCCCCACAAACGAAGTTTAGGGGGGTATATAGGAGTGAACTTTTGTGGGAGCTGTGGTCTAATGGTAGGAAGCTGGCTTAGGGATTGAGAGGTCCCGGGTTCGAATCCCGCCCCGACCACTGGACTTTCCTTGAGCAAAAAAATTTATCCCACATCTGCTCCTCTCCACCCAGGTTTATAAATGGGTACCTTTGAGGGAAATAAGCCAATGTGCCGTGGCTGCATACTGCGCCAAGATGTAAACGGACGACTTATGACCCAGTAATCAGGGAAAAACTATAAAGCGCCTTTGAAGGCACATTTCGAGTATGAAAAGGGCGCTATATAAATGTGGTTTAAAAAAACAAAAAAACTTGTCGGTCGGTCTGTCGGTCCGTATTAAGTGTCCGCTCTCTAATTCAAGTAGTTTTCATCCGATCTTCACCAAACTTGGTCAGAAGTTGTAATCTGCATGATGTCTAGGCCAAGTTCGAACATGGGCCTTGCCAGGTCAAAAACTAGGTCACAGGGTCACTAAGTGCGTTTTAAACATTTAGCATGTTGTCCGCTCTCTAATTCAAGTAGTTTTCATTCGATCTTCACCAAACTTGGTCAGAAGTTGTATCTACATAATGTCTAGGCCATGTTCGAACATGGGCCTTGGCGGGTCAAAAACTAGGTCACGGGGTCACTTAGTGCGTTTTTTAACATTCAGTATGGTGTCCTCTCTCTTATTTAAGAAGTTTTCATCCGATCTTCACCAAACTTGGTCAGAAGTTTCATCTAGATGATCTGAAGGCCAAGTTCAAACATGGGCCATGCCAGATCAAAAACTAGGTCACAGGGTCACTTAGTAAGTTTTAAACATTGAGCATGGTGTCCGCTCTCTATTTCAAGTAGTTTAAATCCGATCTTCACCACTTGGTCAGAAGTTGTAACTAGATGATGTAAAGGTCAAGTTCGAACATGGGCCATGCCGGGTCAAAAACTAGGTCACGGGGTCACTTACTGTGTTTTAAACCTCACCATGGTGCCCGCTCTCTAATTCAAGTAGTTTTTATCCAATCTTCACCAAACTTGGTCAGAAGTTGTATCTAGATAATGTCTAGATCAAGTTTAAATATGGGTCATGCCGGGTCAAAAACTAGGTCACGGGGTATCTTAGTGCGTTTTAAACCTCACCATGTTGTCCGCTCTCTAATTCAAGTAGTTTTCATCCAATCTTCACAAAACTTGGTCACAAGTTTTATCTAAATGATCTCTAGGACAATTTTGAACATGGGCAATTCTGGGCCTAAAACTAGGTCACAGGGTCACTTAGTGCTTTTTTTAACATTCAGCATGGTGTCCGCTCTCTAATTCAAGTAGTTTACATCCGATCTTCACCAAACTTGGTCAGAAGTTTTATGGAGATGATCTCAAGGCCAAGTTAGAACATGGGCCTTTCTGGGTCAAAAACTAGGTCAAGGGGTCACTTAGTGCGTTTTAAAAATTCAGCATGGTGTCCGCTGTTTTTTGTGAAGACGACATGCAAAATATTATGTGTCAATGCGGCATGTGGGGGTATTCGTCATGTCTGTGACAAAGCTTTAGTTGTTAAATTATTTCAGTTTGAAAATAATGGTTGCAAGATGAAACAAATTTGTGCATTAGATAAGCAAATTGAATTAAGAATATCTCCATTCCTTCTTTCTTTTTTGATGACACATCATTCTGTATTCATTATCAAATAATCAGAAGTAACATTATTTTAAAAACAGCTCTCATATGATTTTTTCTATAGTTTTCTTTGAAGCTGCTGCATAACAGATTACAAAATCAACAAAAATGAAAAATCTTATTTCAAATGTTTGAAAACAAGATGCTATTTAATTCAACAGTTTAAAATTACATTTGACAGACCATTGATGTTCTCTACTCCACTAATGATTGGAACATATTTTCTGATATCACCAAGAAGTTTGTTGCCACATTTTATTTTTTGGCTCATTATCAACTTATCAGCTTTAATTTGTGTGTAAAGTGGTAGAATCTTTATTTTAATACAGCTCTATTTTTTCAATCAATTTTTAAGTTTTGGAATTTACATTTTTGGTTTTTATTTTTGGTCTATTTTTGAATTAAGTACTGACATTTTATTTTCAGAGCCTAAAAACCAAAGTGATGTGGAGCTGTTGAACGCAGTGAGTTTGTATTTGAATAATATTTTGTATTAAAATTATACACCCTAAAATATACTATATTCAAATTAACATGTGTTGTTCCTTACGATATGAAATTGTGCATGTTCACAATCTTAATTAAATATAAAAAAATACAATTCCCATGGATACCTAAACCAAGCTGGAAACGGGGTCATGAAAACTAGGTCAAGAGCTCAAAAATGTTGACAACATTTCCAAATTTCATAGTTAGGGTCATATTTCTCTAAATAATGTCTGAATGTCAAAAGTCGTAATCAATAAAAGCTTGGATATGGCAACCAATCCTACCATTGCCATGGTAACAGTGGCAGCAATCAACACTTAAATTCCTGTTTACATGGTTACCATATAAGTCATCATGTCTTTATGTTGATTAAAAGTAAGTACACTTTAACTGACCTTTGGTTGCCATGGCAACAGTGTTACCAATTTTCACTTAAATTCTCAAGCCATTTCTGAGTATAGGTAATATTTTTTTTTAATAATCACTAAATCGAAATGATGTTCACTTATGAACTGTCAATCGACCCTATGGTTACAGTGTCAGCTGGAGACAGTGAAGCTACTGGAGTTTGTGTGCCGTATTGATGGCGCCCAGATACCACGGGTGTTCAGAGAACTCAAGCGATTGATGGCAAACTGCACTCAGGATGACAGGAATCCCAAACTGCTCATAGCCATTCTACAGTTCCTTGTAAACCACAGTAGGTCATTTTTGCTCAAGATTAGTGTAAGTTTTAAATCAACAAGTTTGAAATTCCTGGTTATTTAATTGAGGTTTTCCGCACTATTGAGCTGTTGGTTAATTTTGAATTACTTAAGTTTTCACTGACAAATCTTTTTGCAACTTTGTATATAGCAATCTTGTAAGAAGACCTGGCTTTTGATTGTATTTTTCAGATCACTGTTGCTAAAAACAGAAAAAAACTGTTTCAGATAATTATATGACTTGAGTTTGGAAGATGATAATGTATTGATGTGTTGCTGATAGGTATTTTTCATGAAAACCTCACTTTGGATCTTGGTCAGGTCACTTTCAATGACCAAGTGCTATAACTTTGACCAGCCTTTTTTAAGGATTATGTCCCCCATTGTACTTGAAAATTTTGAAAGGTTTTTGTGCCAGCTGAATTCAGGTTTGTTTACTCAACAAGTATGTTTCTCTGTAAATGCTGCAGATATTGAATTGAAACTTCACACATGTGTTTGGGAGCATCATGGGAGGTCAGCCTTATTTAGCTTTTTTATTGATTTAATATAGGTGAATGTTGGCATATAGCAACTCTGCCGTATGAAAACCGGCCATTTGATGGAGTTGCTTTGGGATAGGTTGAGATAAGGTAAAGGTCACTATCGCTAAAACACTTTAACAGTTTGCGCTTAATAACTTGTGGATGGAGATATTGTGCTGAATTGTGTGTAGATAGGTTACAGGATGATCAAGTAAATTGTATTTTGGGCAAGTGGGGTCAATGTCATTGTTCCTGAAAAAAGAAAAATGAGTTTCTGCTCAATTTCTAGTTTGGATTAAGTTACTGCCAGTAATTTTTGTGGGTCGCTTTCCTACAGACAAAATCTGGGATTGCATTTGGGGCCATTGGGTCAATGTCATGGTTATTAAGAATAGAAACAGGCCAGCTAGCTCAGTTAGTTGAGCACTGGACTGCAAATCAGAGGATCGCAGGTTTGATTCCTTAAATCTTGTGGGTATTGGTAATGAAATCCTTTTGGTGTCCATTCTCCCCATACCTTTGATTGGCAGCTTTCAGTTACTGGATCATGTATGTGCATTAAGTACCTGTATACCTGCTAACCAAGAAAAAGTAAGTAAACTGACAGATGTGAAATGACTGAATAACTGTGTAAAAAAATGAAAAACTTAAACTTTAAAGGAGGTATTGGGCTGTAACTTTGTTTGTAGATAAGTAAGATGCAGCTATTGCTTGCAAACTTTATTACCTTCAATTTAATTAATTGGTAAAAAATTCAAAATATAGTTTTTTGGTGTGGTGACATTTCTTATTTAATATGTAAAATTTCAGCAGTTATTTTAAATATACTATATGTACCTTTTAATGCTCCCTTTCGAAGAAAAGGGGGTATATAGTTTACGCACTGTCCATCTGTCAGTCTGTCTGTCAGTCTGTCACACTTTTCGTGTCTGCTCTCTGATTCAAATAGTTTTCATCCGATCTTTACCAAACTTGGTCAGAAGTTGTATCTAGGCAATATCTCGGTCAAGTTTGAATATGGGTCATGCCGGGTCAAAAACTAGGTCACGGGGTTGAAAAAAACAATCCAAGGGAAGTAATAATCTTTAAATGGACATAATTATCTGACCTGCCAAATTATATATTTTTGTTAAATAAATCGCAGTAGGCGGCATTGTGTTTCTGACAAACACATTGTAATAAAAGGTCAAGGTCATCCTTCAAGGTCTAAGGTCAAAAATACAAAAACCCAAGGGAAGTAATAAGCTTTAAAGGGAGATAATTATTCAATATTGAACAAAGCAACTTGATATTTGGCATGCATGTGTATCTCATGGAGCTGCACATTTTGAGTGGTGAATCTACAGTCACAGTAGTGGCTTTTAATTATTTGCTACTAAAAATAGAGATTTGTTAGAGACAATTATTTTCAAGGGAAGTAATATATATAATTATATATAAAAATGATTGATTTGTCAAAGGTTTTTTTTTAATTATATAATTGTCATTTCTTTCCTGTACTAATTTGTGAGCAGGTTGGGCTACCGTAACCTTGTGAAGAGGCCAGTAAGGACCTGTAAATAAACTCTGAAACACACACACACACAGTACTAATTTGTGAATGGTAGGGCTCATTACATACCTTATGTCCATAGATACATGATGAACTCTGGCTATGATTTCTTTGATAAACCACAGGCCTTGGTTGTCAGTGATGTCTGACTTGGTCATTTTTGACTGTCTACAGACCCCCCCCCCCCTCGCTGGTTGGATTGGACAAAATCCAAGGGAAGTAATAAGCTTTAAAGGGAGATGATTTCTATACCTGCTAAATGATAAATAGAAATTAATTTCAAAGCGGCGCAGTAGGGGGCATTGTGTTTCTGACGAACACATCTCTTGTTTGTGGTCATTATATCAGTTGACTATACTATAAAAGCAGAAAAATAGTGGAGGGCGCTGTCTGGAGACTGCTATTACATGTATTTCTTTTTCTTTGCACGTCATTTATTGGAATTTAATTTACTTTTATTCTTTTACTTGCTAAAACGAATTAACAGGAGGTGCATATCTATTTTAATTATGTATATTTCAATTGCAGGCAAGGCAGTGGCCTATGACTGTCAACAAGAGTTGAACAAGCTCTTCCACGGGGTGTTGTCCCGTAACTTTGACCAGACAGCAGTCAGTTTTGACATCGTCATGTTTGTACTCGACAACTTGGAGAAATTGACACATCAGTATCACGTGATGGCTATATACTTCCCAAATATATTTAAGGTAGACTGCTATTCGATTAAAATTTATTTATTTGAGTCATGTTCTGAGAAAACTGGGCATAATGTATGTGCGTAAAGTGTCGTCCCAGATTAGCCTGTGCATTCCGCACATAATTTTCACTGTTAATTAATTTTCACTGTATGAAACAGTGAAATTGTCAGTTCTAACTCACTGATATTTCTCTATAAACCACCGGAAAGCATAAAATAAAGCACATTTCCAACTCCCTGCCGGGTTTTAAGATACTCAAAACTATCCAATAGTTACATTGTTTATACCGGTATACTCTATTGGACAGTTTCTCATAAAACTGTTCAAGTGATGCCATTTTCATAAATTCATAATCATTGATATTGATAACAATTCTTGTACATTGGTTGATGGTATAGGAAACAGGTATACCCTATGCAGCCCTGTTTTGGGGGTATACTAGATTCTCTATGGATGTTTGGTTTCATAATGAATCCAGATTCTGAATCCCATGACAATTTTACCTGTTTTTAAAATTCAGATTGTCAGTAATGAAAAAGAGTGTTTTGTGTTTTTGGTACAGATTTTGGCTTGGAACCCCCACACGTTCATCTCTGATTTCCAGGACATCCTGCCAGCGATGATGTCATCAGTGACATCACTAGAAGTAAGTTATCATTCTATAAGAAGTAGCATTTTTATTTTTATTTTTTATCTTTTGATTTGATTTTCACAAGCTTCTAACTTCTTTGCAATGGCAATGCACCTACAAAAGTGTTCAACTCTTGACATTGTAGGCCCCTACAAAGCAGGAGGAGTATAGAAAAGTTTTTATCCTATTACCAGATGAAAATCGATAGTATAACAACGATCGTAAAAACTTGAACTTTATACTATCGCTTTTTTTTATGTCAGATTTGGGTTTTTCCAAAAATTTGAGAATCTGTTTTTGTCAACTACGGAAAAACAAAATGGTAAAAAATGCGATATTTGATAATTATTAATGGAAAACATGGAGGTAAGCCTCGCGCTACCTCGGTTCTAAGCCTTGCATGATAAACTTGATCTTTATCCAAAACTCACATAATATTCTCTATTTATCTGTTCATAAGTATGCACATCTGTACGTCCCTTGTTCTTTTTTGACTCTTCAGAGTTTAAATTCGGGTGTTATACAGCTGTTGCTTTCCACACATTTTTCATATGGTCTCCAGTGTTTGTGAGATATTGATATGAGTCTCCCTGTGGGAGAACGGGGTTATATGCATTTTGGTAGTGTTATCCCAGATAAGCTAATCAGGATAATCAGGTACCACACTTTCCGCTTTTATTGTTTTTATGTCCCGGGTAGGGTGGCATATAGCAGTTGAATTGTCCGTCAGTCTGTCCGTCTGTCTGTCTGTCCGTCCGTCCGTCTGTCCGAAAACTTTAACATTGGCCATAACTTTTGCAATATTGAAGATAGCAACTTGATATTTGGCATGCATGTGTATCTCATGAAGCTGCACATTTTCAGTGGTCAAGGTCATCCTTAAAGGTAAAAAATTAAAAATACGATCCAAGAGAAGTAATAAGCTTTAAAAGGGAGATAATTTCTAAACCTGCCAAATGATATATTGAAATTTTTATCAAAGCTGCGCAATAGGGGGCATTGTGTTTATGACAAACACATCTCTTTTTTTTTTCTTTTTTTTTTTAATCTTTTAAGCGAAATTCCAGTTCAGACGGAAAATGCTGTCTCTGATTTGCTTGTGTGGACTGCAAGGCTAATATGGGACACACTTTACACCTATGCATTAGGCCCAGTTTTCCCAGAGGGCGGCTCATTTAATCCTTTGTATGACATTCACAGGTGTTTCACACCTTAGTCGACCTGCCATGCATGACAGTGGCCCTGGAGGTGATAGAACGCACGAAGCACTTGGACTTCACCAGCCTTCAGCCAGTCACTGATGAGCAACCCACAAGGGCACTTGATGCATTTAAGAACGCCATGTTTCGACCGATGTTCAACTTTTTCACAAGGTCGGAAGGAGGTCATGGGGATACTATTGACAGGTTAGCAGTTTTCATTTAAGGAGGACACATAATCTTATAATGGGTTTTAGTGCCATTTCATGATGCCCCTCTCAATGTGACAAGATACTGTTTACCAAAAATTGTGAAAACTCTCTTCTGAAAATGTAAAATAGATCTTAATGAATTCAAGAAATGTGGCAATCTTCAACATTCTGTTTGTGGTTATTTCCTGTATACTATGCGTGTCCGCAATATTATGGTGGCTTTTACTAGTGGTTTAAATGAAAAGTGAACTTTTGTTTTGTGCTTCCAGTGGTGATAAACTTTTTTTTAATTTCATGGCCTTTTTTCTGATGGTGTATGAATTTAGGCAATTTTATTTTTTTTAGAAGTTAAATGGCATATCTTTTGATAGCATTTTATGGATGAAGATATTTAAGTGTTAAAATGAATCTAGCCTTGCACAATTTGAAATCATGAAAAGTTTAGAAAAAAGGCTTGAAAATTAGCCAGTTGATAATGGAACTCTTAGGAGTGGTATCATATCTATACATTATGCTCTGCTACAGACTGGACCAGTTCCACACCAGTATTCAAGACATGGTGGACTTACCCAGAGTGCTGGTGTGCTACCAGTCTGCTGCTCTGCTGCTCAGGTAAGGGTGTAAGAAGTGTCAAACAGACAGTCCTGGGATTCATACCATTATACGAAGATGTAACCAGACTGATCTAGCTTTCCACCCTTCCCCATTTTTTAGCAGCGCTCTGTACTTTTTGTGATTCTAAATATTTGTAAAATTTAAACTTGGTTTGATCCTATATCTTTTGTAATCCTTCCTCTTTCGTGATCCTATTATTTTTTTTATCCTATATCTTTTGTGATACTATATATTTTGTGATCCTATATCTTTTGTGATCATATATCTTTTGTGATCATATATCTTTTGTGATCATATATCTTTTGTGATCATATATCTTTTGTGATCATATATCTTGTGTGACCCTTCATCTTTTGTGATCCTATATCTTTTGAAATCCTATATCTTTTGTGATCCTTCATCTTTTGTGATCCTATATTTTTTTGTGATCCTATATCTTTTGTGATTTTATATCTTTTGTGATCATATATCTTTTGTGATCCTATATCTTGTGTGACTCTTCATCTTTTGTGATCCTATATCTTTTGTGATCCTTCATCTTTTGTGATCTTATATCTCTTGTGATCCTATATCTTTTGTGATCCTATATCTTATATGATCCTACACAAATTATAAGTCTTGATTTTTTATGATATAAATTTAATGATTCTATTCTTTTGTAATGCTAGATTGTTTGTGAACCTTGATCTTGTATGTCTTTTTTTGTCCTACATCTTTTGTGATCCTTAATCTTTTTATGCCCCCTTTTTATGAGGGGTGGGGAATATAGAATTGCCCTTTTTTTGTCCGATCTTCTGACCATCCTAATTTTTTGCGCTGTGTGTTACTCAAGAAGTATTGGTGAGTGATGACACTTTGCAAGTATATTAACCAGCATGTGAACCTGTACACTTACATATTTTGGTTTCTGATTGTCTACTTGATTACAGTTTTAGTTGTGGCCTCGTTTTACTACAAACAATACTTACCATTTTCATGACGTTTTGGTTGGTATGTTTTCTACAAAATCAGAGTTGTGGACTTTTTACACACCACCCCCCCCCCCCCCAAAGGTATTTCGTGATCTTTCAACTTTTATCATCCTGTATCTTAAGTGATCTAATATCTCTTGTTATCTTATAAGCTCACCTGTCATGCAGTGACATGGTGAGCTTATGTGACGGTGTGATGTCCGGCGTCCGTTGTGCGTGCGTGTGTGCGTGTGTCCGTCAACAATTTGTTTGTGTAGACAGTAGTGGTCACAGTTTTCATCCAATCTTTATGAAATTTGGTCAGAATGTTTATCGTGATGAAATCTGGGTTGGAATTGGATTTGGGTCATCTGGGGTCAAAAACTAGGTCACTAGGTCAAATAATAGAAAAACTTGTGTAAAAAATAGAGGTCACAGATTTCATCCAATCTTTATCAAATTTGGTCAGAATGTTTATCTTGATGAAATCTGGGTTGGGATTGTATTTGGGTCATCTGGGGTAAAAAACTAGGTCACTAGGTCAAATAATAGAACAACCTTGTGTAGACAATAGAGGTCACAGTGTTCATCCAATCTTTATGAAATTTGGTCAGAATGTGTATCTTGATGAAATCTGGGTTGGGATTGTATTTGGGTCATCTGGGGTCAAAAACTAGGTCACTATATCAAATATTTGAAAAACCTTGTGAAGACAATAGAGGTCACAGATTTCATCCAATCCTTATGAAATTTGGTCAGAATGTTTATCTTGATAAAATCTGGCCCCGTGTTCACAAAACGATTTTTGCAATCGAAAATCGATTTTAACTGACATCAATTTTCATTTTTGCCTATCAACTACAATGGATACCATTTTCAATGACAAGCAAAATCGATTTTTGATTGCGAAAAATGCTTTGTGAACATGGGGCCTGGGTTGGGATTGTATTTGGGTCATGTGGGGTCAAAAACTAGGTCACTAGGTCAAAAAATAGAAAAACCTTGTGTAGACAATAGAGGTAACAGATTTCATCCAATCTTTATGAAATTTAGTCAGAATGTTTATCTTGATGAAATCTGGGTTGGGATTGTATTTGGGTCATCTGGGGTATAAAAGTAGGTCACTAGGTCAAATAATAGAACAACCTTGTGTAGACAATAGAGGTCATAGTGTTCATCCAATCTTTATGAAATTTGGTCAGAAAGTGTATCTTGATGAAATCTGGGTTGGGATTGTTTTGGGGTCATCTGGGGTCAAAAACTAGGTCACTATATCAAATAATAGAAAAACCTTATGTAGACAATAGAGGTCACAGGTTTCATCCAATCTTTATGAAATTTGGTCAGAATGTTTATCTTGATAAAATCTGGCCCCTTGTTAACAAAACGATTTTGCAATCGAAAATCGATTTTAACTGACATCAATTTTCATTTTTGCCTATCAACTACAATGGAAATCCATTTTCAATGACAAGCAAAATCGATTTTCGATTGCGAAAAATGCTTTGTGAACACGGGGCCTGTGTTGGGATTGTATTTGTGTCATGTGGGGTCAAAAACTAGGTCACTAGGTCAATTAATAGAAAAACCTTGTGTAGACAATAGAGGTCACAGTTTTCATCCAATCTTTATGAAATTTGGTCAGAATGTTTATCTTGATGAAATCTGGGTTGGGATTGTATTTGGGTCATCTGTGGTCAAAAACTAGGTCACTAGGTCAAATAATAGAAAAAACCTTGTGTAGACAATAGAGGTCACAGTGTTCATCCAATCTTTATGAAATTTGGTCAGAATGTGTATCTTGATAAAATCTGGATTGGGATTGTATTTGGGTCATCTGGGGTCATAAACTAGGTCACTTGGTCAAATCATAGAAAAACCTTGTGTAGACAATAAAGGTCACAGTTTTCATCTGATCTTAATGAAATATTGTCAGAATGTTTGTCTTGTTAAAATCTGGGTTGGGACTGAATTTTGGTCATCTAGGGTCAAAAACTAGGTCACTAGGTCAAAGTTTAAAAAAACTTGTGTAGACAGTAGAGGTCACAGTTTTCATCCAAACTTAATACAATTTGGCAAGAATGTTAATCTTGATGAAATCTGGGTTGGGATTGTATTTGGGTCATCTGGGGTCAAAAACTAGGTCAAATAATAGAAAAACCTTATGTAGATGAAAGAGGTCACAGTTTTCATCACGTCTTAATGAAATTTTGTCAGAATGTATTAATTGATGAAATCTGGTTTGGGATTGTATATGGGTCTGATAGAATTTAAGTTGATGTAGCAAGGTTAGTCAGGTGAGTGATTCAGGGCCATCATGGCCCTCTTGTATGTTTTGTGATCTGATATCTTGTGTGATCTTTTATATTTTGTGATCCTTTATATCGTTTGTGATCTTAAATTGTTTGTGATCTTAAATATCTTGTGATCCTATATATTGCGTGATCTTACATCTTTTGTGACTTATATATTTTGTGAGGGGTGATTTTTTATCCTAGATCTTTTTCTTACATTTTATACTTGATTTTTTTAAACCTTTTTTTAAAACGTTCCCTAACTTTGTTACTACACTTGCAGGACATGGTTCAGTGTGATTCTGGAGGAAGTGGACCAGGACTTTGTGTCCCGCCTACTGCCAGTACTGACTGGAGCGTACAGGTCTTGTGTACGGCATACTGGAATACAAGAGCGATATGCGGAGGTGAGAGAATGGGGAGGCAGTGTTGTAGTGCTGGGACCTGGAGGTTAGAGAATGGGTAGGCAGTGTTGTAGTGCTGGGACCTGGAGGTGAGAGAATGGGGAGGAAGTGTTTTAGGGCTGGGACCTGGAGGTGAGAGAATGGGGAGGAAGTGTTGTAGGGCTGGGACCTGGAGGTGAGAGAATTGGGAGGAAGTGTTGTAGGGCTGGGACCTGGAGGTGAGAGAATTGGGAGGAAGTGTTGTAGGGCTGGGACCTGGAGGTGAGAGAATTGGGAGGAAGTGTTGTAGGGCTGGGACCTGGAGGTGAGAGAATTGGGAGGAAGTGTTGTAGGACTGGGACCTGGAGGTGAGAGAATGGGGAGGCAGTGTTGTAGGGCTGGGACCTGGGTGAGAGAATGGGGAGGAAGTGTTGTAGGGCTGGGACCTGGAGGTAAGAGAATGGGGAGGCAGTGTTGTAGGGCTGGGACCTGGGTGAGAGAATGGAGAGGCAGTGTTGTAGTGCTGGGACCTGGAGGTGAGAGAATGGGGAGGCAGTGTTGTAGGACTGGGACCTGGGTGAGAGAATGGGGAGGGAGTGTTGTAGTGCTGGGACCTGGAGCTGAAAGAATGGGGAGGCAGTGTTGTAGGGCTGGGACCTGGGTGAGAGAATGGGGAGGCAGTGTTGTAGGGCTGGGACCTGGGCCAGTATTTAACACCAAATTTTATCTTAAAGTCTAAGAATAAATTCATCAGTGTTGTGTTCAAAATGGTGACATATTTCAACTATTTTGGGTGAGACAGGTTTTTGTGCTGAGAATTATAACATGATACTCCAAGATCATCCTTGTGGACAAAAATTAATTGATTTAAAATTTTAATCCAATTATTAGCAATCAAAAAAGAATTTGTATGCATTGTTATCCCCCACCATAGGCGGAGGGATATTGTTTTGGCGTTGTCCTTCCGTCCATCCGTCTTTCCGTCCGTCCTTCCGTCCGTCTTTCCGTCCGTCCGGAGCCATATCTTGGAAGTGCTTTGGCGGATTTCATTGAAACTTGGTATGAGTATATATATATGGATAACAGGATGATGCACGCCAAATGGCATTGTACACCATCTGTTAATAACAGAGTTATGACCCTTGGTATCTTGAAAAAATGCTTTTTTTGTGTGTCCGGAGCCATATCTTGAAAGTGCTTTTGCCGATTTCATTGTAACTTGGTATGAGTATATATATGGATAAGAGGATGATGCACGCCAAATGGCATTGTACACCATCTGTTAATAACGGAGTTATGGCCATTTGTATCTTGAAAAAATGCTTTTTTGATTGTCAAATATAACACTTTTGTTTCCAGAAGCATATTTGCGGGGGATATCAATTCAACGAATTTGCTTGTTAAAAATATATCTGCATAACAAAAATTTAATTATTACAATATAAAGAATATATTATTCAAAAGCGAAACTGTCGTTTGAAAAGTGTTATTACCCCCATTACCGTTGGTAATAGACCAGTTTCACAATACTACCGCTGTTGCTATTTTTAGATATCATGTGACGCGTCGAATTTCAGAACGAGGCTGAACGTGTATAGATTTGGCAGAGCATATATCGATGATTATAAACCAGTTGATTTTTATTAATTACATTCGCGATTTTCATGAGCACTGACACTGGTTACAATGACGGCAAACATATGCATACAAGGATGTGTTGTTTAATAATAAATTGATGAGGGGTTATGACATAAACATTCTCACACCTGTCATATTTCAAAGCCATAGCATATAGTACCACTAGTGTAGATCTATACCGTATACATTTTATTTAAATTCAAGATACCCATTGTCATCAGAGCAAATGTGATCTGTAGAATAAACATTGATAATTGCTACAAACAAAGATATACAAAAGTCGTATAATACAAAACGTTATTATATAACTTAAATTCTCAAAGGAATGTTTGTCGGTCTGTAATATTTTTCGCGAACGATCGAACGTGTCAAATGTGTGTTGACTCAATCATAAGAAAAAGCAATAGAAAATGCAAAGCACATGAACTGTTTAAATGTTGTGTCATTTTTCGTTTAACTGTATTAAATGTTCTTTTACAGTGAAAGACAATATTTAAGAATTCTTTTATACAGGTGAAAAAATGAACGTGGAGCAAACTGAACTGTCTATGCATGCACCTTGATTTCTCTTTAAACGTGATTATAAGTGATAACTATAATTATGTCACATCATGTCAAAAATCTCTCTTGTGTGTGTGTGTCTTTATTTTTCGGAAACATTCTTTAACCCCTTTGTGGTCAATGAAAATGCTTGTTTTAATTGTGTTCTTTCATACACTAACGAACACTCTTTATAAGACTGTGTTAAGACGGAGTTTTATTTTAGCGGTACCCGCTAGATAGGTTTCGTGTTTAGCATAAAAGCTAATAAATATTTCAAATGTATTTATAAGTATAAAGCACTTATTTATGTATCCGAACATTCTTTGACAAGGAAAATCGTTCCAACGCTAATTTTGACAAGGCAGATATTCGTTCATACGTTGTTTTTACTACCCGTCATTCATTCCCACGCTATTTAGACATCCCGCACAATCGTTCCAACATTATTTTGACAGACCGGATATAAATATTCCTACATAGTTTTAAGGCCCAGATTTCTGCAATGTTTGGCAAATTACAGATCTCAGTGTAAGTTGATATATTTGATTATGATTTAACGTTATCATTCTCATGATCGCGATAAAATCTAACAACAATATAAAGTATAACACAAAATATGAGATTTTTTTTTTAACTACATTTATTTTAATAACGAAATATTAAAGTACCGGATAAAATGCCCAGAGTGTTGATATCATATTATTTTGATAAAATGTGATAATAATGACCGGGATAGCAATTATTCAGGTACGAATCTTCGGGCTGTCCAAATAACAAAAGAACGAATGTCCGGGCTGTCAAAATTATGTAGGAACCATTATTTGCATTGTCAAAATAACAAAGGCACGAATGTTCAGGTTGTTGAAAAACATAGGAACGAATGTCCGCATGTGAAAAATAGGCTAGGACGAATGTCCAGCATTCACTGTATTATTATGATTAAACTGGCTAATATATACATGTATACTGTATTTAGTTTGAGTATTTGGCGTTACATTATTCTTAGGAATGACAACGTAATACTTCTACCATGATAAGACATTGGGGTACCATACATGGTGTTCAATTACCAGGCATCTACTACGGGTGGTTTATGACACCATGCTGTTGTTTAGTATTTGTCGGCACAGTATCTGATCATAACGAGATAATGGGTTTATCCGGAACACAGGGGCTATTAAACCACAGATGTATCAATAAACAAGATAGATCTTTATTCAAACAGCGTGATAAAAAAGCTCTAACAAAGCGTGTCAAATGTGTGAAAAATGGAGAAAAATAAGTAGGGGATTACTTTAACCAAGACAATTTATTTCATGTATTGACACTTATAATGTGAAGTACATATTTATTTAAATTATTCTGACAATATCATATTGTGTTTTTAAGTCGTTACATCACCGAATTTTCAAAAGAGTTAAAGGTTGAAATCAGATGCGGCGTTGCGCGGGACTATTTATACACGTTCAGCCTCGTTCTGGAATTCTGGGAGTCACGTGACTTTGCGCTCTTATCAATTTCGGCCTATTGTGAAAAGGGTCTATTATACCCCAATTACCTTTGGTAATGGGGGCTATATAGGAGTCACTTTGTTGGTCTGTCGGTCCGTCGGTCTGTCCCGAAATTTCATGCGATTTTCACCAAACTTGGTCGCAAGTTGTATTTAGATGATGTTTATGTCAAGTTTGAATATGGGTCATGCCGGGTCAAAAACTAGGGCATGGGGTCACTTTGTGTGTTTTAAACTGCAAGATTGTCCGGACCATAACCATGTCATTAATTAGATTTTAAAATTACTTGGTACATTTGTTTACCATCATGGGACGGTGTGTCGTGTGAAAAAAGTATGTCGATATCTCCAAGGTCAAGGTCACACTTGGAGTTTAAAGGTCAAACGCTTGTCCGGGCCATAACTTTATCATTTATTGTGAGATTTTAAAATCATTTGGCTAATTTGTTCACCATCGTTGGACGGTGTGTCGCGCGAAAGAATTACGTCGATATCTCCAAGGTCAAGGTCACACTTTGAGTTTAAAGATCAAAAATGGCCATAAATGAACTTGTCCGGGCAATTACTATGTTGTTCATTGTGAGATTTTAAAATTATTTGGCACATTTGTTCACCATCATTGGACAGTGTGTCGGGCGAAAGAATTTCGTTTATATCTCCAAGGTCAAGGTCTTACTTTAAGTTCAAAGGTAAAAAATGGCCATAAATGAGCATGTTCGGGCCAAAACTATGTTGTTCATTGTGAGAATTTAAAATCATATGGCACATTTGTTCACCATCATTGGCCGGTGTGTGGCGCGAAAGAATAACGTAGATATCTCCAAGGTCAAGGTCACACTTTCAGTTCAAAAGTAAAAAAATGCCGCAAATGAGCTTGTGCGGGCCATAACTATGACGTTCATAGTGAGATTTTAAAATCATTTTGCACATTTGTTCACCATCATTGGACGGTGTGTCGCGCGTAAGAATTACATCAATATCTCAAAGGTCAAGGTCACACTGTGAGTTTAAAGGTCAAAAATGGCCATAAATGATCTGGTCCGGGCCATAACTATGTCATTCATTGTGAGATTTTAAAATTACTTGGTAGATTTGTTCACAATCATTGGACAATGTGTCCTGCCAAAGTATTATGTCAATATCTCCAAGGTCAAGGTCACACTTGGAGTTCAATAGTGGAAAATGGCCATAAATGAGCTTGTCCGGGCCATAACTATGTGATTCATTGTGAGATTTTAAAATGACTCTGTACATTAATTTTGTTCACAGTCATTGGACGGCATGTCATGCGAAAGAATTCAAGAGTGCAAAGGTCAAAATGGCCATAAATAATAATGGCATAATAATTCTTAAAAATCGCCATAAATTTACTCCTCTTGTTTTGTGAAGACAGCATGCATAATAGTCTGTGTCAATGCGGCAGGTTGGGGTAAACGTCATGTCTGTGACAAAGCTCTAGTTATATTTATGCCCCCCTTCGAAGAAGAGGGGGTATATTGCTTTGCTCGATGTCGGTCGGTCGGTCTGTCGGTCTGTCGGTCCGTCCACCAGGTGGTTGTCAGACGATAACTCAAGAACGCTTGGGCCTAGGATCATGAAACTTCATAGGTACATTGATCATGACTCGCAGATGACCCCTATTGATTTTGAGGTCACTAGGTCAAAGGTCAAGGTCACGGTGACCTGAAATAGTAAAATGGTTTTTGAATGATTAATCAAGAACGCATATGCCTAGGATCATGAAACTTCAGTGGGTAGATTGATCATGACTTGCAGATGACCCCTATTGATTTTTTTTTTTTATGTTTTCTTTTCCCTAATAAATCAGTTTATAAACAACTCATCATTCTTATTGACTTGAAATGAAAGGATAGATGATATGTTATTTCTCAAGTTACTTCATTTTACTGCAGAATCATAGCAGAGAACACAGTGCGTCTGCTCAAGAAGTTTCCTCAGACTGTCGTCCAACAGCGAGATGAAATCGCAGAATTCTTGTCTCAGACGCGTAACATCACCGGGAGAGAGGCTTTCTTTTGTCAGCTGGTGAGTTCGGCATATCTACTTAAAGATGTAATATTTGTATGGCTGCAACTTAGATAAATATTTATGGTAATGCATATAAATATAATAATCACAAACAAAGTCGAGATCCAATATTTGGACAATCATCTATATCAGCTCAATAAGAAATTATGTTCTAATAAACAGGTTTTGAATGTAAAGAGCATGTTGTACATACTTTCTTTCAGCAGTTGTAGTATGGTTTCTTGCAGATTGTTACAAGGACAGTTTCAATGTGCTGTTTTGATTTTTGTATGTGAAGATGGTATCATACAAAACAGATCTATGTCATACAAAATTCAGGGAATAATAACAGATTTATATCTTGCAATAATTTTGTTCAATTTTAAATGATATGTGTGATAATACACATTTACAAAGTAGTGTTTCTGTTCATGTAGAAGTAGCAATCTGAGAGTAAATTGAGTGAAGTAAAAAATAAAGTGGTTCGTCTCAATTCTGTAACGCATGAACGTTTATGTAGTTATACTAAAAGTTTTTTACCAAGTTAATTGATGTCATAATATTTTGTTGTCTGTCAGGTGTGGGGTGTAGGGGAGTACCTGTCTAATGCCTACAGTCCAGCCTGCACGGCAGAGGTCATTGGTCACATGTACGAGACCCTTGAGCTGCTCACATATGAGGTCATTGCCATCACTGGTTCTACCCGCGCTTCACAGGCTCCTTTCTCGGTGCAGGTCGTGTCCACACTAATGTCAGCTCTTGCAAAGGTCAGTCAACACTGATCTCAGCACTTTCAGTCAGGATGCGTTCAAGATTGGAATAAATGAGATGTGTACAGATGCACATTTACAGGCAGTTTTTAATGATTTTTTTTATAATTAATGTTTAGCTTATAAACCAAAACGACTGTTGGTGTATGCATGTTTACATGCAGAAAAAATAGACATTTATTAGCTCATCTATTTATTGAAAAATAAATTATGAGCTATTGTCATCACCTTGGTGTCGGCGTCCGGTTAAGTTTTGCGTTTAGGTCCACTTTTCTCAGAAAGTATCAATGCTATTGCATTCATACTTGGTACACTTACTTACTATTATGAGGGGACTGGGCAGGCAAAGTTAAGATAACTCTGGCGTGCATTTTGACAGAATTATGTGCCCTTTTTATACTTAGAAAATTGAAAATTTTGGTTAAGTTTTGTGCTTAGGTGCATTTTATTCCTTAAGTATCAAAGCTATCGCTTTCATACTTGCAACACTACTAACTATCATAAGGGGACTGTGCAGGCAAAGTTATGTAACTCTGACTGGCATTTTGACCGAATTATGTGCCCTTTTTATACTTAGAAAATTGAAAATTTGGTTTAGTTTTGTGTCCACTTTATTCCTACAGTATCAAAGCTATTGCAACACTTATTAACTATCATAAGGGGACTGTGCAGGCAAAGTTATGTAACTCTGACTGGCATTTGGATGGAATTAAATATTTTTTTATTTTTTTTTTAAGATCATCTCACAAATGACCACCACACCCTCACACTATACCCCCCCCCCCCCCCCCCCCCCCCTCACCCTAACCCCCCCCCCCCAATTTTTTTTTTGAAACGGTTAAAAAACACAAATATTTATTTTTATTATTTTATTTTTGAAATACCGTCCAACCATCGCACCCAAGAAGCCCCTCCCCCCCACCCCTCCCACCCCCGAATTTTTTTATTTTTTTTTGCATTTTTTTTCGCATTTTTGGAAGATAATGTAATAAATGTCCACACCCCCACACTATACACCCCTCTTCACTCCACCCCTCCCTCCTTTGTGATTGAAATTGAGAGTCGCTTCATGGCGGTTCTCTTGTTTTTTCTTTTAACAGCATTAATAAAAGTGCATGACTCTTTATTTTGTTTCATTTGTTAATGAGACTCATGTTTTTCTGTAAGTAGTCAGGATTTTCCTGAAGTATCTACGGGTCCTTTCAATTGACCTATTCCCGCAGCAAAATGGTTAAAAAAGTCCCAATGTCCCAATAAACTCCCAATTTCCAAAAAATGAATGAAAATTTTATTTTATTTTTGAAAAGCAGTATTGTATGATTAAAACCTCAATTTTATTTCAATTCATTGCATCTAACAAAGTCTAGTACTATAATTTATATAATTGTGTTCTTATAACTTGAATTATTATAAAGATTTATATAAGATTAGTTTTTCCCAAATTAGACAACTTTTTTGAGCACAAAAATCCCAATTCCAAATTTGCATTTTTTCCAAAAAGGCGGGGAAAAGTTCTGGCGGTGAATTATTGTTGCTAAACTATGTCTTTTTTTCTTGTATAAAAGATAATTACCCAAGCCACTTTAAAAATGCCACATTGACTAATGCTTCAATTGAGGGAAAATTCACCAACATTCAGAGGAATAATATTTTATAAAAGATTCAATTTTCAGCTGAATTTTTGTGAATATGCCAAAGTGTATCAATTTGCATTATTTAAGCCAATCATACATTTGGAGTGTCATGTCTTAAAAACGTAATAACATTATAAAGTTATACAAAAGAGTAAGTTATTGTTTTGTGTTATTTTATACAAGTACATGATGGTTTTTGTGATTTTAGATAAATGAACATTAAAGCTGAATCAGTAACTGGGGTAGAGTTCAAATTTTCTGTAGTCCCGTTGTGGTCAGTTGTCTTTATTTGTAACAACTATTTCAGTTGTCCAGTCGCTGCCAGGACTTGATTCCGCGAGCCATTCTCTGTCTGACCAAGGTCTCTAAGCAACACAGCAACGACATCGTGGACCCCATTGACCAAGAAATCCTGCTTAACAAGGCCCACGAGTTGATTAACCTACTGAAAATACCAAAGTAAGTGCGGTAACTCTGCAGGAATTATTTTAAGTCGACTTGCAGAAAGCTCTTTATAGATATCAAGGTCACACTTATAGGTCAAAGGTCAAATGTAGGTTAATTCAGCAATTGTGGACTGTTACTTTGTTCGCAATGTGGGTGGAACATGTCAGGTGTTAAACCCGTATGCCTTGCACAAAGTTCAGGGTCACACTTACTGGTCAAGGTATATTTTAGGCTTAATACAACAAGTCTTGACTGAAACTTTGTCCAGGCTTCAAGGCTACAATGTTCACAGTGTGGAGATAGGATGTTGTGTAAAATCCTTTTTTTAATTTAAAGGTTATGGTCACAATGAAGAAGTCTATGGTCAAATATGGCATAATACAACTTATGGAGACTTGTGGAGACATGCTCATGTCCCAAATTTAAAGGTCAAGGTTTTACTTAGAGGTCAGATAAAACCATAATATGAGACTGTCTGCACTTGATGCCTTTTCATTCATTATGAGGCACACACAAAAATACCACTAGTATTCACCATGTGGGAAAGATAAGACCAGTTATTAAGCAGAAAGGTCAATGTCACACTAAGAGGTCAAAAATAGGTAAAGTAAGCTGTTTGGCCTTTAGCGTCATTGTTTATCCAGCAATTGTACAATCAAGTGCCAACAAATTTTCTCAATTAGTAGCCAGTAATCCCCTTTGCTCAAAAATGGTCACAGTTTAAGGTAAGTGGTCAAATATGGGCATCCTGCAGCTAATGGAGTCTGATACTACATTACAATTGTAAAATTACATTCTCTGAATTATTGTTTACCGTTTGGAAAAAATGTATGTATGAGCTGTGTCAATCATAAAGTTCATAAGGTAAATGTTCAAGGTACACATTTACAAGACATGAGCTGTCTAATCTAGTGTCTGTTGTGGTGACTGGTACACAGTTACAAGACATGAGCTGTCTATTATAGTGGCTTTTGTGGTGACTGGTACATAGACATGAGCTGTCTAATCTAGTGGCTGTTGTGGTGACTGGTACACATTTACAAGACATGAGCTGTCTAATATAGTGGCTGTTGTGGTGACTGGTACACATTTACAAGACATGAGCTGTCTAATATAGTGGCTGCTGTGGTGACTGGTACACATTTACAAGACATGAGCTGTCTAATATAGTGGCTGTTGTGGCAACTGGTACACATTTACAAGACATGAGCTGTCTAATCTAGTGGCTGTTGTGGTGACTGGTACACATTTTCTGGAGGTCATTTTGTTTCCTATATCTAAGCTTATTGTAGTTGGCTGACATATGGTGCCAATGTTAAATCTTCTTCTTTCAGTTTTGCCTCTGTGATACTGAACCCATCACCGAGTCTGGAAACTGACAGGTATGACTCTTTAAGAACAACAGCAGCTGTTGAATTTAATTGAGTATAGATGTATCATGATTTTGCCACTGTCATAGACCTGGGATAAGATTTGTGTCACCTGTCAATCTGTCAATAAAGATGGTCAGTAGACCATTTCATTTCTACATGATAGCTACTGGGCATGATTTCCCTGTTTATCATTGGAAAGATGATTGTTTGGGAGGGAAAGAACTTGCCTATCGAAAAAGAATTGAATTGATCAAAGAGCAAGGTCATAGGGACCATAAACATGGAATTTACTTTTGCTCAATATTTGATAACGTGGCCTACAATCTTCTAAATTGATGTGCTGATTACTTAGAATAGATATTAAAAATATTTTTCCGGTGAACATTAAAAGATCCGCATGTAATATGGAAGTTATTTTGCATGATATTTTGTTTACCCTTTTATCCTATAAATTAAGTTGTTGATTAGTCTATATGTATCATTCCTTACACCAAGAGACTTTTCTTTCGATCAAACCCACAGTACCAGCACTTGTCTCAGAGATGATGCATACAAGGATTAACAATTAGGAACTTAATTTACTCAGATATTACTCTTCACTAGAGGAGTAGTTACTCGCAAGATCCAATAGTCAATTTCATACTTGAGGTTGCTGGTACTGTAAAGCACGCCACTTTTGTCAAAGCATCTGTGTCAATGGTTGTTTTAGTTGAATTGTCAGTATAAATGATTGTGCAATACTTGTTGTTCTATGGTTTGTATGTAAGGAGACCATGTTCAGTTCAGGTCTTGCTGGTTTTTGTCCCCTACCGGTTTCACCGGAGGGGACTCATGGTTTGCGCTCTGTGTGTCTGTCTGTCTGTCAGTCCATCACACATTTCTAAATCCTGCGATAACTTAAAAAGTTCTACATATTTTTTCATGAAACTTGAAAAATGAATAGATGGCAATATGGACATTATGCGCGTCATTTCATTTTGTTCCTATGTCAAAAATTCTGGTTGCTATGGCAACAAATATATATATATATATATAAAAAAATAAAATAATTATCTGACAATGGTGAAGCCGATAGGGGACATATATTGCTTGGCAATAGTCTTGTTTTTATTTAAGTGCTCAATTATTTTAATACCAACTAGCAGGCATGGTTCACTGTGCAAACATTTAGACTGATAAGAGACAAGATTTTAGTTGTTTTTTAAATGTTAATCTAAAATTACAAATAACGATTTTTGCAATTATGACTTCATGTGTTGGAAGATTGCGAAATAATGTATCACCTATGAGACCATGTGTTTGGCATTAGCATGTTTTGTACCCCATGGCCTTTTTGTCAATCCCACTTGCGGAATTCATCATATAGCTGTCACATTTTATTGAGTTTATGTGTGTGTATGTGCATCCAACCAAGTTTGTGGAATGCATCATGTAGCTGTCTCAACTGTTATGTTATCATTCATTCAACCATTTTAAAATAAATGATAAAACACATGCTTTCAATGTGAATACAGACTTGTGTGTATAATATAAGGTTACTAGCTCAATGGTCATGGTTAGGTTTAGAGGTCAAAATTGGGCATTAAGATAGTATGCATTGACTGCAACATTGTCACTTTTGAAATAACTTACCATAAATATTCACATTTTGAAGATTGTCTGATGTGTGTAAAACCTGTGCCCCCAAGCATAAAGGTCAAGGTGACACTTAAGAGGTCAAAATGGACAGCATTGCCATTGAACAGCTTGTTAATTAATGATAAGCATTCTCAACAGCGATCATCATGTTGCCACCAGGCATCCAAACATGTTATAGGTCATACTTTGAGGTCAAAGGTCAGAACACACTAATAATTTTCAAAGCTTCTAATCTAAGTCTTAGATATATGAGAGGCAATTAATTACCTTAGGTATAAGATATTCATGAAATTAGGTATAAATGTACATTCTTCTTGGTGTTTATGTTAAGGCTGATTATATTTTTGGTCTTCTTAATATTGGCCTTCTTGTTTTTATTCTCCCATCCAAGATGGTGAGGTAGTATGGCTTTCCACTCTTTAAATAAAACGATTACCATGCGATGACAATGCGCCCTTCGATCACTTTACTACATGACATGTTTGTGGGTACAATGTCTTCTTAACTCAATTGACTCTCATCAGTATCAAACCATGTTCAACATTCAATATTTTGTTTATCTTGATTGCTATCAACTTAAAGTAGGTTCATAACAAAAAGCTCTTGTCCATTTTGCAGAGTTCATGAAGACGGTGCTTCCCTGGCCTCCATTTTAAGGACTACACACAGATTGGCGGCACCCTCTGTTTGAATATGGCCTAAACTGGCAAATTGTGTTATTTATTTCATTCTTTAACTGTATATTTGTCACATAATGGATACATTTTTAGTATTGATTAAGTTTATTTTGAATATGTAAAAAAAGTGCAATAAACTGTTTGTAACTGTCGTTTCTCTTTTTTATTTTATACACCAGTCGTGTTTTAAACTTCTGAGCAGGAGTGCTAAGTGGTTAGGGGACTACACGTGCATTGCATCGTCGATAAGCTTTTTTACGGCAACAACTGCCTGAATCGGTCTTAAATGTTTAAATACTATTATGACCAAATACCAGTTTTGCTATATGTTTCCGTTCCTTTCATTTTTTGGATTGGAAATGGGGGAAAAAATAACCCAAAATTGATAACAAAAACAAGAGATGTGTTTGTCAGAAACACAATGCCCCCTCTTGCGCCGCTTTGAAATAAAATTTCAATATATCATTTGGCAGGTTTAGAAAATATCTCCCTTTTCAAGCTTATTACTTCCCTTGGATTGTATTTTTTGACTTGACCTTGAAGGATGACCTTGACCTTTCACCACCTAAAATGTGCAGCTTTATGAGATACACATGCATGCCAAATATCAAGTTGCTATCTTCAATATTGCAAAAGTTATGCCCAATGTTTAAGTTTTCGGACGGACGGACAGACAGTTCAACTGCTATATGCCACCTTACCGGGGGCATAAAAACACTGAAGATTGAGGGCGGGGACAGAGTCTATCCATACAAACTACTGACAAAAGAAAACAGATGATATAATTCAGAATAAATATTTGTTCTTATGATAATTACATACATCTACAAACATAACAATTTTATGTAATTGCATTTTTATAATATAAAAATTAACTGCAATTTTTTTACAAACTTCCGACCCCATTTGAAACTAAGGAATTCCAAGAAAGAAATATCCCAATCAAACAATCATCTAACACAATCATTGAAACAAAAATGACAGCTACAAACATATATAAAATACATACATATAATATGTTAACCAAAATTTCTAAACTTCCACATTTGATGAGTACATATCCTGATTTTTTCAAATCAGAGCTCCAGATAAGATTTGGATTTTAGTAAATACCCTTTTACATTTCATGAATGTCATTTAGAAATTGGGATAAGTAGGACGTAATAGTCTGCATAAGAAAATAATAGTGGGGATAAAGATAAACATTGAATCCTGCCAAAAGGAAATTTTGACGTTTCTTTAATCTCAAAACAATAGTCCAAAATGTATTTATTTGACCACTGCTAGTATTGTATAATATTTATTAATTAATGTACGTACTTCTGAATTCATTGTAATGCCCACTTTAATATGAAGCTCAAAAAATACTATTTGCAAATCTCAATTACTATTTAAAGCTGTTGGTAAATGAGTAAAATACCATTTGACAAGACATTTAATGGGTAAAATACACTTTAGTATAAAATCTTATCTAGGGCTCTGACTCCAATCAAACCGTACATGCTTTATTAAGTAAATTGCTAAAACGTTACATAGCAGCTAAGAAAAAAATGCGCATTTATATAAAAATTCTACTTTTCAAAAATATTTACCCAATCCCTATCAATTTTATCAAAATGCTAATTCATGAAATTATCATTTACAAAGCTTAATAAATGTCAATACTGATGTTTCCAGAACAGACTTATTTTATGAAGGTTCACATTCTGAGCAGCTAATATAATGAGCACTTGTTTTGACAGTTGTTATTTTATTGCACTTTCCTCAACATTTAAAACTTTATTTAATCTACTCTAGTATGAACTTGTATAAACCAAACATAAACAATGTATGACCTTAATAAATAAATTACTGTTGTTTTATCAACAGATCTCTTAATGCTTTAATAAAATTATAAACAAACACCTAAAAATGTTTGAACATTATACATATTTGTTTTTCTTACAGGGCTAATTTTGCTCTCCTGATATTCAAGTTTCAAAACAAAACACTCAGCTTTTTACAAGACAAACAAGCAATGTATTCAAAACACATTCTATCCAATCAATTTTACGCATCAAACATGGTTATGACTCGATCTTTATTTACAAAGCTGATTTGATAAGAATACATCCTCAATGTATGTTCTCGATTATAAAACACTTAAATCTGAAACAATAAAAACTGATTATCATTAATGTTTTGCATTCAAATGGGAATCATTAACAACACTGGGCATGTTTCTTGAGATTCCAAATACGATAAATTGTGTGATTAAATAACTTTAATATTTCATGTTTGTAATGTATGATAAAAATGTGTCCAGATTCCAAGATTCCAAGCTTGTTTTTACTAATCTGACATTAAAATTATTGTGAGCATTAATTTTAAAAACACAAATTAAACGCATATCAAATTGTACTTAACAGTGGACTTTGGCTGCAAGCACATTTATAAACAATTGAAATGCCAAAGTGTAACTAGAATTTGTTACAAACTTGCCCCACCCCCCCCCCCCCTTTGCAAAAAAAACCCACATGTCATAACATTTAGCATGTAGAATGTCTAAGTTAAAAAGGTGCATAACTTTTGTAATGTTTAACATATGTTTCACATGCTCAACTTGATACCCTGAAGAACAATCATGCAAGTTTGAATTCTGTATGTTGAAAAGGGTAAGAGAAGGCCTGCGGACAAGGTTTTCTCTACAAACGGACAGAAAGAAACAATTGTAAAAATTGAATAAAAATTATCAACACAGAAAAATGGATACTAAAGCATATATCTTTTAATAATGAATAGTTAAAAAAACGTGTGTTTATGCCAAAGATTAAAGCATATGTCAATTTATCATATATGCAAAGTTAATTGTAGAAAAGCATTGGTTATTCTTATGTAAAAGAAGCATGTAGCCATGAAGCACTAAAATAAGCTTCAAACCAACATCAAACAAGGGACAAAATTGTCACAAAACCAGGTTTTCAATTAGAAAAAAAAAGTCTGATAAAGGGAGACAACTCAAACTGAACTGATTGTTTATAATTAACCCTCCTTTATTTCAAAATAAATATATTTTTAGTTGTGGGGACCTTGACCTTGGAGATATTGACGTAATTCTTTTGTGCAACACACTGTCCAATAATGGTGAACAAATGTGCCAAATGATTTTAAAATCTCACAATGAATGACATAGTTATGGCCCGGAAAAGCTCATTTATGGCCATTTTTGACCTTTGAACTCAAAGTGTGACCTTGATCTTGGAGATATCGACGTAATTCTTTTGTGCGACACACCGTCTAATGATGGTGAACAAATGTGCCAAATGATTTTAAAATCTCACAATGAACAACAAAGTTATGGCCCGGACAAGCTTGTTCCGCACGCCCGCCGACATTCGCCAATCTAATAACCAGTTTTTTCCTTCGGAAAACCTGGTTAAAAATGAACATACTTAAACATACTTTTTATTGATTTTGAAATTAAATAAATGCATAACCTGCTGACCAGTCCTACCCACTAATGATATTGTTTATGACACATGATACTCAACATGTTTTGCATGCTGCATATCAAAATTACAGAATATGGAAGGTTACATGAAAATATGATTGAAGCAATTCATGAGGCAAAAAGTAATTTATTTTCAATGCAATTACCCCCCCACCCCACCCCACCCCCCTCAAAAAAACTAGTGAATGCTCCCCAATACTCGAGCTTTGTAAAAGGATGGGGAAATAACATAATGCTATTAATATGAAGAGCAGATTTGAGCTGACGGACCGAATAAATTGTACATGCCTACCTTATGAGAATACCAGAGATAAATTTCATAAAACTGACAATAAGTGTGTATGATCTTGTGTAGAAAAGAAGTGCAGGACAGACAGAGGGACATCCAGTACGAGGTTTGTTGAAGATATTTGTTTCTCTCTTCCCTGCCATGAAAAACCCCACCTCAATGCAAAGTACAATTACATCAAAAAAAGAATTTAAACCGACGGACAAAGCAGCCAATATATGTTTCCAACTTCATGAGAGCATAAAAATACTGCCATCGGCACACACATTTGAGGAATTTAGTCAACTTTTGGGTAAAAAGTGAATGATTTTGAAAGCAAAATTGGGCCCATCCTGCTGAATGCTAAATATGTCCAGAAAAACAACTTGACACAGTTATGACAAATTTCCCACAAAGTTGCATGATGTCATATGTAGAAAGTTGTACAATTCTCAGTTGATAAACATTTGTGTAAATGTGCATACATTTTGTAACTGTTAACATCGTATGAGAAAACATATGCAAAAATTGAATTCGAATGTTGTTAAATCCATAGTGGTTCCAGTATAGCCCTTATACACCCTAGCTGGGGTTTGCATCCTACAATAACGTCCTACAATTATACACCCTAGCTGGGGTTTGCATCCTACAATAACGTCCTACAATTCACTGCCACTGCATTCTCTCCAGAGGTTTATCACAGAGTATTCATGCTACAGTCTAGCTCTGGCACAATCTTTAAGCACAGTTATTTGTTCTGAATGTGATATAGTGAGTTTCACTGTGTTTTTAACTGTTATACTTCAAAACCATCTATGTCACCAACATCGGAATGGGTCTGCTCGTTCAATGTGTATGATATCTTGAATTTTAATCTGATCTTTTCCTAAAAACATAAAAACATGTCTTGTTACGGTAAATGCACAACCTGATTTCTACTTACTTACCCTTAACATTTACTAAATACGTAAAATGTGTGCCAAGGTAGTTCAAAAGCCTTCATATAGGCTTGGAAGTTAATGTTCTGTCAAGTTTCAAAGCGATTACTTACTGCTCAGTCCCCTACTTTCCAGTACTGGTTATTATATATAAAACAAAACTATTGCCAAGCAATATATGTCCCCTACTGGCTCCATCATTGTCAGAAATTCCACAATTGTTAGATTAAAAAAAAAAAATTGCCATAGCAACCAGAAATTTTAACGTAGGAACAAAATTAAATGCATAATGTCCATATTGCCATCTATCCATGTTTCAAGTTTCATGAAAAAATATGAAGAACTTTTAAAGTTATCGCAGGATCCAGAAAATCACCTTTTTCAACAGTATTTCTAGTCTATTTGTTGCAATAGAAACCAGATTTTTTATGTAGGAACAAAATGAAATGGCGTGCATAATCTCCATATTGCCATCTATCCATGTTTCAAGTTTCATGAAAAAATATGAAGAACTTTTAAAGTTATCGCAGAATCCAGAAAAGTGTGACAGACAGACTGACTGACAGACAGAGCGCAAACCATAAGTCCCCTCCGGTTTCACCGGTAGGGGACAATAAGTGTTGTAAAATTTAAATATTGTTGCAGTTACATTATGCCTAGCCATAGCTAAATACTGTCACATACAGTAAACATCACAGCAAGACACTTAATTCACCCAAGTATTAAACTGCTTTCTAAGTTTTTGTAATAGACTTGTGTATTTGATCATCATCACAAGCTCTACAATATTGTATCATCTGATAAAAAAGAAAGTGTCACTGAATTATTTTGCTTAATTTAATCCAATTTAAATATAACATCAAAGCTTAATCTTTAGAACACTTAAAAATGGTAGATAATAATTCCATTTGGATGACAACATTTAGTTGACAAGTCTTACATGTTACACATCATTAGGTAGCCTTTAAGATTTTTTTTAAGCCTTAAAAATTTAATTAACAAATTTAAATTTTAAGGTCTTGGTTGTAAGATTTTTTTCACTGTGAAAGTCTTGCCTTTTGAGGGTTAGCTAGTAGCAGGACTTGAGTGATTGCTGATGGTGGAAGGATCGGGTTGAACGCTGGCAAATCTGTTGTAGAAGGGGGTTGAAGCTTCACTTTCATAGCCTGTCAGACGAAATAAAAAAACAACCTTCATTTATTAACCTTGGAATGAACTCTGTTATTTCAAAATGAACTAGAGCTTTGTCACAGACGTGACAAATACCCCCACATGCCGCATTGACACATAATATTTTGCATGTCGTCTTCACAAAAAACAGCGGACACCATGCTCAATTTTTAAAACGCACTAAGTGACCCCTTGACCTAGTTTTTGACCCAGAAAGGCCGATGTTCTAACTTGGCCTTAAGATCATCTCCATAAAACTTCTGACCAAGTTTGGTGAAGATCAGATGTAAACTACTTGAATTAGAGAGCGGACACCATGCTGAATGTTAAAAAACGCACTAAGTGACCCCGTGACCTAGTTTTAGGCCCAGAATGGCCCATGTTCAAACTTGTCCTAGAGATCATTAAGATAAAACTTGTGACCAAGATTGGTGAGGATTGGATGAAAACTACTTGAATTAGAGAGCGGACAACATGGTGAGGTTTAAAATGCACAAAGATACCCCGTGACCTTGTTTTTGACCCGGCATGACCCATATTCAAACTTGAACTAGACATCATCTAAATACAACTTCTGACCAAGTTTGGTGAAGATTGGATGAAAACTACTTGAATTAGAGAGCGGACAACATTGTGATGTTGTGAGTATTAATTATAAAAACACAAATTGAACGCATATCCAATTGTACTAAACAGTGGACTTTGGCTGCAAGCACATTTATAAACAATTGAAATGCCAAAGTGTAACTAGAATTTGTTACAAACTTGCCCCCCCCCCCCCCCCTCCCCCTTTGAAAAAAAACCCACATGTCATAACATTTAGCATGTAGAATGTCTAAGTTAAAAAGGTGCATAACTTTTGCTCAACTTGATACCCTGAAGAACAATCATGCAAGTTTGAATTCTGTATGTTGAAAAGGGTAAGAGATGGCCTGCGGACAAGGTTGTCTCTACACACGGACAGAGAGAAACAGTTTTAAAAATTGAATAAAAATTATCAACACAGAAAAATGGATACTCAAGCATATATCTTTTAATAATGAATAGTTAAAAAAGCGCGTGTTTATGCCAAATATTAAAGCTATATGTCAATTTATCATATATGCAAAGTTAATTGTAGAAAAGCATTGGTTATTCTTATGTACAAGAAGCATGTAGCCATGAAGCACTAAAATAAGCTTCAAACCAACATCAAACAAGGGACAAAATTGTCACAAAACCAGGTTTTCAATTAGAAAAAAGTCTGATAAAGGGAGACAACTCAAACTGAACTGATTATTTATAATTAACCCCCTTTATTTCAAAATAAATATATTTTTAGTTGTGGGGACCTTGACCTTGGAGATATTGACGTAATTCTTTCGTGGGACACACTGTCCAATGATGGTGAACAAATGTTCCAAATTTTAAAATCTCACGATCAATGACATAGTTATGGCCCGGACGAGCTCATTTATGGCCATTTTTGACCTTTGAACTCAAAGTGTGACCTTGATCTTGGAGATATCGACGTAATTCTTTTGTGCGACACACCGTTAAATGATGGTGAACAAATGTGCCAAATGATTTTAAAATCTCACAATGAACGACAAAGAACAAGCTTGTTCCGCCCGCCCGCCCGCCGACATTCGCCAATCTAATTACCAGTTTTTACCTTCAGAAAACCTGGTTTAAAACGAACATACTTAAACATACTTTTTATTGATTTTGAAATTAAATAAATGCATAACCTGCTGACCAGTCCTACCCACTAATGATATTGTTTATGACACATGATACTCAACATGTTTTGCATGCTGCATACTAGTATCAAAATTACAGAATAAGGGAGGTTACATGAAAATATGATTGAAGCAATTCATGAGGCAAAAAGTAATTTATTTTCGATGCAATTACCCACCTTTCCCAGGCACCCCCCCCCCCCCCCCACCCTCCCTCAAAAAAAACTAGTGAATGCTCCCCAATACTCGAGCTTTGTAAAAGGATGGGGAAATAACATAATGCTATTAATATGAAGAGCAGATTTGAGCAGACGGACCGAATAAATTGTACATGCCTACCTTATGAGAGATAAATTTCATAAAACTGACAATAAGTGTGTAAGATCTTGTGTAGAAAAAAAGTGCAGGACAGACAGAGGGACATCCAGTACGAGGTGTGTTGAGGATATTTGTTTCTCTCTTCCCTGCCATAAAAAAACCAACCTCAATGCAAAGTTCAATTACATCAAAAAAAGAATTTAAACCGACGGACAAAGCAGCCAATATATGTTTCAACTTCATGAGAGCATAAAAATACTGCCATCGACACACACATTTGAGGAATTAAGTCAACTTTTGGGTAAAAAGTGAATGATTTTGAAAGCAAAATTGGGCCCATCCTGCTGAATGCTAAATATGTCCAGAAAAACAACTTGACACAGTTATGACAAATTTCCCACAAAGTTGCATGATGTCATATGTAGAAAGTTGTACAATTCTCAGTTGATAAACATTTGTGTAAATGTGCATACATTTCGCATACAAGTTTGGTGAAGATTGGATGAAAACTACTTGAATTAGAGAGCGGACAACATTGTGATGTTTAAAACGCCCTAAGTGACCCCATGACCTTGTTTTTGACCCGGCATGACCCATATTCAAACTTGCCCTAGACATTATCAAGATACAACTTCTGACCAATTTTGGTGAAGATTGGAAAAAAAGTACTTGAATTAGAGAGAGGACAACATGGTGAGGTTTAAAACACACTAAGTGACCCCGTGACCTAGTTTTTGACCCGGCATGGCCCGTGTTCGAACTTGACCTACACAGCATCTTGTTACAACTTCTGACCAAGTGTGGTGAAGATTGGATTTAAACTACTTGAAATAGAGAGCGGACACAATGCTCAATGTGTAAAACGTACTAAGTGACCCCGTGACCTAGTTTTTGACCCGGCAAGGCCCATGTTCGAACTTGGCCTTAAGATCATCCAGATACAACTTCTGACCAAATTTGGTGAAGATTGGATGAAAACTTCTTGAATTAGAGAGCGGACAACATGCAGAATGTTTAAAACAAGTGACTCCGTGACCTAGTTTTTGACCCGAAAAGGCCCATGTTCGAACTTGGATTAGACATCATGTAGATACAACTTCTGACCAAGTTTGGTGAAGATCGGATGAAAACTACTTGAATTAGAGAGCGGACACTTAATACGGACCGACAGACAGACCGACTGACCGACCGACAAGTTCACTCCTATATACCCCCCTAAACTTTGTTTGTGGGGGTATAATTATATACTGTTTTACCATTAAGCTGTAGTTATAAATTTTGCGGATTAGCGAGTTATAAGACAATCTTACATATATAATTGCTTCATTAACATTGATTTTAAAAATAACAAGAAATGTGTTCGTCAGAAACACTATGTCAGAAACACTATGTCTCCTACTGCGCCGCTTTGATTTATTAAAAAAAATTATCATTTGGCAGGAATCAGATAATTATCTCCCTTAAAAGCTTATTACTTCCCTTGGATGTTATTTTTTTTACATTTGACCTTGACCTTTCACCACTCAAAATGTGCAGCTCCATGAGCTACACATGCATGCCAAATATGAAGTTGCTATCTTCAATATTGCAAAAGTTATGGCAAAATGTTAAAGTTGGGGCAAACAAACAAACAAACAAACTATAGTGGTTGGGGACATAAAAATAAACATAATAATACTATTGATTAAATAAAATCCTCCATAATGAAACTGTGTCCATTTTTTGCAAAGTAATGTCCATTCTCAAGTCTTATTTCTACCTTAGGCACGGCTGCCTGAAACACAAAGGCCTTGATGGAGGAGGTATTTGTGCTGATAACAGACACCACCATCACGGTGACATCCTCACGGGGCTTGTTCTTGGTCACCAGGATGAGAACCTTCACACCGTTCTTGTCATACGCTGACACTGGCGATGAAGTGCCTGCAGTACATTAGTCTTTCCATCAACATATACATGAATATTCTTTGAATAGCGTTCATGTTCTTGTGATATGTTCTCTGGTGTAAATGTTTAAATGGCTGTTAGAATAAGTATACTGTACATTTATTTATTAACTTTGACATGAAATTAAGCTGGATGCCAAAAGGAATACACATATCAAAAGACAAGATTTAACTGGAAAATGGCTAATATAAATTATGCATTCGTCCCTCAAAATGTTTCACATATACCGACTTGCAAATAATAATATTATTTATTGATTTATCGTGTGTGCAATTCTGTTCACATTATATTATTATTTTTGTATTATAAATTTACAAAAAACAATGCTTAACATTTTTATAAAAATCACCTCCTATAAGGGCGGATTTGAGAAAAATATTTAAATACTAAATAACCTATAATTCTAAACAGTAATGATGTGCTCCTGGTTTTATTCAAAACCATGAAATTCTGAACCCGTAACATGTCTCCCAAATCTTAAATTTCTGCACATGGGTGCTTGTAAACGGAAATCCCCAGCAGTGTATGAAACAACACATGTATACAGAGAGAAAAAGCTTTATTTATATAATTACTTAATAGAAACAGTCCGACATTTACAGAATGTGTTCCTGCAATGAAGCGTGTTCTCCTTTGGTAAGTTTGAAGTTTTTATAAAGTTATACAGGTTCCTCAGGTATAGGTCCTTTGCAGCTATTGGTTCTCAACTAGTATAATTTGTTTAAAATGCAACCATTTTTATGAGAAAATAAAATACTTAGCAAATATAAAATCATGTTAACCTGGGACAATACTTTCTAATGGCACAAACACATCTGTTAATGGTTGAACTTCCGTAGATTTGGGATTGGTTGACCCCATGGTTGTTGATGTGGTGGATCCTGTAACCGTGGACACTGGTGGAGGATGGATTACCAGGTCAACCAATGGTTGTGTTGGTTGTACGGGCGGTGCAGGATTTGGGACTAAACCTTTTGTGTTTGGTTGACTGGTTGCTAGCTGATTCAAGGTGACCTTAGTGGCTGGCTTTGACCTTAAATTCACAACAATGGGTGAAAAATAAAAATAATGAACATATAGTTTTCAATAGTTTATGTAGGACAAAAGTTAACAAAATACTAAAATCAGTATTAACAGTGAAACATGGCACCCATGACAATATATATATATATATTTACAGTTGTATTGAAGAAACATAAGAAATTTTGTGTTACCACATTGGAAAAATTAATGAATTTGCCACCTTAATCCATCCATTCCTATGAACACTTAAATAAAATATTTAAAGAATGAAGACACATTATTCATTTTCAACAAGGAACAGATAGTTTTATACTTTGCTGCCTTATGGAGTCAAAAACGTGAATACATGTAATACACTGCTATGTTCAAGGGCATATCACTAATGAATGTTTATAATTTTTGCCAGAAAAGTGTCTTGAACATCCACACATTGTGTCAATGACATATAATATTACAAATCAATGCTTGAGAAATGTATAAGGACATTGAAGTTCTCACCACAAACTGCTGCCAATGCCAAAACAGTAACTCCCATACACCCTCTCCCTCACAGGCTTATAAACAAGGGGAACATTAAGATATCATTAGGAAATTAGACCATAGCATTCCTTACTACACTTGAAATTACGAACAACAAAACTGACTTGTTTACAAACAAATAACAAAACCCAGTGATTTGTAGGAATGTTTGTACAGTCCCTTAAACACAGTGATTTGTAGGAATGTTTGTACAGTCCCTTAAACTCAGGGAACATATAAGCCTCATTCTAGGAAAACTGCCCTTAATGCATGTGCATATTAAAGTGTTGTCCCAGATTGGCCTGTACAATCTGCACAGGCTTAATTCTAATCAGGGACGACGCTTATAACGAAAAAATTCCATAGGAGAGGAAAGTGTCATCCCTGAAATGCCTGTTGGGACTGAACAGGCTCATCTGGGATGACACTTTAGGCTGAACAGGCTCATCTGGGATGACACTTTAGGCACATGCATTAAACCCTTTGTTCACATAACAAGGCTCTTATTTACTCCTTAAATCTTTATCTAATTAGTCTGCAACAATCTTACGTACACTTCAAAAGAGTGTTGAGGGGTTTGATCTCCAAGGTTCTGCTGTAGAAGTGTCTTCCCGAGTGTGTCAAGGTCAGCCAGACCTCCGGTCTGAGTAGGGGACATGCAACCCTTCGTGTCAAACACAGACCCTGTGACAGAGAAAAACAGGGGCTGCTTTTGCAAAACAGTTACGGATTACTCATGGATAAACGAAATATGTTATATTAGTTGCTTTAAAAAGATCCAATGGACACTGCGGGACCTAAAGAACTGAAATGCAAGTGAATATTTTAAGTTGAATATTTAACTTTTGACAGACTTTTAGTTCGGATGTATCTTGTGTAAGCTTTATTTTAGGTTAACTGTGCTGAGTCAATTGATGAAATAGAAAATGGAAGTTTTTTTACAGGTCTGCTAACCTTAATACGCAGTTGATATATTATTAATCTACACTACTTAATAATAACATAAATATTCTGAATTTTTAAAGATCTTACTTGTATCATGTCTAAATAATGTCACTACATTATTTAGGATTTATTTCTATACATTTATGTACAAAAGTTGTAAATTGTGTCGAGTGTAAATTAACCTTTATGACCCTCTACCAACTTCATTCAAAGTTGTTTTTTTTTGTTTTTTTCAAAAACATGGCCACCAGGCATGTGAATTTTTTTGTTGTCTAGCTGTGTAGAAATCTTTCTTGTCCAAAACAGTTGCCTGGATTTCAAAATAAGTTAAGTTTACCTGGATGACCACCTACCAAATTGTTGAAATTATTGTTTATAAATTCGCTTAATCAAAAAAAATGATTGAAACATACAGTTGAAAGTAAGGTTTTGCCATTATTTGTTAAACAAATGGCTAAATCCAGATAATGATTAAATCTAATATCTGTAAGCAAGGTTTCTGCAGCACTGACATACCTGACGACCCTGCAGCCATGGCAACAGGAGCATGGTTCGCTATCAGGCCTGTCTGCACCTGCAGGGCAGTAGACTGGGTGGGGTTGAGGGGATAGCTAAACCCCAGATTAACCCTCGGGGCAAAGTGACTGACCCCCGGGGCAAAGGGGCTTGCCATGGAAGGGGGGTGGTGACCCACACCAGCCATTGGATGGCTGTACATGAACTGCAACATAGAGTGTACATGAGGATTATACTTAAAAATAATAGTTGATGAATTTGGGGTTATTGCTCTTCAAACAATGACTAAGAGTTGTTATGCCTATGAATTGAAATCTTGAGAGTAAGCCAGACAAATTTAAATAGACAAAGTTTGAAATAATAAATTGTTTTTAAGTGCCAATATAATTTGTTTTTAAACCAAGATGACACAATTTTTTCAATTGAGCTGACCACTCAATTTGAGTATTCTGTGCTAAATTGATTGGAACTTCATTTTGTAAATGAAGTATTGAGTACTTTTACAAGCATCATTTGTTGTTGTTTACAGAAAGTTCAGTGAGATTCATATTAGACTTTGTATCGACAAACATGTAAGACAAGCATGGGAGGGTAATATACAGAACTTAAAAGCAAATAACTTGAATCAAATGATAACATGAGGGCCATGGGCCCTAAGGCGCTCACCTGAGAACACAACAAACTGAACTATTCTGGGAAGGTGGAGTTCAAAATAATAAAAGTAGTTTATACAGAAAGGCGTACATACTTAACTTGCGCTTTATAGTTCGATTATTTAGTGTAAAATCTTCAAAAGAGGACGAGTGCTGAGCAGACAGACTTAGTGTGCTCTATTATTAAAATACCTTTTCACTGTTTTTGCATTCAAAGTTATTGATAACAATGATACTCTGATTTTCAAGTAATACTGCATTTCACATATCATACATGACGTCTGTTATATAAAATTAATTAGAATAATGGTATTTCTGACTTCCACATAATACTGTATTTCACATATCATCCATGTAGGCCTACATGACTTTTGTATATCAATCTGTATTTATGATTTAAAATGAAATTTCATACTTCATTTAAGAGTTATTTTTTGTTAATTATTCACATTTGTAAGTGTTGTTTGTAAACAATTCCTCTATGCTTCTACTCTTTATTTACAACCAATGCGAAACTAAAATGCATTTAAATTGTGAAATTTATTCTCAAATACAAGCTGCATTTAATAGCATAAGTATCGCAAATAGTTGGTTTTAAGTACATTTTCTCTATCTATTTAATTCTTGAACAAAGTATATCTGTGATATGATATGTGTACATGTAGACACGATAGTTTTTTGTCAATAAATGTTCAACAGTAAAGTTGGAGAATATTTCAATCTATTTTTTATTAATCAATATAATTGAATTTTGACAAAAGTTGTTGCCTAAGCTGTAAAGGATTTTTTTACGTACTTTGTGATAGTTATAAGTTAAATAATAGCCATATTGAGTAAGTTCAATCAGGCATCACTGTACTTAAAGCTAAGAAATATGAAATATCATGTCAATTAAATTTATATATATTGTATAAACCTTTTTTGGAAATATACATAAAGTATAAATTTTGCTATTTCAAGAGCTTGCTTCAATGTTGTAATCTGTTCTTTTTATGCAGTCAGCATGATGATTTTTATACGAAAATAAATGCCAGACAGATGTATTTATGTGTTTATCTCTATATTGATACCACTGAATAGCAATTGCTGTTCACTGCAAAGGGCTGTAAACAAGGGGTTATGCATCAATTAACTGTCAGAGATAATGAGGTACCTGCTGTGGCTAATGGTTATTTCATTGGTTATTTCATTGGTCTGCGGTCATTAAATTACATGCAACAAAATGTGTGAAAAGTGGCCAGCACAGTAATTTGGGGCCTGACTCTAAACTGAATTTAGACACAGTCAATAGAGAATTAATTAGTTGCTGATAAGCAGGTAGATGAATGGGCATGATTTATTTAATATTATGAATATCATAATACATGTATGCATAAGTTTCATTCAACGTGTACATTGGTAATTTCTTAGTAGAGTGTAAAGAAGGTTACACTATAAAGCAATTTAAAGCCATGTTTTTCAACAGACTACAACCATAAAGGAACTCTGCCTAGATATCATTACAAGATATCCATACAACCAATGTTTTGACCAAGTTTCATGATGATTGGACAAAAAATGTGACTTCTAGAGTGTTCACAAGCTTTTTTACTATATAAATATAAGGAAAAAGACCCCCCCTGGACGCCATGTTTTTTTACCGACCCAAACCATTTTCGAACTCAACTGTCATATCCAGTAAAAATATGTTCTGACCAAATTTCATGACGATTGGACCAAAAATGTGATTTCTAGAGTGTTTACATGCTTTCACTATACACACAGAGAAAAATGCCCCGCCTCCTGGCGGACATGTTTTTCACCAATCTCGACCATTTTCACACTCATCTGAGATATCAATGAAACCAATTTTTTGACCAAGTTTCATGATGATTGGGCAAAAATTGTGACTTCTGGAGTGTTCACAAGGTTTATCTATAGCCATATAAGGAATACTGCCCCGCCCCCTGTTGGCCATGTTTTTCAACGGAACGGAACAATTTTTTAACTCAACCAACATATCATTAAGACAAACATTTTGACAAAGTTACATGAAGAATGGGCATCAAATGTGACTTCTACAGTGTTCACAAGGTTGTTTTTTTTCTTTACCTAATGACCTAGTTTTTGACCGAGCATGACCCAGTTTCGAACTCAGTCGAGGTATCATTAGGACAAATGTTCTGACTAAGTTTAATGAAGATCACACAAGAAATGTGGCCTCTAAAGTGTTCACAAGGCAAAATGTTGACGACGCAGGCACAACGGACGACGGACAAAAGGCTATCCCAAAAGCTCACCATGAGCACGTTGTGCTAATAAAAAACACAGATGCACAATTTCATCACTATGATAAAGAATACTGCATGAAGCCTTGAATTTTGAACAATTTAAAGTTTACTCTCAACCTGTTGTTGTTGTGGTTGAGGTCCGGCCGATGCCGAGGCAAATATGGAGTCAAGGTCGTTCAAAAGACTGTTATCTGTGGATGACGTTATCTGTGTCGAGCTGGGGGAACGCAGTCCTAAAAAAGAACCTTTCTACTGATATAACTGCTAATATATACTTTGTATATAACATTTTAAGCATCAGGAATTGATTCAACAGTATACTGCATACATTGTTCCGTTTGTCAAGTCATCAGTCAAACGATTAATCAATGATTAACAGATATCATTTGTAATGCCTTGATATCAATTTTCAAACAATAAATCAATCCTAACTGGATTATCATTTATCAACCTATCAATTTATGGTTAGTGGCTATCATTTGTGTAACCATCAATCAATGGTTAGTGGACATCATTTGTGTGACCATCAATCAATGGTGAGTGGATACCATTTGTGTAACCATCCATCAATGGTTAGTGCATATCATTTTTTAACATTCAATCAATTATTAGTGGATATCATTTGTGTAACTGGATATCATTAGTCAAACCATCAATCAATGGTAGGAGGATATCAATAGTCAAACCATCAATCAATTGTTTGTGGATATAATTGATCAAACCATCAATCAATGGTTAGTGGATATCATTAGTCAAAAATGGTTAGTGGATATCATTAATCAAAGTATCAATTGATGGTTACTGGATAACAATGATTACATGTACCCTGGGTACTTTTAAGTATATATATACATGTACTCTGGGTACGCTAAATATACTAAATAGTACCCGGGACATTTAAAGCTAAATCGGTCATTGTCGGCTATTTTTTTAACACAAATTATGTTCACATTTATGTCAAATTTTCTGTTAAATGGCCTCTATATAATCTAAACTCACTCAAAAAGCATATTGATGCATTTTTTTTAAAAGTGAAGTTTGTTTAAGATTAACAATATCGTTTTCAGTAATCGGTAGCACGTTTTACAACATCAGATTATGGGCGGGAATACAACTCAGGTACAGTCTTATATCGACTGGGTACGTTTTAACTATATTTACCGTACCTGGCGTACATGCAAGTAGTACCCGAGCCAACAATGACCAATCAAGCGATAGTATTAGTCAAACTGTCCATCAATGGTTAGAGGATATAATTAGTCAAACAATCAATCAATGGTTAGTGGATACCATTAGTCAAACCATGAATCAATGGTTAGTTGATATCATTAGTCAAACTATCAATCAATCATTAGTGGATAAGTTGCCCTGGTGATTGGAAGGTCTTAGGTTTGATTCCCATCTGACAGCATTCTTTAAATAAATCAAATATTGGTTGTTTCCAAAAATCAGACTTTATAGTATCTCTATCAGACTTAGCTGCCATGAAGAAAACCCAGCTGAGGATGATTTTAAAGACTGCAGCATAATTGCTTTCCAAAGACTATCAAAACATTAATAGACAGAAAACACCCTTGCATCTTCTTACTTATTGATATTTGATCAAATAGATTCACAATTTTGTTAATATTTAAGCCATTAAAAGGATAACTATATTGTAATATGCTGTGCATTAACAGTTCTGTTTTACTGCTTGTGATTATTTTTTTATTTCTTTGTGTAAAGCTTGACTGGTGAGCTTTATGTTTCTATGGGTTTTCCAAAAAAATTCTTGCCAAGCTATGTCGATTGCACCATTTAACTACATTTGTTTTGATCAAGACAAAGTATAGAAAGAATTTTACACAATGTAAAAGAAATAAATCATATAAATGCAATCATACCAAATGAACTAAGTATACCATGCACAGAAGTAAGAAAACATTTAAAATTTAACAAAATGAGGTCACATTTAGACTTGTTGAGGCAAAACCAAACATAACACAATGTGCACAACATGTCATCTTGGATCAGATTGTGCAAATGACATTTACCATAGCAATACTAGGACAACAGCCCCACTCTCCAACAGCTTTTCATACAACCAGAACAATCATTGCTCTCAACTTAATGAGAGAATTCATGAGGTTTCATTATAGCTATATAAGAAAAGCTGACCAAGCTTCTAGCAGCCATGGTTTAAAACATGGCTAAGATATGAATACTGGTACCATAAATGTTCTCAGCAAATTTCATGTTGATTGGCAACCAAAAAAGAGTTAACAAACTTTTTCTTCGGATACAACTATTGACCTTGCTTTTAACTTCTTATTTCCCAGTTTATACTTCAAAGTACTAAGTTATAAAGATTTGACAAGAAATGTAAACTAAAAATAGTTCACGCTGTAAATATTGACAACCTGTAACAGACAAAAGTTGATCACGAAAGCTCATGCTATGCTCAGACAAATATAGCGCCTTCTACACAGGATTGACTGGTACAACATTATCTGCAATTGGTATACAAAAAGGTTTCGAAAGAAGAATTAAGTCGTACATGGGAAATACATATAAGGTACAGGTGGTCCGCAAGTTATACCTAGATAAATACATATAAGCCTAGTTCTGATAAAACAGGGTTTAAGAGAGTCTCCCCAGGCTAATCAGGGACAACACTTTCTGCTAAAACTTGATTGTTTCTTAGAAGAAACTTCATTTGTTACTAAAAATACCATTAAAGCAGAAAATGTCCCTGATTGGCTTTTGCAAATTGCAAAGACTAATCTGGGACGACATTTTACAAACATGAATTAAGCCCTGTTTTCCCTGAGCACAGCTTATATCAGGTAAATGTGATATGCAAATTATCACTAAGTAAATACAAACAAGGTAAAGGTTGTGTGCTAGTTATACCTAGGTAAAGCATCTCATCGTCAGGCCCTGCAGGGTGGGGGTGCTGGAGTATGTCTGTCTGGGAGTAAGCTGGGGGCGCCTCAAACGCCAAGTCAACAAGGGAGTTACCTCCACCTGTGAAAAATGGGGAATGAATACATCACAGGAGTGCCGTGTGAAAGGAGGAAAAACGAGGGATCTGTCACAAACATGACTAGTACCCTGGCACTGCTTTGTCAGCCATGTTCAAGGGTAAACTACTCAGAAATGTGTGATGATAATCGGGGATGAAAAAAGTCTTGCATCAGGTATTGATTGGATACTTGAGATTTCTATTAAATTGCTCAATGAATATGGAAGTCGTTCACTATATTTGTCTGTAGACTGATCCACAAATCAACAAGCCGACCAACAGAGTGACTCCAAAATACACTTTCTCAATCTTCTTTCTGGATGGTTTAATATATCAGTAAAATAAACATGTGCAGGGTTCTAATTAAAGGAATTAAAAAAGTGATCGATGAAATAAAACAAACATAAACAAAATCTTAATGAAGTGTTTGCAAACAAAAGACTATCATACAGTGTGATATGCAGTTTTATATTACACGAAAAAAACGACACAGGCATGCACAAGATACAACTTGATACTGACACTGAAAACAAAATGCCCACAATGTTTTTCTCAATGAATGCAAAAAAGTCATGCTTATTAAACCGCTCTTAGAATAAAAATTTCTTTAACAGAACTGTGTGTTTTTTTTATTTGTCAATATGGTTACCAAAAGTATAAGTTGGAGATGTTAATGACTGTTTTCATATTGTTCATAACTGATAGAATACTTTTAGTATAACATCTATTCACACTTCAATTCAATATAGCAAACTTGTGAACAATCATATTAGAAGGTAAGTAAGACAGTGGTTTTAATTCACAAATAAATTGAGATGGAAGTGGATAGGTTAAGAAACCCCTGTCAAATGGTTCAGCAAAGTAAATCTGGTTATACAGTTATGGTAAGTTACAGATGTGACATGGTAAGGGAAAGTAACTGATGTGATTAGGCAAATAACATGGTTAGGGGAATTAAAAGCTGCAAAGTGGTAAGTGGAAGTTCCTCTGTGCCAAGTTAGAGAGTAACTCTTGTGTAATAGAAAGGGGAAACATCAGCTGTGACATGGTAAGCTGTAGTAACCACTGTTAAATAGTAATGCAAAATAACTGCTGTGACATGGTTAGGGGAAGTAACTGTTATAAAACATTTAGGGGAAATGACTTCCATGAATTAGTTAGGAGCAGCAACTGCTGAAACATGGTTAAACATATTTATCAATGTGAAATGGTGATGGGAAGGAGCCAGTTTGAAAATTTAAGAAAAGTAACTGCTTGTGACATGGTTAAGATAAGTAAAAGCGGCAAAACAGGGGAAGTTAAAGCTGTAATATGGTTAGGGAAGAAACTGTTCCAAATGCTAACAGGAACTTATTAATATACAAGAGTGCCAAGCTGTCACAAGATACACCCGTTTGAAGGTTTTGGACACCATGCTGAATGCTTAAAATGCACTAAGTGACCTCAAGACCTAGTTATTGACCCGGCATGACCCATATTTGAACTTGACCTACATATCATTTAGACGTAACATCTGACTAAATTCGGTGAAGATCAGATAAAAACTACTTCAATTAGTGAGCGGACACCATGCTAAATGCTTGAAATGCACTAAGTAACCTTGTGACCTCGTTTTTGACCCGGCATGACCCATATTTGAACTTGACCTTCATATCATCAAAACACAACTTCTGACCAAATTAGGTTAAGATCGGACGAAAACTACTTGAATTAGAGAGCGGACACCATGCTAAATGCTTGAAATGCACTAAGTGACCTCGTGACCTAGTTTTTGACCCGGCATGACCCATATTTGAACTTGACCTACATATCATCTAGACACAACTTCTGACCAAATATGGTGAAGATCGGATGAAAACTACTTCAATTAGAGAGCGAACACCATGCTTAATCCTTGAAATGCACTTAGTGACCCCATGACCTAGTTTTTGACCCAGCATGACCCATATTCAAACTTGACCTAGATATTGTCTAGACACAACTTCTGACTAAGTTTGGTGAAGATCGGATGAAAACTATCTGAATTAGAGAGCGGACACTGCTGTGGACGCCGCCCGCTGCCCGCCCGCCAAGGGTGAAACTATAATACGTCCCGTTTTTTAAAACGGGCGTATAAAAATGGGAGGAGTTACAGCTGTAATATGGTAAGGAGAAGCAACAGCTGTAATATGGTTAGGGCAAGTAACAGCTGTACTATGGTTAGGGGAAGTAACAGCTGTAATATGGTAAGGGCAGGTAACAGCTGTAATATGGTTAGGTGAAGAAACAGCTGTAATATGGTAAAGGCAAGTAACAGCTGTAATATGGTTAGGGGAAGTAACAGCTGTAATATGGTAAGGGCAAGTAACAGCAGTAATATGTTTAGGTGAAGTAACAGCTGTAATATGGTAAGGGCAAGTAACAGCTGTAATATGGTTAGGGGAAGTAACAGCTGTAATATGGTAAGGGCAAGTAACAGCTGTAATATGGTTAGGTGTAGTAACAACTGTACTATGGTTAGAGGAAGTAACAGCTGAAATATGGTAAGGGAAACTAACAGCTTTAATATAGTTAGGGGGAGTTAAAGATGTATGATGGTCAGGAAAAGTTAAAGCTGTAATATGCCTTTTATGGTTAGGGGAAGTACCGTAATTACTCTCTGTTATCGGAAACTTAAAAATAATTTAAAAAATTTGTGTCCAAAAACTTAGATACGAAAAATATTCACAAAATACAGGTGTTCAAAAACTTAGAGTCGAAAATTGAAGTGTCCTCAAATAGTGTCAATTGAATCAACGACTACCGGTAATAGCGCTCGCTTGCAAAATACCATGCCGTATAGTATAAATTACAGTTATTTATGTTTGCACTGCATTTTTAATAATTGTAAATGCTTAATTTATTTGACAGAAAGTTACTGCAATGTTGTACTTTGACCGACGAGTACCAATACTCGCTAGTATGAACCTGTAATTAACACGATTAAAATAGCAAACTATGAATTCTTTGTTTGTTCATTTTCGATAGTTGTTTTCTAACACCTTCCATTGTTTGTAAAACTTACAATAGGGTGCATCACATTTTGAAGCGTTTAGTATTTTACACAGTTGTTTTACTGAGAAGGGGTAGTACCATTGGGGTAAATAATGTTACAGCTGTAATATGGTAAAAGGAAGTAACAGCTGTGATATGGTTAGGGAAAGTAACAGCTGTAATATGGTTAGGGAAAGTAACAGCTGTAATATGGTAAAGGGAAGTAACAGCTGTAATATGGTTAGGGGAAGTAACAGCTGTAATATGGTTAGGGAAAGTAACAGTTGTAATATGGTAAAGGGAAGTAACAGTTGTAATATGGTAAGGGGAAGAAATAGCTGTAATATGGTGAAGGGAAGGAACAGCTGTAATATGGTAAAGAGAAGTAACAGCTGTAATATGGTAAAGGGAAGTAACAGCTGTAATATGGTAAAGGGAAATAACAGCTGTAATACGGTAAAGGGAAGTTACAGCTGCAATATGTTAAAGGGAAGTAACAGCTGTAATATGGTAAAGGGAAGTAACAGCTGTAATACGGTAAAGGGAAGTTACAGCTGTAATAAGGTAAAGGGAAGTAACAGCTGTAATATGGTAACAGAAAGAAATAGCTGTAATATGGTAAAGGGAAGTAACAGCTGTAATATGGTTAGGGAAAGTAACAGTTGTAATATGGTAACAGGAAGTAACAGCTGTAATATGGTAAAGGGAAGTAACAGCTGTAATATGGTTAGGGGAAGTAACAGCTGTAATATGGTTAGGGAAAGTAACAGATGTAATATGGTAAGGGAAAGTAACAGCTGTAATATGGTAAAGGGAAGTAACAGCTGTAATATGGTTAGGGAAAGAAATAGCTGTAATATGGTGAAGGGAAGGAAAAGCTGTAATATGGTAAAAGGAAGTAACAGCTGTAATATGGTAAAGGGAAGAAACAGCTGTAATATGGTAAAGGGGAGTTACAGCTGTAATATGGTTAAGGGAAGTAACAGCTGTAATATGGTAACAGGAAGTATAAGCTGTAATATGGTAAAGGGAAGTAACAGCTGTAATGTGGTTAGGGAAAGTAACAGTTGAAATATGGTGAAGGGAAAAAACAGCTGAAATGTAATATGGTAAGGCGAAGTTAACAGCTAATATTTGGTAATATTAATGTACTTTGTGCCAAATTGTTTCGAAAGTAATTGTTGAATGCTTATGAGTTTCTAATCGTGCTATAGATGTATACAATATAATTGATCACTCAGTCGCATTTCTTAAACATTTAGTTTATCTTAAAAAAAATTCACTTCATAATTTTCCAATGCCATATTTACAAAAAACACAAATATATGTGTGAATTCTTTTCAGCTTATGTAAAATAATTAAGTAAAGGATATTTCATAAGTTAGTTGTTTGTGGAAAAAAAAGCCTACCATGCTGAGCAAGTCATAATTGTTTCCAAAAAACCATCACCACCTGTCATTATTACCGATTGATTAAAACAAGGAAGAACTGTACTTTTTGTCACTAAAAGCTACAAAGAATGCAGTGAATCACAGACACAAAATATAATTTACCAAAAGTTAAATTCCATGTTGCAACAAATCTTGTGTTTCTATGACTGAAACTTAACTCACCAAGTGACTGGCAAAACTTGATTTCTTTCATTGAATACAAACATTGTCATGATGATCTTTTTGTTCTTCTATTTTTTTATGTCTCAATAAGTGTTTTTGTTCTAGCATTCCTTTTCCAACATTTTTTTGTTTTGTTTTCAAGTCTTATTATAAAGAAAATTGAGAAAAATAAAAAAATAAAAATTCAAATCTGGAGGATGTTACTTTTGATAGCAGTTCTGTATTTAACATAAAGTATGTACTGTTGCACAGCGTTTGATAAAACTGGGTCTACAGATTTTGTGTCTGTGAGGCTACACTATACTAATATATCTTAAATCTTCTGACTCATACTGACTTGTGCCGGTGACTTTTATAAGCTCCGCTGAAATGCAAACAATCATCAAGCAGGTTACTGACTTGATCTGACACACAAACACCTCTGCACCAGCCATCCATTTAATAATAGCATTAAAGAAACAGTTCTCAAGTCATGGTAACATAGTGTTCTATTTTTTTATATATTAAATTTATTAACATATGTCAAAGTCTTTGTTTAAAATGCTCAGTAAAAACAAATGAAAAGTCATGTAGATGCCAATCTATTCATAGCATAGAAAGCAAATCAAAGTTACACAACAAAAACATTACCAAAACATTTGTATTTGGAAATCATTCTTTGTATTTTGATGATTATTTTTTCCATAAAAAAAATCTTTTACCATTAATTTGAACAGCTGCCTAAGTTATAAATTGATCAGTAAATCTTCCGATCAGCAGATCATATCGCAAAGAGCTATTTAGGCAACACATAACAGGCAAATGAACTCGCAAGACTTATTACAGCATGCATTTCAAACTTACATGTTCTTAATGTATACTCATAGGTTTGAGGGTGAACTGTTTTAACTGCTGCATGATCTGTCTGGGAACTTATGCACTATTGGAATCACTAATTATTCTAGATTAGGCAAGGACAAAGTTTATCCATCCATATTTTCAAATACCAACCAATGCGTATGTTTATTGCAATAAACAAGCTATCATAATGGGACATTCCAATTGCATTTTGCCAAAGCAGGCACTACCTCAATCAATTATTATAGGATTTAATTTTGTTCAAACTTAAGAAGAATTTGAGACCAAGCGAACATGTCAATCATTGAAACTGCAAATAAATTTGTACCAGCGAATATAAATCATTTCACCTTACATGATCAATAGTAACCATATTGTATTAGGACAATGCAAACTGAAACAACCCAACAATTGCTACAATGTTGACAGGATTATAACACTGATTTTATACCAGTACACTGAAGTTGAGATATAATTATTTTAATAGCCCTTTTGTATATTGCTTAGCCCCTGTCTGTCGGTCTGTCAATCGGACTGTCAGTCCATAGGTCCTGACCCTAAACCTCAATAAGTAATTTAAGGGTGTTTTTCTTGTATGTTTGTTTATTATAAAGGATGTCTAATAGAATTTTTTCTGCAGAAAATTGTTATTTAGAAAGTATTTGTGAACTAGCGTTTTAAAATAGACAAGCTTAAAGCTTCCATAAGTATGAACAGAAGCCACACGTCTTATTACATATAACATTTCCTAACTAGAGCTTATCACAGTAGCGGTGAATACACCATGACACCACATGTTGTATTATAATTATGTAGCAAGTTTTTATAATAATGTTAAAGAAATTATATATCCTAAATATATATATATATAAAATAATAAAAACAGCACATGCACAACTTTATATCAAAACAATACATGGAAGTAACAATGTTAAATGTTAAAAAGTGCAGGATAACAAGTATCGCCTACAGAGAATTGCCTGGTGGATCATTTATACCCCCTATACTTAATAGGAGGCAATTTAACTATTTGCTTATTAAGTAAAGGAATGGGGCAAAATAGTTATTCAAAATCAAGTCAAACAAGAAGCTTATTTCCAACCGTAGTCAGTAAAATCAGGAGCCAATATATGAACCCCAAATTCAGTCAAAAAGAAAGATGATTTGGAACTAAATTTCAGACCAATAAGAAGCAATTTTGGAACCAAGTTTCAGTCAAACGAGAGGCAAATTTGGCATTAAATTAGTAAAATTATACACTTTTAAGCCTAGAACTCATATGATAAGACACAACTTGTTGCCTCACCTCTCTGAGACTCAGCACTGCCGTTGAGTGTGATCCCTTCCACCGTCTTCTTGTAGTCTGCCATGATCATTGACACTTCATCATTAGCCTTCAGTATCGTATCTGAAATATGTAGTGCACTCCTACTGTACAGGGATTGCATTGATGGCAGTTTATGTGTTATTCACTCAAAGTGTTTATTGCAAAACTGACAAAAACAAGTAGAGGGATCACAATATTTTCAAAATACTTCCAATATCCAACACTTAAGTGTATAACTTAACACGTTTGAGTGAGCACTGATTATAGCAAGATATGTTTGTTCAAAATGTATGCCATCCCCCTGAGTTGCAGTAAAGTTGTTAACATGTGTAATCATTAAAAAGATTTTTTGTTTGGCATGTCCTTGTGACCTTGACCTTTGACCTGCTGACTACCAAGCCATTAATTATGTTTCTCACAAGTATCCATAATGCCTATTGGAATGATTGTAGGTCATATCATTTCCTAGATATCTTGAAGAAACAAGGACTAGTAGTATAATAAATTGTGTGGCGATTGACATGTTGTAAAGGTTATTTGAGTTTCTGATTGTCCTGAACATAAATAATCAAGAAAAAGTATTAATGTGGCAAATGATCCACAATTAATTCCACATATTGTCACAGATAATTATACTTACACTTAACAATATTTCTGTAACAAATCATGAAATTTAATTTGGCCAAATTTATTATTGTCTTGAAATGAAGACTGTAACATCAAGAAAATGATGGGATAAATAGAATATCAGTAATGTCTTGATTAAAAATAGTTGTATTTCCATGGCATAAAAACATGAATCCCAAGCTATTTTTAAGCCTCATACAATTCTCTGTAGGTTACACTAAACTAGTCAGCTCTATACTTATACAAACATATGCAAACTGTCATACTCAGTGCATCTGAATCGCTCTCGTCAGTTTCACTGGCCAATCGGAATAGCTTTGGTCGTAGTTTTTCTAGCGATTCGTACAGCTCCTTTAATACACCAAACATAAAATTCGTCAATGTATAAAAACTAACATTTTTTTAATGATATATTCCATAAAAAATAACAGACAGTAGATACTTCATCCTATATCTTACTATAGGTGAAACTTATCAACATATTTTTTCAACTAGCATGTCATACAAGGAAAAAAAGTGTAAGGCTAGTGCTAAATAAAGATGAAGTTAATCGTGTCTGACACAAACAATCAAAGAGCTCTGTAAGCCGTTGACCCAAATGCTCAAATCATTAATGTGTCTATGATAAACTTCATCTTCATCCAAGCATAAGTGGGTAGAGGCGGGCCGAAAAGACCCCCCACATAAAATTTGCCAAAAATTTCTTTATAATTCAATGGTGGCATTAGATTATGCTTTTTAAAAGCTCACGGGTTGGAATCCATTATGTTTTGATTTTTCCGTGCTTTAATATGTATTTTAAACTTTATCAAATTCCTTAGTACCTAAATTACTATGACATTCTTCAGCTTATGAAAATATGTGCACAAATATTTGTAAATATATGTGTTCTTCTCCCTGTACCTTCATCATGTCCCTGTCATCAGTGGATGATGTCTGTGGGTCGTAACTTGACACCATCTCACTGAGTAGCTTCACATTCGTATGTATCGTCTCGAGCTCATTGATTCTTCTAGAGACTTTCTCCATCTTCTCAGCATCCTGAAAACATAAAAGAATGCTCAGTTGGAGAAAACTGGGCTTAATGCCTGGATGCAAAGTTTCATCCCAGATGATACTTTCAGTCTAGACTTGACTTTCATTGAGAAGTGACTTCCTTTACAAGAAAAACGTCATTAAAGATGTTAGTGTTTTCCTTGATTAGCCTGTGCAAACTGCACTGACTAACCTGGCATATGCATTAACCAAATGTTCACAGAATGCAGCTCCTATTGTAATGGACTTGCATTCTAGCAACAACTTCTGTGTATATTGCATAACTTTAAAGGGGCCTTTTCACAGATTTTGGCATTTTTTTAACTTATTCATTAAATGCTTTATATTGATAAATGTAAACATTGGATCGTAAAAGCTCCAGTAAAAAATCAAGAAAAAAAATGAAAAAAGGAAAAGAACATTGCCCGGAGCAGGTTTCAAACCAGTGACCCCTGGAGTCCTGCCAGAGTCCTGAAGTAAAAACGCTTTAGCCTACTGAGCTATTCCGCCGAGTACACATTCATGACGTATTTTATACCATATATAAGCAATCTTCGTAGTTTCACAAAATTTAACGACAAAAACAGAACTCTCCAAATTATTCAATCGTTTCGCGTTGCAACGCTTTATAATTTTTAGGTCTTAAAATCGTCAAAAGATGCATATAATGGCTATATTAGAGCATGGTTAATGTTCAGTATTACTGTTTCCTCACAAATATCATAATTAAAACGAAAACTTACGAATCTGATACAACTTTTTTCAATTTTGTCAATTTACCTAAGCGTGAAAAGATCCCTTTAAATATAAATTCACCATTGCGTTTGCTGTTTATTGTGTGTTCCTGATATACCCTTAGTATTTACTTAATCAGGTCAAAACAGTGTGCGGAATCAAACTGCATTGTTATATCGCCCATATGACCTTGACCTTTGACCTCAAAATCAATAGATGTTTCCTTTGCTCCTAAGTAATCTGGATACCAATTTGGTGGATCTAAGGTCAAAGTTTTCTCACAATATCTCGCTGAAACAAATTTTATGCTAAAAGACTCTGTCACCTTAACCTTTGACATTTGTTTTGCTCAAAATCATAAGAGGTAATCTTTGATTCCATGATTTAAAACTTTACATTAAGTTTTCCTGTATTCAGAATCATATGGACGGTTTTAGGACTTTTAAATTCATGTGGGGTTACTGCAACTCTGTAATATTGCAGCCCATTTTATTGCGATGTCTAATATATTGCGTGTTGGCAGTGGACCCCATTTTTTTTTCACGAACTTCATTTTTGTGTCTTATCCCACATTCATAACAAAATCTAATTTTTATCCAGATTTTTGGTGCCTTCATTACGTTTGTGAGACAAACAACGCCCCACACATCAAAGATTAACAGTTTTACGTCATTGCGCGTCACCTTTGACAACATCTCTATTGACTTGGCTTTTAACTGACATGATTGTTAGTAATCGTATCAGCCAATCTGAGCTAAGGCAGTCCTCTACACGTGAGAAGGTGAATACAATAACTGTTAATGTAACATATCAATACTGACCTCTCCAAGACTGTAGCCCTGTAGATACAGCGTAATTTTTTGTTTTTTATAAGATAAAAACATTTATATACTTTTTTTGAAATGCACTATAATTTTTCTTAACCAGAAGTAAAGATTAAAGAATTAGTTCTCTCCCGTGTGCTACAAAGTTTGTTTTCAGCAGTCAAATATTAAAGCCCACGCTTTTCCTGAGGTAGAATGAACAAAAGGATTAACACAAAAACTTGTTTACTTGTGGCTAGAGTCTTTTTACTTTTCATGAAAAATAACACCTGGCGATGCTTTTCAGTTTACAAAATACACATTTGAAAATATTTACATCAAATAATATTTTTTTATATACCAATGTATAACATATGGTACAAGATGTGTTTGTGAAACACAATGTCCCCCTATATGATGTTTGACATTGTAGGATGACCTTGACCTTGTGAAGGATGACCTTGAACTTGACCTTTCACCACTCAAAATGTGCAGATCCATGAGATACACATACATGCCAAATATCAAGTTGCTATCTTCAATATTACAAAAGTATTCATAAAATAAGCGATTTGGGCCACATATATTTGACCTCTGACCTTGAAGGATGACCTTGACCTTTCACCACTCAAAATGAGCAGCTCCATGAGATGCACATGCATGCCAAATATCAAGTTGCTATCTTCAATATTGCAAAAGTATTCATAAAATGAGCGATTTTGGCCACATATAATTGACCTCTGACCTTGAAGGATGACCTTGACCAGTGTCGACAAATCCATTGCCCGGAGCCCGGGGGCTACCGAAATTTTTCATCGGGCTACTGAAATTTTCCAGCTGACGCCCGCCGGGCTACTATAAATCCATAAGAGCAGTAGCCCGGTTTATTGACAGACATATGTAGAATAAACTCGCTGACCATGTGTTTGTACACTGTGTATTGCTTATAATCCGATAACAAAGTGCAATCAATTATCTAATCAGTCATCGATCACTTGCGGTAATGTCGTAAACAGTAACAGTGTATTTTAATCATCCAATCAGAATCAACATTTGTCGTCTGCTAATAATATAATGGGAGCCGGTTGGATAGTTGGCGCACATGATGCGACATCATTTCGCAGTATGGAATTCTTTGTTAACCGCAACAATGAGTAATACCGACAACGTTTTTGATGTCGTTAAATATCCAAGGACGCAAAACATTAAATAAATCAAAACAATAGCGGATTCTTCAAAACGGTAACGAAACCGAAAATGAAAATTAATAACAACGGTGTGAACGCGGTTAACACCTGCTAATTAGTTTGCATTGTCAATTAATAATTGGATTAATCGACTGTAAATCAATAATACCATATATGCCCGATTTATATTTTTAAAACCAAATTATGGGTGGGTAATATAGACGATAAGAGTCATAAACAAAAATGTTTGAAATTTTCTAAAGTGTCAAATGAATTTCGGCATATGGATCTATTTAAAGATATGATGAAATAAGCTCCAAATCAGGACCGTTGTATTGCAACATGCGTAAATCACCTGCCACGGTTTGCACGCGTTGTGTACAGCTATTTTAGGTTACAAAATTCTACATTTAATAAATGAATTTCTTTGTCCAGATAAAAAGCGCGCGAAGATTGGCGTTAGTGTATTTATTTGTGAATAAAAATTTCGTAGCGGGTACAACATGGAGATCATTTAATTTCCATTAAAAGTATCGTTGTGAATTTCAACTAAAGTACCGGGTTATCTCGCGAATTATTTGGCATTGACATTTCCTCTTAATAAAATATAGTGTAAACACGCTGTATCGTTACCGTTACGCTGTATCAGTTCCTTCATTATTGAAACAATTATTGTATTGTATACTGACTGCGCACAAGTGTCGTAACATACGGATGCAATACGTAAATTTGGACAGTACTTAAAGTCGGACACAGGTAAATAAATGATTTAATACTCTTGATTTCTTGAAACTCGGTATTTGTTGTTAAAAAGGGCAATTTCAGTCAATCGTATTGATCATCTAAACGCTATATTTACGTTTCCGATTTAACGTGCTGTCCGAATTTAGGTACACATACATGTGCACATACATGTTATATCTACATGCAGTATATGATTTTCTTTGGTACATTTACATTTAAGTACACGGTGCCTGTACTGTAACATTGATTTACAATATTGACTGTGTACATCAGACTACTTGCTGTATTATGTATATGTATGTATACATATTATGTATATGTAAATGAAGAAATAAAATAAAGATGCAAACCAACCTTTTATCATTTTGTAGGAAAATTTTATGGGTTACCAAATATTTTTATTGGTAGCCCAGTGGGCTACCTGAAAAATAAGAAATTTGTCGGACACTGCCTTGACCTTGACCTTTCACCACTCAAAATGTGCAGCTCCATGAGATACACATGCATGCCAAATATCAAGTTGCTATCTTCAATATTGCAAAAGTATTCATAAAATGAGCGATTTTGCCCACATATATTTGACCTCTGACCTTGAAGGATGACCTTGACCTTGACCTTTCACCACTCAAAATGTGCAGCTTCATGAGATACACATGCATGCCAAATATGAAGTTGCTATCTTCAATATAGCAAAAGTTATTGCAAAATGTTAAAGTTGGCGCAAACAGACAGACCAACAGACCAACAGACAGACCAACAGACAGGGCAAAAACAATATGTCCCCCACTACTATAGTGGGGGACATAAAAAACCAATAATGCAATAAGGTAAAATAACATGTTTTGCCAAACTGTGCTTATGCTAACATATGTATGCATGAATGACCTTAAAAGTTTTATATCAATGCAGATATATTGCGATTGTGATCCCTGGATCCCGTCAACCGCAAAATAACAGTGCTGCAGTGCAGTTTCTTCATTTTATAATTATACAGTGACTTAAAACCAGTATATTCTGTAACTTTACTGCCAATAAAGGTACTGTGTTTTGTTTTTAAACACAAAAGAAAACAAGCAAATTTGTTGAATTAATATCCCCCGCCAATATGCTTTTGGACACATGTTATATTTGATACAAAACAAGAGTGCCAAACTGTCACAAGATACGCCCGTTCGAAGGTTTTGGACACCATGCTCAATGCTTGAAAGTGTCCTCAAGACCTAGTTATTGACCCGGCATGACCCATATTTCAACTTGACCTAGATATCACTTAGATGTAACATCTGACTAAATTTGGTGAAGATCAGATGAAAACTACTTCAATTAAAGAGCGGACAACATGCTTAATGCTTGAAATGCACTATGTGACCTCGTTTTTGACCCGGCATGACCCATGTTCGAACTTGACCTACATATCATCTAGACACAACTTCTGACCAAATTAGGTGAAGATCAGATGAAAACTACTTCAATTAGAGAGCGGACACCATGCTAAATGCTTGAAATGCACTAAGTAACCTCGTGACCTAGTTTTTGACACGGCATGACCCATATTTGAACTTGACCTACATATCATCTAGACACAACTTCTGACCAAATTTGGTGAAGATCGGATGAATACAATTTGAATTAGAGTCCGGACAAAGTGGCGCCGTTGAAAATGCACTAATTGACCCTATGACCTAGTTTTTGACCCGGCATGACCCATATTCGAACTTGGCCTATATATCAACTAGATGCAACTGCTGACCAAGTTTGGTGAAGATCGGATGAATACAATTTGAAATAGAGTCCGGACAAAGTGGCCCCTTTGAAAATGCACTTATTGACCCTATGACCTAGTTTTTGACCCGGCATGACCCATATTCGAACTTGGCCTAGATATCAACTAGATGCAACTGCTGACCAAGTTTGGTGAAGATCGGATGAATACAATTTGAAATAGAGTCCGGACAAAGTGGCCCCTTTGAAAATGCACTTATTGACCCTATGACCTAGTTTTTGACCCGGCATGACCCATATTCGAACTTGGCCTAGATATCAACTAGATGCAACTGCTGACCAAGTTTGGTGAAGATCGGATGAATACAATTTGAATTAGAGTCCGGACAAAGTGATGCCTTCCGCCCGCCGCCCGCCGCCCGCCGCCCGCCGCCCGCCAAGGGGTTTCACATAATACGTCCCGTATTTTATACGGGCGTATAAAAAGCATTTTTTCAAGATACGAAGGGCGATTAACAGATGGTGTATTTGGCATGCATCATCCTCTTATCCATATATATACTCATACCAAGTTTCAATTAAATCCGCCAAAGCATTTCCAAGATAAGGCTCCGGACACAAAAAAAGCATTTTTTCAAGATACAAAGGGCCATAACTCCGTTATTAAAAAATGGTGTACAATGCCATTTGGTGTGCATCATCCTCTTATTATATATATATATATATATATATATATATATATATATATATATATATATATATATATATATATATATATTTATATACTCATACCAAGTTTCAATGAAATCCGCCAAAGCTCTTCCAAGATATTGCTCCAGACATAAAAGTGCCTTACGGACGGAAGGACGGACGGACGGAAGGACGGACAACGCCAAAACAATATCCCTCCGCCTATGGCGGGGGATAACAAAGTACAAATGAGTACAAAATAAACAAGAGCACCGCCTTGCGGGTGCTGACCGCTCATCTATTTTTCTTTTAAAGGTTAAGGGACCTATCTCAATACTTCAATCACAAAGGAGGGAGGGGTGGGGTGGAGAGGGGTGTATAGTGTGGGTGTGTGGTCATTTATTACATTATCTTCCAAAAATAAGAAAAAAAATGCAAACAAAAAATTATTTATTTTTTTTTGGGGGGGGGGGGGGGGGGGGTATTCTTGGGTGGGATGGGTGGACGGTATTCCAAAAATAAAATAAGAAAAAAAATATTTTAGTTTTTTAACCATGTTTAAAAAAAATAGGGGGGGTGGGCGGTGGGGGGGGGGGGGGGTATAGTGTGAGGGTGGAGTCATTTATTAGATGATCTTTTAAAAAAATGGAAAAAAAAAAAAAATTGGGGGGATTCTGGGGGGGGGGGGGCGTGGGGAATGGTTTGGGTGGAGTCTATCGTGGTATGTCAGGTAACAGTTGTTATGTCAAAGTATCAATCAAAACTTATCATAAATAAAGAAGTTATGGCAATTTTAGCAAAATTTAATAATTTGACCTTGATAGTCAAGTTCATTCAAAGGTCAAGGTAAAATTCAACTTGCCAGGTAGAGTACCCTCATGATAGCATGAAAATATTTGAAGTTTGAAAGCAATAGCCTTGATACTTTATTAGTAAAGTGGATCTGAATACAAAATTTAACCATATATTCAAAGTTACTTAGTCAAAACAGGGCCATAATGCCGTCAAAATAACAACCAGAGTTATGCAACTTGTCCTGTACTGTCCCCTTATGATAGTTTGCGAGTGCTCCAAGTATGAAGCAATATCTATGATACTCTAGGAGTAAAGTGGACCAAAACACAAAATTTAATCAAATTTTCAATTTCTAAGTAAAAGGGCCCATAATTCTGTCAAAATGCCAGTCAGAGTTACATAATTTTGCCTGCACAGTCCCCTTATGATAGTTAGTAAGTGCTGCAAGTATGAAAGCAATAGCTTTGATACTTAAGGAATAAAATGGAACTTAACACAAAACTTAACCAAAATTTCAATTTTCTAAGTATAAAAAGGGCGCATAATTCTGTCAAAATGCACGCCAGAGTTATCTTACTTTGCCTGCCCAGTCCCCTCACGATAGTAAGTAAGTGCACCAAGTTTGAATGCAATAGCATTGATACTTTCTGAGAAAAGTGGACCTAAACACAAAACTTAACCGGACACCGACGCCGACGCCAAGGTGATGACAATAGCTCATTTTTTTTTTTTCAAAAATAGATGAGCTAAAAATGGTGTCTATTACAATGAACGGTTATGCTTTAAGAATTTCTTCTTGTCAGAAAGGAACATTTATTTGATGAGGTGAGACATGTGGGCCCATTCGGCCCCTACACTGACCTGTTTCACCATGTTCTTGATAAGCCTGTTAGCTGCCTGACTACACTGACCTGTTTCACCATGTTCTTGATAAGCCTGTTAGCTGCCTGACTACACTTACCTGTTTCACAATGTTCTTGGTAAGCCTGTTAGCCTGCTACACTGACCTGTTTCACCATGTTCTTGATAAGCCTGTTAGCTGCCTGACTACATTGACCTGTTTCACCATGTTCTTGATAAGCCTGTTAGCTGCCTGACTACACTGACCTGTTTCCCCATGTTCTTGATAAGCCTGTTAGCTGCCTGACTACACTGACCTGTTTCACCATGTTCTTGATAAGCCTGTAAGCTGCCTGACTACACTGACCTGTTTCACCATGTTCTTGATAAGCCTGTTAGCTGCCTGACTACACTGACCTGTTTCACCATGTCCTTGATAAGCCTGTTAGCTGCCTGACTACACTTACCTGTTTCACCATGTTCTTGATAAGCCTGTTAGCTGCCTGACTTCACTGACCTGTTTCACCTTAGCTGCCTGACTTCACTGACCTGTTTCACCTTAGCTGCCTGACTACACTGACCTGTTTCACCATGTCCTTTATAAGCCTGTTAGCTGCCTGACTACACTGACCTGTTTCACCATGTCCTTGATAAGCCTGTTAGCTGCCTGACTACACTGACCTGTTTCACCATTTTCTTGATAAGCCTGTTAGCTACCTGACTTCACTGACCTGTTTCACCATGTTCTCCATTAGCCTGTTAGCTGCCTGACTACACTGACCTGTTTCACAATGTTCTTGATAAGCCTGTTAGCTGCCTGACTACACTGACCTGTTTCACCATGTTCTTGCTAAGCCTGTTAGCTGCCTGACTTCACTGACCTGTTTCACCTTAGCTGCCTGACTACACTGACCTGTTTCACCATGTCCTTGATAAGCCTGTTAGCTGCCTGACTACACTGACCTGTTTCACCATGTTCTTGATAAGCCTGTTAGCTGCCTGACTACACTGACCTGTTTCACCATATTCTTGATAAGCCTGTTAGCTGCCTGACTACACTGACCTGTTTCACCATGTTCTTGATAAGCCTGTTAGCCGCCTGACTACACTGACCTGTTTCACCATGTTCTTGATAAGCCTGTTAGCTGCCTGACTACACTGACCTGTTTCACCATGTTCTTGATAAGCCTGTTAGCCGCCTGACTACACTGACCTGTTTCACCATGTTCTTGATAAGCCTGTTAGCTGCCTGACTACACTGACCTGTTTCACCATATTCTTGATAAGCCTGTTAGCTGCCTGACTACACTGACCTGTTTCACCATGTTCTTGATAAGCCTGTTAGCCGCCTGACTACACTGACCTGTTTCACCATGTTCTTGATAAGCCTGTTAGCTGCCTGACTACACTGACCTGTTTCACCATGTTCTTGATAAGCCTGTTAGCCGCCTGACTACACTGACCTGTTTCACCATGTTCTTGATAAGCCTGTTAGCTGCCTGACTACACTGACCTGTTTCACCATGTTCTTGATAAGCCTGTTAGCTGCCTGACTACACTGACCTGTTTCACCATGTTCTTGATAAGCCTGTTAGCTGCCTGACTACACTGACCTGTTTCACCATGTTCTTGATAAGCCTGTTAGCTGCCTGTAGGTCGTCAGGGTTCTTGCTCTTTAGCAGTTTAGCCAGCAACTGGAAGTACATGTGAACCTTGCTCTGTTAAAACAGGGCTTAATGCATGTCTGTAAAGAGTCGTCCCTGATTACACTGTGCATTCAGTGTGAACTGAATTTACCCTAAGAAGAGTCTTCTTTTAAACAGCAATTACTAAAGAAGCCAAAGTGTAGTCCCTGTAAAGACCACAAATGCTTATCTGGGACAACACTTAAAACACATGCATTAAGACTGTTTAACAGAGTGACACACAAGTGTTTTACCATGAGTGCACGAGTTTGTATAATTATTTTTATGTAGTCCACCAAGGCTTCCTTTCCATATCATATGGCTATGATCAACAAAAAACATTTTTTGTTGGATTATGGGATATAGTGCAATATAAAGCTAACTTTTTAGGGATGACCCTCGGTCTTTAAGTGCGAGGTGTGAAGCACTAACAATACTGTATCTCAGTTTACTATCTCATGCAAAAGGCACTCTCTTAGGTTTAAATTGAAAGAGGGACTGAACCTGAGACCTTCTGGAGCCAGTGGGTTGCCATTAGATCACAGTAAACAGTATAAAACCCACCAGGCAATACAACAAAGTCATAATTATAACTTCAATGTCACCACTTCTTAATTTTGTGTTGCTTCTCATTATCTTACTAGATTAATAAGAAGTTTTTTTATAGATGAATTAAGCAAAACATAATTGTTCAGGGTTCTTTTCAGCCTAGTAGGTACATATTTGGATGCATATATTTTGTTATACCATGTACATCGTAATCACCATGCGCTGATAGAAAAGTATAGTCTGTCATAGCAGTGGGGGCATTCGCAAGAATTCCACATTAAGACATCAAGTACTCGTTCTACCCAGGAAATGGACTCACATTACCTAGTACTAGATGAGCCTAAGACAATTGATCCAATTAAGCTTAAACAAGTAGATGCTTCTGACCTTGGATTTTTCATCGTCTTCAAATGGAGCTCTCCGTTCTTCCTCAGGAGGGGGTCTGGGCAGATGTAGGGATGCCTGGAACAAACACAAAATGTACACACAATGTAAAGTACAATACTACACTGTCAATGCAAGCCAACAGAATTCAGCAAATTTGTTAAACTGTAAAAAAATTGGTTGAAATATTGCATCCCCAGTGATCTTACTTCATCCATGTACTTGGGGTCCTCCTTCACAACTCCCTGCTGCTTCAACATCACATACGCCTCCGCTATCTTGGGCTCATGTGGGAGACCCTTGTGCCAGCAATACATCAGCTCAATGCACCGTTTCTTCACGCGATCTGTTGTCTTGCCTCCCAGATACTGCAAGATAATATCTTTGGTCAGCATGAATCAATGCTAAATTTGAAACTGGGCTTTTTTCATCTTCAAGCTTGTAACATTTTTAGCTTTCAAGAAAATCAATCAAAATATGTCACTTCTAATTGAGTGTGCAAATTAACATACTGTTTAAAGTAATACTTCAAAATAATTTCAAAATATTGTAAAATTCACAAAGTTAATCACATCACTTTATTCTGTAAGTAGAACACATGGTCAAAATTATAGTACTGCTTAGGTGAAAACAGTGAGACGCAATAACATGCACATGCTTCATTTGATGGGTTAAAAATAGGTTTCTTTTCTCCTTATGAGGCTTGAAACTTGCCTTTGGTGATATAACTTTAATGACTTCATTAAGGAATCTAAACTTCCCAATCTCATTGTGGAATCGCCTGCCACAGTTTTTTATGCACATCTCCAGTGTCTGCAACAGAAATACAAAGCAATGAAAATTGAGAGTGCTAGATATCTATATCAGACACCAGAGGTTTTCCTCACTACTTTGGGACTGGTTCAATTTGGGAAAATTAAAGCTGTTTACAACCAAATTGTGAATTCTATAACTATAACTATTAATTCTCAACAAGAGGGCCATGGGCCCTAAGGCGCTCACCTGAGACCCAAAGGAACTAAACTATTCTGGGAAGGTGGAGTTCAAAATAATAAAAGTACTTTATACAAAAAGGCGTACATACTTAACTTGCGCTTTATAGTTCGATTATTTAGTGTAACATCTTCAAAAGAGGACGAGTGCTGAGCAGACAGGCGGTAGTACAGACTTAGTGTGCTCTATTATTAAAATACGTTTTCACTGTTTTTGCATTCAAAGTTATTTAGAACAATGTTACTCTGATTTTCAAGTAATACTGCATTTCACATATCATACATGACGTCTGTTATATAAAATTAATTAGAATAATGGTATTTCTGACTTTTACATAATACTGTATTTCACATATCATCCATGTAGGCCTACATGACTTTTGTATATCAATCTGTATTTATGATTTAAAATGAAATTTCATACTTCATTTAAGAGTTAATTTTTGTTAATTATTCACATTTGTAAGTGTTGTTTGTAAACAATTCCTCTACGCTTCTACTCTTTATTTACAACAAAAGCAAAACTAAAATGCAATTTAATTGTGAAATTTGTTCTCAAATACAAGCTGCATTTAATATCATAAGTATCGCAAATAGTTGGTTTTAAGTACATTTTCTCTATCTCTTTAATTCTTGAACAAAGTATATCTGTGATATGATATGTGTACATGTAGACACGATAGTTTTTTTGTCAATAAATGTTCAACAGTAAAGATGGAGAATATTTCAATCTATTTTTTATTGATCAATATAATTGAATTTTGACAAAAGTTGTTGCCTAAGCTGTAAAGGATATTTTTACATACACATCTTTACTTTTTCTTCTTGATATTTATAATATACACTGGGACTTTGTGATAGTTATAAGTTAAATAATAGCCATATTGAGTAAGTTCAATCAGGCATCACTGTACTTAAAGCTAAGAAATATAAAATATCACGCCCATTAAACATATATAATTAAATATATATATATTGTATAAACCTTTCTTGGAAATATATAAGTACATAATTTTGCTATTTCAAGAGCTTGCTTCAATGTTGAAATCTTTTCTTTTTATGCAGTCAGCATGCTGATTTTTATACGAAAATAAATGCCAGAGAGATGTGTTTATCTCTATATTGATACCACTGTATAGCAATTGCTGTTCCATGCTGTTCACTGCAAAGGGCTGTAAACAAGGGGTTATGCATCAAGCAACTGTCAGAGATAATGAGGTACCTGCTGTGGCTAATGGTTATTTCATTGGTCTGAGGTCATTAAATTACATGCAACAAAATGTGTGAAAAGTGGCCAGCACAGGAATTTGGGGCCTGACTCTAAACTGTTATATACAGTTGTTTCTTCCCTAAGTAATTTTCTGTGAAATCAATATAACTACTTGAAATTTTGAGATTTATCAATAAAGGGTTTTCAGATGGCAAAATATGTTTGTTGCGCTTCATCCCCAACCAATCATAAACATAATAATCCTCTTCAGACAGGAACAAAAATAAATAAATAAAAAATTGGCAATTTAACTGTATATCTTATCGGCAGAATTAATATTCACATTACTGCATGGAGATCATAAATATCATAATATGAATAAATTTCATTCAACGTGTACATCGGTAATTTCATAGTAGAGTGTAAACAAGATTACACTATAAAGCCATGTTTTTTGACAGACCGCAACAATTAAGGAACTCGGCCTAGATATCATAAGAAGAAATCCATAAAACCAATGTTTTGACCAAGTTTCATGATGATTGGACAAAAAAATGAGACTTCTAGAGTGTTCACACGCTTTTTTTACTATACAAATATAAGAAAAAAGACCCCCCCCCTGGCTTCCATGTTTTTTTACCGATCCGAACCATTTTTGAACTCAACCGTCGTATCAAGGAAACAAATGTTCTGACCAAATTTCATAAAGCTTGGGCAAAAAAAGTGTCTTTCAGACTGTTCACTATATACATATAGAAAACACTGCCCCACCCCCAGGCGGCCATGTTTTTCAAATGTTCACGACTATTTTCAAACCCATGAGATATCCACATAACCAATGTTTTGACCAAATTTCATGATGATTAGGCAAAAAATATGACTTCTAGAGTGTTTATAAGCTTTTTTACTTGATAAATATCAGGAAAATGACCCCCCCCTGGCGGCCATGTTTTTTTACCGATCCAAACCATTTTGGACCTCAACCGACATATCAAGGAAACAAATTTTCTAACCAAATGTCATGACGATTGGACCAAAAATGTGACTTCTAGATTGTTAACATGTTTTCACTATATACGTATTGAGAAAACTGCCCAGCCCCCTGGCGGCCATGTTTTTTCACCGATCTGGACCATTTTCGAACTTATCCGAGATATCAATGAAACCAATGTTTTGACCAAGTTTCATGATGATTGGGCAAAAATTATGACTTCTATAGTGTTCACAAGGTTTCTCTATAGCCATATAAGGAATACTGCCCCGCCCACCGGCGGCCATGTTTTTCAACGGACCGGACAATTTTTTAACTCAACTAACATATCATTAAGACAAACATTTTGACAAAGTCACATGAAGATTGGGTATCAAATGTGACTTCAACAGTGTTCACAAGGTTTTTCTTTTGTTTGACCTAGTGACCTAGTTTTTGACCCAGCATGACCCAGTTTCGAACTCAGTCGAGGTATCATTGGGACAAATGTTCTGACCAAGTTTCATGAAGATCGGACAAGAAATGTGGCCTCTTAAGTGTTCACAAGGCAAAATGTTGACGACGGACGCACGACAGACGCACGACAGACGGACGACAAACAAAAGGCGATCCCAAAAGCTCACCATGAGCATGCTGTGCTCAGGTGAACTAAAAACACATTTTTCATTGATTCTCTCCAAATAAGAGAAGCATATATTTTCTTCAATTAAAATTTAGGCTTTAAATTTTTTTAATGAAAACCTCATTATTGCTTTTCAAGTTCCAACCAATTATTCTGAAAAAAAATGCATTCTCTGTGGTGTAAGTATAGAACTATTTATTTTGGTAAAACTATAGAACAGTTTTATTACCTTGAGTGTATAAAGTGACTCTAATCTTTATCCATGACTGCATCTTGTGGGCCAGTAGAAACAATTGATTGCTGTTTCTTTATGTTGAAAAAAATTGTAATATCATTTGTTTTTATATACACTGTATTTTCCAGAATATAGGTCTCACTTTTTTATGCAAAAGTTGCCTGCATCTTATACTTTACATAGAAAAAACTGTCAAAGCCATAATGTCTAAATGTAAATTACCGTGAGTGCAAACAGTGACTCCCTCTCGATGGGTGACTGTATCTTGTGGGCCAGGAGACGTACAGCGTACTGGGGTCCTTCCAACTCATTGTTAACCTGGTCAGTGAACCGTGTAATAGCCTCCCAGTCCTCGGTTTTGTTTGTAGGATTTGTGGCATCATCTGTAATGTTTTTAAATTCAAATATTTTTGTTGTTGTTTTAATGATAACTTCTTCATTCATTCAGCATTTATTGTATTGATGTCCGCTTTATGGTCGTCTGTCCTGGCCACTATTTCCTCCTACATTACAAGCACTAGAACCTTGAAACATACACACATGGTAGCTATGAGCATACATGTATGTGCGACGGTGACGGCAATGGAATTTAGATCTGACCCCTAGGTCAAAGGTTATGGGTAAATAATTGGGTAAAATGGGTTAAGAAAACCTCATTTTACTAACAACATGGGACGCACATGATAATAACTTTTGACCCAAGGGTCATATCAAAATTCCAAATAGTGCACTGTCGCACATATGCTAATAGCTACCATGTGTGTAAGTTTGACCTTGAAGGATGACCTTGACCTTTCACCACTGCAAATGTGAAGCTCCATGAAATACACATGCAAGCCAAATATCAAGTTGCTATCTTCAATATTGCAAAAGTAATTCAATATTGCAAAACTTTAACCAAGGCTAAAGTTTTCCACAGAATGACAGATGTTTTTTCGTACCCACATGTTTTTTTAGCCAATTTTTTTTCATACCCAAATTTTAACAATTTTCGCATTCGGAATACTGGGCTTTTTCCATTGCAAAAACTTACACATTGTCATGAACCGACATGTTTGAAACTTTGGATTAATAATATAATTATTATGCAAGCACACCACATCACGTTAATTGTTTTAATTTGTGCATTAGTGATAAATATATGATCTGTTTGTGTTTATTTATGCCAGAAAATAGTTTATGTCGCTAAAATTACCCATTAATATGCCACCTGGATTATGGGCAAGAAACTTGACATGAAATATGCTGTAACCAGTTGCAACTCCTAGTCCATATAAACGGACTCCCAGAGCCTTTGATAATTTTTGCTTATGGCGGCTCTGGCAGTCCATATGCACCTCTTCCTAAACATGGGTGCAGTTCAGCGCACGCTATCTGTGCGCTTCACTAAACAGACGTCGTTCGAGACAAATTGAGGAAAATAATGAATAAACTTCATAAACATGTTAAATTTACCTGAATGGCAACCTACGGATGTTATCCTTAACATGCACCCTATAAAAACACGACGATGTTTCAACACACTTTTCTTGCTGACATGTTTATGTTTAAATTTGAATCAGTGTATTCTGTATCGAATACCACATCGTTATCGACTTTAATAGGCTCCAACACATAACCCGACGTGCAAAATATTGGTGTACTGCGACCAAACCAATATTGGGTCAATTTTTCAACATGGCGGATGCAGCGTACGAAAGAAAAACTAAGTCAATAAAAAACAATTATTTCTTGTTTTAATGGTACCATTTGGACGAGTTTGTGGTTTAGACAGGTAAACTTAAATAAGTTCTTGCAGTTTCAGTGTTCCTTAACACTTACATTGTTGATAACATTTTGCACCCATGGACAAAAGAGAGGGCATTGCAACTCTCAGCAGCCCATTGGGTTATTAAGCTGAGAGTTTAATTATTGCAACTATTGCCACTCCCAGCGACTCGCAGGGTCAATAGCTGGGGGTTGGATTATTGCAACTAATTAGATATCATGTAAGGTGAACTTGGACTCAGGTAAATGTGAGGTAGGCGTTTTAGGCAAAATTCGTGTTTCAATACTCATACTCATAAAGTAAGCTTTTTAAAATTGTTTTTCATTAAAAAAGGTACTTCATGCATCATGACTAAAATCGAGTCGAAGTTGACATCCAATCCCCACACCAATGACACTGTGACTCTTCTAATGAGTGTAAAATGCAATGCCATATTATCATGTATTGGAAATATGTTTCTCCTTGAATTTTCATACAAAATAAATAAATTGTCGACATTCATTTCTTATGGTTTAGAATAAAACCCACTTAAACATTTTTCCAACGTCAAATCCGCTTCCTTGGTCGCCATTTTGGCAGATGACTGGCTATTACGAATAAAATGTACGACATTAGCAAAGGTTATACACCACACACATTCTAATGTTGGATTGTCCACGGTTTAAATGGTCCGGTGACCGTAAAACAGATTATCAAGTTAATTTCTTTGGATTTCTTCATAAGTATTTTAAATATCTAAACAAAGATATATCTGACGATAAATTACGCGTTTACTCTTTTATGTATATTTAGTTAGTGATTTGCATTGCATAAATCTTTAGGAAGTTGTAATGATGAATCAGTCTTTTACTCAGATTTTCAGAAATTAACGATTCTTTATGCCGTTTCATGTGCTATTAAAAGAAAAGGTTATTAACAATATCAAAAAAAAATAATAAGGAAGCCTGTTTGCCTAATTATACAGTATTTTGATAATGAATATATCAAATATCGTAAAGATGTATCGTTGTCGTATTGCGCTTTGGTGAATGTTGTGCCAGAGAGCGGTCAAGTACCAGAAGTATTGTGTCTTGGTGTAATTATATCCCTTTCACGGTGGAAGCTCTGTTAACCACATAACTAATATGATTTTCTATATTTTTAGTTCCTATGATTTAATTTTTATGTTATCTTAAGTTAAAAAAAAATCTAAATTAAAGACAAATGAAATGTATAATTAACAATGAGCATTAAACTCATGTAATATGGTTCTGCTTCGACGGAACTCTTTAAACTTTTAGCATATTCTTACTATAGATTCATAGAAAAGTCTTAAAGATTTTTGAATAGTCTCTTCGTGTTGGTATACTTATATGACATAATTGAAACTCTTAGAAAAAACAGTAGTTAAATATATATATAGTTTGATATAGCGTTATTAAGTATTTATTTCTGTGTCATGGGTGTATTGTGGCGTGTGAACGTCTCTGATTATAGAGTATAAAATGAAGACAAGAAACAAATCATACAAATAGAAAAACACTATGTGTGTGGTTGGAATGCAATATAAATTAGGGAAAGTTAGTTACAAGAAAGTGTGTGTTGAGCTTTTTCGTTATCGTGTTGTGTCATGGGATCCCATTCAACTCATGATGTAAGTAACGAATTTGTCCGAGATTTCTTTATGTGTGACTTTTAAAATGTTGGCATCACTGCAAGCGCTGACTGCGTATTTGTTTTACGGCGGATTCGAGCCCTAGGTTTCCAAAACCACATGTATTGTTACACTCGTGGTTCATTACAAACATTTGTCAAGTGTCTAAACAACGATGTGTTGCTCATTTCACGAACAAAAAGGTGGTTACTCTATCAAAATCACGCAGCTGATACCGGAAACAAGATTTTTTCAAAATGTTGAACAGAATGATATTTTTTTTAAGTTTGTTGTGCTTAAATAAATTGAGAACTTTTACACATAAAGTAGTGAAATATTATAAATTATTCTTACGATTTAGAAATAAACAACGGTTATTTTATATTTTTTAAACCGGTATCGTTTTTGCCCTATTTTTTTAGAAAAAGAGTTGCACATGATGCATTCAATCTTAAAGTTATTTATTGGTCGATAGGTCACTGATCATTCAATATGAGCGGTGCCCGATGTGCGCACACCGTGTCATGTAATTAACGAATATTGTGTTAAAAAATTTTCAAAGTATATATTTGAAGATCAATAAAACTGTCTTAATAATGAAAAAAAACAATACAAAATCTTACAGAGATTACGGATAAGGACTTTTTTAAAGCGTACAAAATATGCGCGGTTACGAAATAGGGGTATTTAAATCTCTGCAAAATACTCGCAAACCCAGTCCCCACTGAAGGTCAATTACATAAAATCTTTCGATAGTAACATATGAAACATTTTAACAACAATCCGTAAAATAAAACGTCGGAAAGCATACATACACAACAGTTGTCACTTCAATAATTATGTATACTAATGGCTGATATGCTATGATTTGTTTGATATCACACTTCGCAGCGTATATTAAACCAGCGAGATGAGTCACATAAACTGAAACGGCGAATACATTCTCAAAATAATGTTTTTCATTTGCAAAATACTAAAAAGACACGTGGAACCTGATGATTTAGCATTTGTGTGTGTAAATGGCGTAAAATGTATTAAATTGGATGTTTTCTTTAAATTCGACCTTTAAACAGTTTGAACATAAATCTTGAACGTGATGCTTTTTACGAAGCCTTTCCGTGTATTTTAATTTCGATTTAATTATAACTAAATTTATTTCACAGTTCTATTCATGCATGTGATTTGTATATAAATTTTACGTTGTAGGTGTTGGGTATGCTACCGATACATTATAACAATATGGCGCCAATTTCGTCGTGACTCATGACGTCGACTATGAAACAAAATGGCGTGTAACTTTTGACGTCGAGTTATTGCATTAACGTCCAAAGATACATTTAATAACCAATCGTTTATTCGGTTTGAACATGTACGACAGGAGAAAATCACGTTTTGCTGGTTCCGTTGGTTTTAATCAGACTACGGGCGGCGGTGGAGATGTTCCAAAAAATCCGCAGTTCCATCAAATACAACAGCGTCGTTTAAGTCGAGCCCCTCCCGGATTCGGGCGTGGAAACCTTGCCAATTTACTCAAGGCTAGGGACCAGATCCTAACACCTGAGCAAGAAGAGACTCTCGATGACGAAGAGCTTTTTAGTAGATTGCAGAAAATATTTGACGCCAAACAAGAAGAGGCACAAACTGGTCTCACTATTGACGAGTTTAAAGACGCTATGCGCAAAACTGTCGGCCGTCACAGCACACAAGATGAAATCGAATTGTTGTTTATGAAAGTAGATGCTAACTGTGATCGCGTTGTCGACTGGGATGAATATGTTACATATAACTTAATTGAGTATAAAGAAAAGACGTTCATGATTGAGATGTTACGAGAAAAACCGTTCCCAAACGAGATCCGCGATATTGAAAGCCGACACAGAGACCTTATCGTTAAAATTCTCTTTTACCCGACATTGAGAAAATCTGGATCTGTTTCCGGCAGCATAGATCCTAAGGCCGGAAAGTATATGACTCTTAGCAAAGAAGGCGTGCTGGGTGTTTGGAGCATGGGAATGAGAAACTTAAAATACTACAACGCCAACCATTACCAAAAGAGGAACACCCAGCCATGGTTCACCGACATGGTCGCGATGTACAACGTAAACATGCTGGCGCTGACGTCCACCGAGCGGGACATAACGATGTTTGACATGAGCGGGAAGAAGTTCTCCATGCGATACTTCCTGACCGGGTTCGATAGCTGCATCACGGCCATGGACTATTGGGTTGACCATCGGGACCTCAACAACGCCGTCTTGATGCTTGGGGACCAGTCAGGTATGCGTTGCTTTCTGTGAAAACAGTTGTTTGCGAATGGAACAAAAAGTTTCATTATGACAACTTCATGGTAATGAACTTGAAAAGTCCTTATATTGCACAACGCAGTTTTTAAAATAAAATAAAAATCTTATTTAAATTGTTTATCTTTCAATAAATAACTCTTGTGTTCGTGTGACTCCTGAATTCAAATAAACCAGCCTGTATATGAATAAACCCAAACTTAAGTCATCGTGGCTATAAACTTAAGTATTAGCACCTCAATTCGTACAGTGTTTTTTTGCGATAATTATCGGCGTCACACTGAAGTGCGGCGACTAGTATGTAATTCGTTTTTTTTCGCATATGGGAGGAGAAGTTATTTTACGGATCAATGTATATATTTTTGTTGTCAGAATATCTTGCATAGTGGTGATTTTTTGTGTCAATTAGGGTAACTGCATTTGTGCCTATTACATTTACTACAACATTTATTGTCAATAATGCAAAGCTTATTCTTTTAATTAATAACTGATCACGGGGACTGACTGGGCAATAATAAAATATCACAGGGACTGGGCAAACACCCGAATCGGCGAAACTTTCTGGTTTTGTATAAAAACAAAACTTCTTTGTTCCGCTATCCTAGCAACCACCTAGTTACTCATAAAGGCGCTATAGAGCGCGAAGCGCGACACGTATTATTAATTGTAATAATGAGTCTTGATAAAGGAAGCAGCCGCTTATCAATGAGGAGCACCATCACAGCAACCCAGTATCATTTCTATCAAGTCCCCCTACAGGTAGTTTTTTTAGGAACTACATATAGAAGCCCGCAGGCCTGACCCGTATCTTGCCTGTGGTATGGACCTTTAACCCCGCTCACTATCCAGCGTTTAAACTTCCGGGTTTACATTAAAACCGACTATTAATAGCTTATTAATATCTTAGTTAGAAGGCGACATTTCAAGCGGTCAAGTGGTGTAGTGTTTACACGCTCGCTTCACATGTGAGAGGCCCAAGGTTCGAGCCCCAGTAGAATCTAATTGTTTTATTTGTGTTCTATGTTAACTTTTTGTTTTGATGTAGACATTCTAGTTTAAATAGATATGCTGCTTTATTGTAACCAATTTTTGTTTTTATTATGCCCATGAAATATATGTGTGAGAGGGTGGGGGGAGGGGGTTCGTAAACACATTAAAACTTTTACAGTGTTTTCATATCAAAATTCTCAACCCCTATCGTAAATGAGAAACGTAAGAATAAGTTCACAATCATCTCCCCTTAAAGTTGAGAAAAATATGAAATTACGCTTACAAGATGAAGCAGATTTTTTAAAACCTACATAGCTCTGTTCCATTAATGAAAACTGCACACGGATGCCAGTAAAAAAGGAAACCAATGTAAATAAAATGAAATATGAAATATTTGGGGGTTACAACACATAATCATAGATAATGTTTATTTGGGGGTTATAACACAACATCATAGATAATGGTTATTCCAGTATTTTTTTTCTATTTTTTTTAAATAATCGGCCAATATATTAATATTTACACTAGAAAAAAATCGTTCCATGTAACTTCAATGAGTGCCTTTTACACTGAAATTCCCGACGCCCTTTGATGCTTTGCATCAATACTTATCTGTTTTCTTAATTAAACGTACATGTTGTACATGCATGTCTCTGGATAAATTTTATTCGCAACACATCTTTTTTTTACCGATATTGATTTAAATTGTAATTTGAATTAAACAAAATTATAAATTAAATGGTATGCTATTTATAATGACCCCCAATGTTTCATAATGGCAGGTAGCGTGTACTGTTTAAAGTTCAACGCCTCACTACGCGGGGGTCTGTTCGGTCCAGTCAGCGGCAAAAAGAACACGTGCAAGCGCGTCAGCTTCCCGGAAGTAATACGGGGTTTCTCACTTGGCGTCAAGGTGCAGAAATTTGCGGACATTCACAACGACTGGGTGAACAAAGTACTCTACCTCCCGATGGTCAACGGCTTCTTGTCGTCATGTCAGGACGCACAGACGGCGCTCTACTTCGGCGATTTGGTCGGGAAAAAGACGCCCGTGTATTTCAAGGTCAATAAAGGCGTGCTCAGTTTTGACTATTCGCAGGCGCTGAATATCATAGTAACGGGGGGTATGGACTACTTCCTGCGCGTCTGGAACCCCTACGTAAACAACAAGGCGATCGTGTTGCTCAAGGGACACACGAAGCCGGTAAACCACGTGATTATTAATGACAGCAAGAATCAGGTAATCAGTATCGACAAGGGCCGCTCCATGCGCGTATATGACCTTCGTGACCAGACCTGCCTTCAGCAAATCAGCGGCCGCATGATCAATTTCGATCCTTTCCCAATCTCCGCCGTTTACTTTAACCCTGCGATGCGGACGACGCTCCTGGCGGCGAATACAATCGCCATGCTAGAGAAACGCGAGGAGGAAGACAACTGCACAGAGACGGTGTCCCACATCAAGCCGGTGGTGGCCGCCCTATACAGCAGCGTGTTCGATTCTACCATCACAGCATGCCAGGAGTCTGTGGTCAGTATATGGGACACTAACACCGGCATCAAGCAGATGCAATTTGTGAACGCTCACTACACCGTGGAACGCGGCGTGGAGATCCCGGTTGAAATCACCGCGCTATGTTTCGACTACAATGGCAGACGGCTGGTCACCGGGGCGCGCAACGGCACTGTGCATGTTTGGAATTTTAACAACGGCTCATTGTTGCAGGCGTTCGCGCTTCCCGACGCGTCCTCAGTTACCGGGATCGTCTCAACTGCTCACAATTTTTACGTTTCTGGTTGGGGGAAACAGGTATACGTCTACATAGACGGAGGCGGGGAGGAAGATCGCAAGGAATGGAAGATGCGACACAAGGAGGACATTCTATGTATAACCCACCTCTCACCAAACATCATCGCCACCGGTGGCTACGACGGCGACGTCTTCATATGGTCACGTGATACAGGGCAGGTGTACTGTCGCCTCAACGCCAACGAGAGTGTCAAACCCGTTAGCGAGCAAATCAAGCGCCATACAACCGTACCAGCGATCGCGGAGAGCGAAGACGACGACGTGGCGAACCTTCCGAGCGAAAATACGGACAAAGATGATGACGGTGATATATCGATGAGGCTTAAGAGAAAAGCGAAAATAACAGGAGTGGTTGCATTGCTTGGTATGGCTAGGCGCTTTAAGGCTCCCACCGAGGCAACACCATCGTCTGACGATGAAGAGACGTGCGAGCATCCGCTGCTGAACGCGCTAGACTCGGAACATTACAGCGCCAAGGCGCCAAACTTGTGCACGAGGAAAGAGTACGATCTACTCTGCAAACACTACGAGTCGGCGGTAGAAAAAATAATATTTCTGGAGACGCGGGAACCACTACACAAGGATACGGCTATTATCGTCACTGGCGGCGCTGAAGGCTGGATCCGGTTCTGGTCCATGCACCATGATGGCGGCCTTCTGGGACAGTTCAACGCGGCGCACCGCCTTGGCGAAAGCATCTTGACGATCAAGTGCGACGCCAAGGAACATTATCTGTTCACGGGCGATACTCAAGGTTACGTGAAGATATGGGACATCAAAGACTACAGCATATCGAAGAAAATGTCTAACCGAGAAAAGAAGGCAAGAATAGAATTATTGAAACGTAAATTCACATTTTTTCGCGTAGAGAACTACGATGCGAAGATTCAGGCGTACACAGTTCCAGAACATCTGAAAAATGTGTTCGCGGGACGGCCGCCGCCGTCTGCAAGCGATCCCGAAAAGACGCTCCGGTATCCGCCTCTCCTGAACTCCTTTCAGGCGCACACTCGAAGCATTCACAGCGTGGATTATGTGAGCGATCGCGAAATCCTGATTACAGCAAGCGCCGACTGCTCCGTCCGGGTATGGACCATTAACGGGCAGTACATTGGCACGTTTGGGGGAGGCAACTGGCACCCGCTTCCTAAAGTAGTCAACGACAGCTACTTCTTGTCTCAGGTGCGGGTTATTTAACGCCTCATTGCATCGACGTTGAATACCACAGGTGTTTTATAAGTTGTGTAAAGTTTCATAGACAAATACAAGGTCATCTCCGGGTATTCAATATAAATTAAATACAAAAGTATATTAAAAAACACTATGGAACGCTTTTTGAAACGCAAAGTTTTAAGTTGAGAGAATGACTTATATCTAGCTCAGTACCAAGAGCTTATTCAAACGGTCCCAAAGCTTTGTATGATAATTTCTAAATCAGGTTCCCATCGACATTCGGCGTTCAGGGTCGGCACGGACGCTCAAGGTCATTCACGGCGGCAAGACGCCCATGTGGGAAGGTGCTCTCGACATCCTGAAGCAGCGCGGCATGCAGCGTTTACAGCAACAGTTCGATCACCTGCAGCCGAGTAAGGAGCGGAAGACGCCGGACGTGGCCGTTCGGGCTTCCAGCAGCTTCGAGACTAGCAACATCCTCGGAAAGTCGTACAAGCGCACCACTAGGCACCGCATGGCACCAAAAATACCCCGGTTTATTGAAACACCCGGGTCGGTAAGTGAAGGTTTAAAGCGTGTTAAACGTACCAAGTATTTAAAACGCTATACATTGCTCAACACGTGTTGTTGCTTAATTATTACTTCATATTTTCATTACTGTTTCTTGGGTTGTTATCCCCCCGTGTATAAACACAGACTTTGCTGCTTTTTGATACAGACAATAACCGTATAACCGTTGAAGTATTAATCCACTATTTAAATTTTGGTTTGAAAATTTGTCTCATGTTTGCACGTGAAGTATTTGTTAATAAATATTTCGTTGACTCTATTTCACCTCCTTGTACGAGCATATCATTGGATTTTCCCCACCTAAATAACGTGAAACATTTTAGGCGAATTAAATAGTCTTTTAAATTATGTAAGCTCGTGTACCATCCACGGGACGCTTGTTCATTCGTTACTCGCTCATTGTTAAGTACACATTACAGGTTGCGGTCTACCACACCCTTCCGTTTGTCGACCTGACTCCAATCGATGTCAACAATTCCGACCTACGGGAGCTCAAACAGCGGAGGGCCGAAAATTTCGCCCTGAGCAGACTGCGCGGACAACAGGTGCGAAAACAGGAAGTTCCCGCTATTCTCACGCTGTACAACAAAATCGCCGCAAAGTCAAAACCAACTCCACGCAAGAAACTACCGCCGGCTAACCGTATAAAGAAAATCGCGGAACGCTACCAGGGTCCCTTGCTAGCACCCGGCACGGAAGAACGGCAACAGCAGCAGCAAATTCAGCAGCAGCAGCAACAACAACAACAACAGCATCCACAGTTCCTAAAGAAAGTCAACTCGACGTCAAAAAAGCCAGCGGACAACGACGATGAAACCCTTTCTAATGAAGAAAGCAGTGTACATGCACAGGATTCGTCGCGCGCTGGAGCACACGTGGAATTCGCAGACGACACTAAAGAAGATGACGATTACCTAGCTGTAGAGGCACCCATGTCGTCTGCAGCGTCCGTAAACAGTCAGATTTTCGCTTCAAAAACGGAAGTCCGCCTACCTTCGATCACGGAGTAAACGTTACTTTGACGTTCAAATAATACTATTCTGACTTTGCTACGCATGTATGATAAAATACAGCATAGAAATTAAAAAAAAAAAGAAATAATTATTCATCTTTACTTCATGCATTAATCCCTACATAAAATAATGTAATATTTCACAAAATAATTTAAATACATATATGAAGCAATTTGATCTACTAAAATATATAAAGTCTAACACCGCTCTCTTATTATTAGAAGGAAGTGCAACACCAAAATTTGAACACTTTTCATTTGAGTTAATCGCTATCTCCAACTGTTTTCATTCTCGATTTATATGCATTTTAATGTAGATCTCAATGTACCGAACAGCATGATACAAAGTTCTGTTCGATATCAATAACAGTGAAGTCTTCATCGCATTCGCAGATTTTATTAATATGACACACTATATGTGATATAGCATTGTACTGTAATGGTATGCAACGAAACATAAAGACAAATTTGAAAACATTGCGCCTCATTTATGCAAACATTTTTCATCCGTCATTTCAAAGATCTTGCAACAAGTTCAAGTATCGACTGAAATAATAGACGTCTTTGATATATTTGGTCTCAGTAACACAGGTAATATCGAACACAACTAAACTTAGAAAAAAATCTTGCGCTGTTTTCAATGACGAACCGAATAAAATGTTTCTGCATTTTCTCGTTGCATAAACTATGGGGAATTACGCGATATGTAAGCAAAAAGTATTCGAGTAAAGATACGATTAATAACAAAAAGTTTTTATATACGACTTTTAAAAAAGCAATATATATCGGTTATTATTTCGCAGATTACACATTCTGAAATAAAAACGTTCGCTTTCATGTTCTGCACTTGTACGTGAGCCGCGTTCTGAGAAAACTGGGCATAATGCATGTGCGTAAAGTGTCGTCCCAGATTAGCCTGTGCAGTCCGCACAGGCTAATCAGGGACGACACTTTCCGCTTTTATGGTATTTTTGATATCAAGGAAGTCCCTCCTTACCAAAAATCAAGCTTAGGCGGAAAGTGTCGTCCCTGATGAGCCTGTGCGCACTGCACAGGCTTCTCTGGAATGACACTTTACGCACATGCATTATGCCCAGTTTTCTAAGAACAAGGCGTTAACGCCATAAATGTATCTTATTTAACGATTTTGCTAGGGACGCAAAATAGCATTTTCCTTGGCGTCAATGGGACGAAGAAAGTTTCTATATCGAAACATGACGTTCTTTCAAATTACCGTTGTTTTTTTCTGTTTAAGAAATAGAATGGGACAATGGTCAATGATTTCACTTTATCATGTCCTTTTCATAATTTAAAGTTGCATTTGCTATTTTTTAGTTGAGCTCGTAATATTGTATACGTCCTTAGCTTTAGAAACGTCTTTTTTAGTGTAAGAATGGCTATTAACCTTTATTCTATGATATGTTGCATACTAATTGAATTGAATGAGTTGAAACACACAAATGGATGTCTATTTTGTACGGAATACCGTTAGGGCAATCGTGGTTGCACATTAAAATCCATTGGGCGACAATGCGATAGTACGATGGCGACAATGCGATAATACGATGACGACAGTACGAAAACGCTATAGTACGTTGGCGACAATGCGATAATTTGATGGCGACAGTACGATATGACTATCGCTTTGTCGCCATCGTATCATCGCATGTCGCCATCGTATTATCGCGTTAGCATACTGCCGTCATCGTATTATCGCATTGTCGCCATCGTATTATCGCACTGTCGCCATCGTATTGTCGAACTGTCGTCATCGTATTATCGCATTGTAGCCATCGTACTATCGCACTGTCGCCATCGTATTGTCATACTGTCGTCATCGTATTATCGCATTGTCGCCATCGTACTATAGCGTTATCGTACTGTCGTAATCGTATAATCGCATTGTCGCCATCTCACAATCACACCGCGCCATCGTATTGTCGCACTGTCGTCATCGTACTATCACATTGTCGCCATCGTACTATCGTTCTATCGCATTGTCCTCTTCTTGATTTTAATGCGTAACCACTATGGCAATATTGGTATTCCGTAATTTTGGGATCCAATTATGGGACCCGACCAAATATGGTTGGGACGCAATAATTCTCAGCACTCAATCAGTATAATTTCTGGAAACTCGAACACCGTAGTGTCTGTTAAAGGCTTGTTGTATGCGTTGTTTGTGACATTCAAAATATCGTCACAACGTTTCCGCAATAAAAATCAGCAACATGAAAAGCACTGAAGAAACATACAAATCCTTTAACATAATTTCAATCAATTTATACAAAGATTTTGCAAACCTTTATATTGAGGCCGGACTGTAATGCTCTCGAACTGAACTATTTGGCCTAAGTTAAATGCATGACAATTTGTTTGTATTGACCTGCATTTACGTAGGCAACAGGTATCTTGTCTAAAATAATCGAATTTTTGGGATGATAATATTTCTGGATTTTCGGTATTGCTTTATGTCATTACTCCGAAGTCTTTACTATTTTAACACATTTAAAACGATTTCTCAGAAATTGGAAAAGGTATGGAAAAAGCAAGTTTTAACAAGCTTTTCGTGCATAAGCTGATAATTTCTGGGTATGTAATGGCTGTTTCCCCACCTTTGTAGGATGATTTGTATACCAATAATTCATTTGTTCACGACAATTTTCATGTTTGTGAGTGCATGCATGGGCGACAGCTTTAATGTATGTGAGAGCATGCATGGAACGACAACATTGCATGAAGATTGCATGCATGGGCGACAACTTTAATGTATGTGAGAGCATGCATGGAACGACAACATTGCATGGAGATTGCATGCATGGGCGACAACTTTAATTTATGTGAGAGCATGCATGGAACGACAACATTGCATGGAGATTGCATGCATGGGCGACAGTTTTAATGTATGTGTGAGCATGCATGGAACGACAACATTGCATGGAGATTGCATGCATGGGCGACAACTTTAATGTATGTGAGAGCATGCATGGAACGACAACATTGCATGGAGATTGCTCTTAAGACTTAAGAGAACACATCTTGTATTCAATTTAGCATAAAAAAGGTCATCATGATGACAAATTGCGTCTTGTTCTGAGAAAATTGGGCTCAATGCATGTGCGTAAAGTGTCGTCCCAGGTTAGCCTGTGCAGTCCGCACAGGCTGATCAGGGACGACACTTTCCGCTTTCATGGTATTTTTGGTTTCAAGGAAGTCCCTCCTTGCCGAAAATCAAGTTTAGGCGGAAAGTGTCGTCCCTGATTAGCCTGTACGGACTGCACAGGCTAATCTGGGACGACACTTTACGCACATTCGTTAAGCCCATTTTTCTCAGAACACGACTCAATTCATAGTATTACACATCCATGCATAAAAAGTAATACAAAATTAAGATATTAGTATTGAGAAAGCAGGTAAATAACATCATATTTATATTATATATTACACGGTATCTTAAAAAATGGATCTAATAACCTACTGGTATGGATAAAAAGTATCAGCGTGCATGCGAGCGTGTGTGTGACTGTGTGTGTGCCGATTTTAATTACAACAAGAGATGTGTTCGTCAATAACACAATGCCCCTACTGCGCCGCTTTGATTTTTTTATCATTTGGCAGGTACAGATAATTATCTCCCTTTAAAGCTTATTACTTCCCTTCGATTTGTTTTTTTTACCTTTGACCTTGAAGGATGACCATGACCTTCCACCACTCAAAATGTGCAGCCTCATGAAATACACATCATGCCACTTATCAAGTTGCTATTTGAAGCGACATAGAAGTCATGAGCATTTTTCGAAACCTAAACGCAAAGTGTGACGGAAAGACGGACAGACGGACAGACGGACTCTATATGCCCTCCTTCGGGGGCATAAAATAGAGAACAGTATATGTATATGTATATACATATTCATTCTTTGTTTCAGAACAAATCATCCGCACTAACGTTGAAGAACAACATGAGAATTACTTAAGTTACAGCAAACAACATTCAAAAACGTCAAAAGGAAGACACTTTTATTTTCAATATAATAAAATACTTTGCATTTGATCGACTTGTTGAATCAATAAAGAACGTCCACACTCTTTATTTTAATCAGAATGTTCATATACATGCTAATTCAGTATCACATGTGTGTTCTGTTTTAGCACTAAAAGGGGTATTCGTACCCAGAGAGAGTATGGTATGTCCATATTGTGGTTGTAGTGCAGATCGTACAATATCGGAAACATTGACCAGTCCAAAGCTGGCTGCAGCAGTAGTCCCAACAGTAAGTGTGGTAGTTGATGATCCACCGTCCACACGTGCTGTAAACAGATCTCTTAACAACGCCAGGATTGGTGGAATCTGTACAGAAATAAAGAGACAACAATCTAGCAGAAAAGCATCATATATTGCAATAGGAACACAATCGAACCAATCATAATATTGTCAAAGAGAATTGTTGCATTTTTTTCTTGTATTCGTTTTTACCTCATAAGTTATGCGAATAAATCATCTCTACACCAACATCAACAGCCCTAATAAACTATTCACTATTAACAAGCTATACACAAAGATAATACATTAACAATATTGACCCAATGCAAATCGCCATTGAACAGCCAGATATAAACCCTGTTGACCTCTTTTAGGGAAAAATATGGAAACCTGTGCCCAGTTGTCAAATAACAAATCGGAAAGTGTGCATGAAAATGGAAAAACAAAAAAATTAATACACATACACTAAACACATATAACACACTTCTGACCAATACTATAAACGACATACATGTATACAAAATATTGCATTGTAAATCACTTGCTAAACCTTTTGTTCACGTCTATGAAAGCGAAACAAAGAAACAACCAATTGCAAAACTACCTGATAACTACTGAAATGTGACGAGAATAATATTAATTAATTCTTACTATTGTGTTAAGTTTTTACCGTTACCCATTGGTTGTTTCCAGACGTATATGTTGTGTACACATACACATACCGGATGGAACATCCGCCTGTTTGTTGCAGTCAGTTGGAACCAGATTCAGGACCTCCCTGCCCTTACAGAAGGCTGCAATGTTGTCTGGAATCGCGTCAATATCCGCCACGGGCACTTCGTCATAACAAGTGACGTTTTCAGACACCTGACATTTAAACGTATTTATGGTGAATATCATTGGTGTTAAATATGATTCGATAGCTTGTTTAAAACATAAGGTTTATTATAGCAACTATGCGCACCGTAAGCTTTCATACGTATCCAAATATTTATCGCACCTTGCTCAACAAGCACTTGTTTCTGTCCGTTGGTTTGTCAACTTCGTATCCCTGAAAACATATTTAAATTATTATATCAAAATAAAATATATTCACAGTATCGCTTTTTTGTAAGACTGTCCATTTATCATTTTAATTATTATTATCCAAAGTTGCTTATCTAAACCAGGCTAATTTATTGCAACAGAGAAAAATGGATTCAGCCAGTATAAGGTAGAAGATACTTCAAACGTCTAAAAATATGTTATTGTCCTATTTAAATGACTTATCCATACTACACACGAAAGACGTTAGATTCTTCACCTCGATTTCAAAAATGGTAATTGTGGCAAGCAACGCTCCATCTGGTGAAATGACCTTTATCTGCTTTTCATTACCAAGGTCCGTTGTGGTTGTGTTAAAGAACTGTTCTGGAAGCTCGTTAGACTAAACAGAATGGAAATATAAGATTATGGTGCGAATGTTCCAGTAGGTAGTAACATAGGTGTAACAATTATATTTTTATATGCATTGAGATGATATAAATATAAATATATATGCTCTTTTTTGACACTTAATACAGATTACTATACTAAATGCTACGTATGAAATACATCCACAATCATATAAGAAGTTATATCCATAATTATAATGCGTTCATTTCCACTATCTATACTATGAAAATAAAACTTGATGGTGGTGAATGTTTTTTTTTTTAATTTGTAAATGTAATAGTCGTTATAGTGATATACTTCATAAACCGGTTATTATTCCGACTTACATCATGGTGGGATTCACCCATCACACAGCTAATCGCCAAGAAAAACGCAAGCACTGCCTTAACTTTGCAAAGATGCATAATACTCCTAAAAACGACATAAAACAGTATAAGAAAGATCTACAACAGCAGATTTTTGTAATATAACTCATACAAGGCATATTTCATAGCTTCCATTTTTAAATACTGAAAACAAAAACACATGGGAATATCCCTGTGTGAAAGCTTGTCGTTTACCACAGTTCCCACTTTCGTTCTTACCAGTGCGTTCACCGTGGTAGCAAAGTTGAACCAAGCCTTTATTCACGCATGTGATTGTATATGTCTTAATTGTTCGAGATTGTGACATGCGAACATACCCATACAATTAACTTTACGTTCGATATTTTCTAATATTTAAGGTAGCATTAACTATTTGTCCTTTTTCGGGGCTCGTGTTTGGCTTGTTTGATCGGAAGGGGAGGGGGAACATACGTTGCAAGTTTCTGCGGTAGGCACAGTGCAAATATGTGCATCTGTACGCTGCATCGCATTAAAAATCTTTGCTGTCATTAGCATTAATATTATATCGAACGAATAGCGATGGATTCCGATTCACCCCAAATTATTATACACACCAGATTAATTAGAAGGGGACAATTACTGAGCATAAAAAGTATTTATTTCTTTGGTTAATCAACTTCATATTTTCAAGGTTACAGAAAATATATTTGCATTTGACGGTACAAGACACTGTTCTCTGTTTATATAAAGTTCGAATTTTCCTTCTTGTTTCTTTATTTGATTATTGGCATTGAAGTATAAACGGTTTGTACCAATCATAATTTGATCGCGAATAAGAAAGCATATTTCTTCATTATTTGATTTATTAGAAAATTTCTCGTAAGCGGTATCGCAAAAAATGAGAAGTAACCCGAATCTTGTCCAGAACACTAATTGTTTAACGCAAATTAATAATGTGAAACTAATGCGATTCTTGTTCAGCAATTATATGGCACATAGTACAACTTTCGATGTCTCTAAAAAAAGCAAATGTTGTTTGACGTCAAAGGCAGTAACTTCAAACGGAATTACCATTTAATATTCAAATTCACTGACTATACTATTGTATATCTTTTAAATTGAAAAGGTGCATTTTTGTCTCAAAATATGCAAGGTTTGTAACAGTTCATGTACGTTTAACCATACATAATTTTTCAATACATGCATACGTAATTAAAGACGAAAGTATTTGCCGATTTAGACTTTCAAATAAAGCGTTAACAAACTGATTGATCGCTCGGTTCATTCATATAAAAAAGTCAGTATATCTTTGATACGTTTTTAATATCTGACGTTACATATGTTAAATTAATAAATGTCTCGTACCTTTGACGGCAAACTGAGAGAGCCTCGGTTTGTACTCGTGTACCGATGTCCAAATGCTATTTCAATAAGCATAATCATTCCGTTTCTTATATTATCCTAGTCACAGAGATTGACCAATGCAATATGTTAAGGAAGTTTCACACTGTTAAATTACAACCCAACAAGCATAAGGGATTGCGTTTAAGATTTCTTCAAAACGCTTAAAGTTTCAAGTGCGTTTATTAGCACCCCACTTCGGCAATATTTTCATCGTGTCATAAGTTGAAATAGAGCTCTATAAACAGGCGATATAACCCAATTGTAAGCATGTTGCATTACATGTACTCTTCTTAAGTGACTTCTTTTTTTCACAATCGCAGAGAATCACGTAACACCGCGGTATAAAATACATATCCAAATATAATAAAGACTTTCAGTTGGTCACTTTTAGGATTATTAAAATTTAAATGCACCCTAAAACAGCAGCAAAAAAAGGTTTTCTTCAGTTTGTGCAATAAAATAAAAGCATTTATGACAATAATCCGACGATATACATTTTCTTTGTTAAAATGTATTTTAGTATTTCTGCACGTAGGTTTATTCTTCTCAAATGAAGAAAATAAGAAATTAATAAACAAATGAACAGAGATTTAATCTCTATATTTGTTTAAACATTTGCATACACGTATGAGCTATGAACAACGTACAAATAAAATAACGAAATAAACAATCTGACATTATGTAAAATGATGTCGCAGCTTAACTTTTGGAAATATGAATATTTTATACATATGAAATGCATTTTGTTTGCATATATGTTTCGTTATAAGTAATTACATTTATCTAATTGACAATAGTGTATTTTGAAATGAAGGTTTATGTTTATGCGAAAGTTAAACGCATATTGAACTTATATACTTAACGTGGAAACAACTTGACATTTTAGCCCAAAGGTACATTGTAAATATTCGCGTTACTGATCTTGTTAACCATTGTAACGACCATAATATGCATGCAATATGTTCATCGGTGTAATAATATCGATGTTGAAGAACACAAGCTTTTAAAGTAGTTTGTGAATAGTTCTTGGCTAATAAAAATGTTTCGGTAAGGTCGATGGCGGCTAAATAAAGAGGCATAACATGTTTTCTGCACTTCTCTTGGAGTTGACGTAATGTTAAGATCATGTCGGTGGTGTATCTGTCGGCGCGGAAGTCTCACTGGGACTCAGGGTAGGTTCTGGAATCGGTCAAGAAGTATGGGGCAAAGACCGGTAGTCGTTGGTGCAGCTCATACGTTGAGAATTGGAGTCACTTGCGGGACCTGGGGTGCAACCAGGACGCTTTGTGCTGGGCTTTAGACTGTTATAGTATCCAATACAAGACGGCCATAACTGATGGCCTGTGCAAATTCTGGCGTTTTAATATCCGAGGAACAGGATTGGCTCAACCGTGGGTGTCCCGCCAATCAGAATATCCAGCTGATCATAGAATGTGTTTTTGTCTTCATCGGAAGTGCATAAAGTGCAAAGACGCTGAAGACAGTGTTCAGACCTGCAGCTGAGTATAATCAAATTGTAAGGAAGCGCTTCGTACCACAGGAGGGGTGTTTGATGGAGGCAAGCAGGTTGAAATTGAGGGCAAAACTCATCATCAGCGATCTGAGGGCACATGAGTCGTACATTCCAGCGTGAAAAACGAAGTGTTGGTGACTTTTATCAGTTTTTATTACTGGTGTGTGGTTTACGCGTGTCGTGCACACTCACTGAGATCCAAGCTACCGTTGAAGCAAGCGGATTTGGACAGGGTAGCACCTTACTAACTGAAGACTGCCTAGCTTGAGGTAGGCAGAAACTGACCAGTGAGACATTGCGTTCTCTTCCATCTTCGGAGGTGGCCTTTGGCGTCATTTTTTTTTCACCAAACGAGTTTGGACTTATAGACCTAACTTCTGCCTCCCGTGTTGGTTTCATCGCTGCTAGACGAAGCTTAAGTAATCTCTCAATGGCATAAGCTTAGGCAGGGAATTATGGAGATTCTGGATTTCCAATGCATCAAAACCTCACTCTCAACGCAGCTGACGGATCCAAGGGGGTAATAAGCCGATTCATTTTGGCGCCAGCGGCGGTGAAGGAGTTGCCAAAATAACTTTGAAAACAAAAAAGTTTATATAATTATTTCAAGATAAATCAAATATAACAGTTTAATCAATATATTATATAATATAATTCGGTTGCACTTATAGACTAAAAAAAACATTTATGAATTAGAAGCGAATTTTATGAAAGGGAAAAATACAAAAAAAATCTATTACAAAGGCACATTTAAAACTTTCTATCGCCTTAATATTAAATATGAGACATGTGACATGTTTTTAAAGAACAGATCAGAACACACAGTTTTTCCAGCCTTGTATATATGTATTCATCGTCAATAATACAGTTTGTTTTTAAAGGAACATTTTTACGTTTTGATAAATTAACGAAATTGAAACAAAATTTGCCAATTTTCGTTGTAGTGTATTTTTGCAAGGAAACAGTAGAACTGACCATTTCCAATGCTAAAATACCCATCATATTCATGTTTTGAAGATTTAAAAACCTGAAAATTATATAGCGTTACAAACACGAAGCGATTGTATTATTTGGAAAGTTTTGTAGTTATCGTAATATTTTGTGACACTTGAAGAATTGCTTTTGCAAAATTTAAAATAACTGTAAGTAACAGCATGGATGACCGAATGGTTTTAGCGGTAGACTTTTACTCCAAAGGTCAGATGTTCGAGCCCAGGTGTGGTTTATTTTTATTGTTGTTCTACTACTATTATTACTACCACTACTACTACTACTACTACTACTACTACTACTACTACTACTACTACTACTACTACTACTACTACTACTACTACTACTACTACTACTACTACTACTACTACTACTACTACTACTACTACTATTACTACTACTACTACTTCTACTTATACTTCAACAACTACTTCTACTTCTACAGCAACAACAACAACAACTACTACTACTACTACTACTACTACTACTACTACTACTACTACTACTACTACTACTACTACTACTACTACTACTACTACTACTACTACTGCTGCTACTGCTACTACTACTACTACTACTACTACTACTACTACTACTATTACTACTACTACTACTACTACTACAACTACTACTACTACTACTACTACTACTACTACTATTACTAAAACTACTACTACTACTACTACTACTACTACTACTACTACTACTACTACTACTACTACTACTACTACTACTACTACTACTACTACTACTACTACTAGCGCAATGTCGGGTAATTCCGACAGTCGTCTAATTTCGACACTTTTCACAGTATTTATCAGACCAGTCTTAAATCATCATCATCCCGTATGATTTCGTTGTAAAATGTGACGTAGTTGGTGTTGTGACGTCACAAGATAACATCTCTCTATCAAACGTCTCGCTAATTGCATGTAAGTGAGTCATTTAAAATACGTACATTGTATTACTTAGAGAATTTTTATAGCGTTATGAGCTTCGCTAAGGGAGGTTACATAATTGTCAATTACGTCCCTTTCAGGATTTCGCTGTATTTCTGGTATTTGTACAAGTTCTAGTATAAAATTTGTTTCACTTGACCTGTATTTGTGTTTGAATAGTGCAAATCGTTTGTTAAACTATGATTTGTGGGGTGTCGAAATTATCCTCCGATTTTATACGATGGTGGGTAATTCCGACACTCCAAATGTTTTCAAGCATTCCCAGCGCATATGGAAAGATAGATTCGTTGAATAAAATTACTCTTAAAAGTCTTTAAATAGTTGACGCAGCTTATTGAATATTATATTTAGCTCTCTCTATATCTTTTCAAGCAGATTGTATAAAATTAGAGCTATTTAAAGATTGTGAAGGTTATTGATTAATGAAAATGTATTTTTTTACTTAATTATATCGTTAATTGGATCACCTGTGATCACCTCGGATGCTGCGCAACCACCGTTAACACCTGTCTGCAAGGGTCATTCACGCGTTTTAAATGTACATGTACAAAAGAAAATCATATACATGTGTACTACATGTAGATGTTATAAGTATGTGCACACGTATGCACTTAAATTTGTACAGTACATAACGTCGGAAACGTAAATAAAGCGTTTAGATGATCAATACTATTAACTCTTAATGGCAATGCCAAATATATCGCGAGATATTTCAACTTTAGTTGAAATTCACAACGAAACTTTTAATGGAAATCAAATGATCACAATGTTGTACCCGCTACGAAATTTGTATTTACAAATAAATACACCCACGCCAATTTTCGCGCGCTTTTTATCAGGACAAAGAAATTCATTTATTTTATCTAGAAGTTGCTAACCGAAAATAGCTGTACCCGGCGCGTGCAAACCGTGTAAGATGATTTTCGCAAGTTGGAATACAACTGTATTGTTTAGGGGCTTACATGCAGTTCATCAAACCTTTAAATAGAATCATATGCCGAAATTCATTTGATACTTTCGAAAATTGCGAACGTTTATGTTTATGGCATTCTTGAGCACTCTTATCGTCTATATTTCCCTCAGATAATTTGCTTTAAAAACGGAAATCGGGCGTATATGGGATTATCGAGTAATGGATAATTAAAGAAGGGAGAAGTTGCATGTATTCGATAGATACAGTTGACACATATGTATCGGAGGCGTTTTATTGTCGCCAATATATTTTAAATACTTATCACATCCTTTCGACCAGCATGTACATTAAAATAGAATTTATTTATTCATTATCACTCTTAAATTTAAGGGATCAATTCAATACGTTTATGTTCAATTATATTTAGCGAACACGATGATCACCGCGGTAGATATTATGGGTCCGCGGTGATTCGCGGTGTTAGTCTATGGCAAACGGCCCCCGCGACATTTGATCTGAACACCTATCGCGGGGTTCATATTGGTAAGCTAACAGTGAGATGAACATTACGGCGAGTGGCGTTTGTTTAAGTACACGGTGTCTGTACTGTATATTGAGTCAAGTGGGAGCACAATACGAACTCTAAATGCAATTTATTTATAATTCTCTGATTTGCAAATTAACACTAGTTTAGTATAATCCTATTTATTAAAGCTCCACTGCATGGAAAGCCTACGACTTATTAAAACACTCTCTCCTGATCGCTAGGCGGACATCACATCCACTAAACCACCACAACCTTATTAACAATCGATTGGTCATTTTCGGCTCGGGTACTACTTACATATACCCCGGGTACGCTTAAGTATACTTACATGTACCCCGGGTACGGTAAATATACTAAAATCTACCCGGGAATTTTTACGCTAAATCGGTCGTCGTCGGCTATTTTTTTTAGATTAATTATGTTCATATTTATGTCAATTTTCTGTTAAATTGCCTCTATATGATCGGAATCCATACTCAAAAAGCATGTTGATGCAGTTTATAAAAACAAATAACAGAAGTTTGTTTCGTAATAACGGTAATCGGTAGCGCGTTTTACGACATCTGATTTAGGGCGGGAATAAAACTCGGGTACAGTCTAATTTCGACCGGGTACGTTTTAGTATATTTACCGTACCCGGGGTACATGTAAGTATACTTCAATGTACCCGGGGTAAATGTTAGCAGTACCCGAGCCGACAATGAACAATCGAGCCTAATTAACACTAGACATTAAAGAGATCGTGAAATTCTACCAATTGAGACATACAATGTAAATAACTGATTAAAACAGTTGTTGAAAATTAATACAAAGACAAGTGTCGAAATTAGCCGCTGACTGTCGAAATTAGCCGCTTACTGTCGAAATTACACTCCGCCGCATTTAGTTAAATCGCTTGAAGTTTTGAATTATGCCGGCAACGATAATAACGTTCGTTAGCAAATATCAACAAGACAAAACGGTGTTTTTCATTTAGTTTGGGCACTTGGAGGGTAATTTCGACACATCAGGACTAAATCAAATTTTACTCTTAAGGTGTCGAAATTACCCGACTTTGCTGCTACTACTTCTACTACTACTACTACTACTACTACTACTACTACTACTACTACTACTACTACTACTACTACTACTACTACTACTACTACTTCTACTACCACTTTTGCTACTAGATGATGATGATGATGGTGGTAATGGTGATGATGATGATGATGATGATAATGATGATGATGATCTCGCTGCTGTTGATGATGATGATTATGCTACTGCTGCTGCTGATGATGTTGATCATGATGATGATGATGATGATGCTAATGATAATAATAATTATTATTATAACTATTATTTTAATAGTAATGATAATGATAATAATAGTGTCATTGTATTAATAACTTCATTAACAATTATCAATATGATTTAAAATATGGTTTATTATTTCATTGAAAACAACTCAGTTGTATAGAGTGAAGGCATACATAGGGCTTTTTCGAAAAACGGATAACTTCAAATAGACCGCGTTTGAAACTTGTAGTCTGTTTCCCAACTGAAGCAGATGGTTCTTATAAAACCGTTATAATTGCCTGGAACCAGACTTAACTTCCGGGTCCGTTGTTAAGGTCAACTTAATAGTTTAGCCTCAGTTTGAGTTTTCTCGAGCTAGCAACAAGACGTGTAATTAAAGGTAGGTATAAATTTCATTTCTTTCGTATGATTTAAACGGTTATTCTTGTGCAAAAATATACACAAACATAAGAGAAATAATTAATTAAGCTATTTATAGCAATATTTTGACCGCATATTTACAATATGTACATTTATTTATTATTTTCATCAGGGTCATTTAAGACATCAATGGGTGGGGTAAAGTTGAAGAATTTTCATTGGTAATTTTTCGATATGAGGAATCAAAGAAATCAAATAACAAGCCAATTAATTATTTAATCAATCATTCAATGAAAAATATATAAATGTACAAATAGATCTATATATATATTTCAAATAAAATACATTAATTGTTGTTTAAACTACATGACAATTGTGCGTGGCAGTGTTTAAAATGCACGAATATTATTGTTTTAACTGACAATATGCATGCCGATTTCGATATATGTTTGTAAATGTGACATTATAATATGATCGTTAGTATGAACGCTTAAATATATGTGTAATGCTATTTTTTTCTCTGAGTTTTTTTTCAATCTTTAATATTTGGTAGATTAATGCATGCATACGACTAACAGTCTAAATATATTTCTATCAATAAATGTTACTGATTAGTGACTTGTTATTTGACTGACATTGTGTAGTACGTATTTGGTGTATGATATATTTAGTGCAGGCTTGAATTTGTGAATGATTGATTTTGTGTACGACTGATTTGACGAATGACAACTCAGTGTATGATTAATTAAGTGTACTAGGTATGACTTAATTTGTTTACGAGTACGACTGCCTTTTTGTATGGACGATATTTTGTACGGCTGACTTACCGATGAACTGCCATGGTGTATTACTGTAGTGGTTGTAGACTGACTTGGTTTATATCTGACTTTCTGTACATCATACTGTGTGTCTTATTTAATGTATGACTGACTATATGTTACTTGTATGACTGACTTTGTGGACGACTGATTTCGTGTAGGACGGAGTTGGTGTAGATATCTATAATACTTAAAGCATGACTAGGAGTTCGACTGATTTTATGAATGGCTGACTTGGTGTTTAAGATTATAAGTATTTTTGTAGACAAACTAAATCAAGGTATAAACATGCACAAGGCAGGCAAATGAATGACTTGAGTCGTAAAGCGCCACGCGAATTTTGGAAATTATTTAAGCAGAAATCACCAGCTTCGAACGCGGAAAATGTATCGATTCACGAATTTTATGAATACTTTAGAACTTTATCTTCTGACACTGATGTCAATGCTAACAGTAACAGTAATGAATATGACGAATTCTTACAAGAATTCGATCGTATTGAAAACAAGCCCAGCTCATATCCGGAACTTGATAAATCTTTTTCATTAGAAGAAATTAAAAAAGGGATAAAGCGTCTTAATTCTAACAAAGCGGCCTCACATGACAATATTATTTACGAATATTTCAAAGAAACAATCGATTTTATAGCCAGACCTTTAGAAATATTATTTAACTACATTTTAGATACTAAACTATTCCCAAAAAGCTGGTCGACCGGAGTGATTTTACCAATTTATAAACGCGGAAATGTTTCCGACCCTAACAATTACAGGGGCATCACGCTGATAAGCTGCTTTGCTAAACTGTTCACTGGAATAATAAATGAACGTTTAAAATCTTGGGCAGAATCATATGATATCATAACGGATGCACAATTTGGTTTTAAACCGAATTGTAGCACAGCCGTAGCAAATTTTATTCTCAATGCCTTAATCGAAAAACAGCTGCATAATAAACATAAACTCTTTTGTTGCTATATCGATTACCGGAAAGTATATGACGTCATAAATAGGGGGCAGCTCTGGTACAAAATGATTCGATCAGGAGTTGATGGCAAGCTAATGGCTATTATTCGTTCGATGTACAATGAGGTGAAACTGCAAGTTAAACACATGAGTTCCCTTTCTGACTTATTTAGTAGCAACGTTGGACTATTGCAAGGGGAAATAACATCGCCGATCATGTTCTCACTTTTTGTGAATGATATAGAATTCAGTCTTCAAAACGGTTTAAACGCTGGTATAACACTTGATCAATTATCGGTTTATCTACTCCTATTTGCGGACGATGCAGTTATTTTCTCCGAAACCAAAGAAGGCTTACAGCAATCTTTAGACAACCTAAAAATTTATTGTAATAAGTGGAACTTAACTGTAAATATTGATAAAACAAAGATAATGGTTTTTCGAAAGGGTGGTGTCTTGAACAAAAATTATAAATGGACATTCAAAGGCAATGAAATTGAAATAGTTAGTAACTTTAACTATTTAGGTATCGTCTTATCTAGTGGCGGATCATACATACCAGCCACAAACACCTTGTATGGTAAAGCGTCAAGAGCAATGAATAGATTGTTTTCTATAACAAAAGAGATGGTAGTCCCAATAAATATCATGTTCAATTTATTCGATTCATATGTTGCGTCAAATTTGAATTATAATTGTGAAGTGTGGGGGTTTATAACTGCCGATAATATTGAACGTGTTCACAGAAAATTCTGTAAAAGATTATTAAATGTAAAGATGTCAACTAATTCATTGTCATTGTATGCGGAAGTCGGTCGTTTCCCTCTAATCATTGGACGCTATTTAAGAATTGTTAAATATTTTCTATAACTATATCAAACAAAACAAAGTAACTGTATTTTACACACTGTTATAAATATGCAAAGATCGGAAATTGTTCAAAGAAATAATACAGTGAATTGGTCATCAAAAGTTCGCGATATACTTAACCATTCAGGATTTGGAGATGTATGGTTATTCCCAGAATCTATTAATATCGACAAATTCATCCCTTTATTAAAAATAAGATTGCGAGATCAGTATGTAGCTGAATGGAGGACTAACATTGATTCGTCAACATCGTTATATATGTATAAAGAATTGAAACCTACATTCGAAAGGTCATCGTATTTAGATTTAATTGAAAACAAAAAACATAGAAGGATTATTGCCAAAATGCGTCTCTCATCTCATAAATTGTTAATTGAAACAGGCAGACATCATAACATTGACAGGAACGAAAGAATATGCCCCTTGTGTAGCTGTAACGATATCGAAGATGAGTACCATTTCATACTAATATGTCCGTTATACCTAGAAGAAAGAATCAAATATATCCCAGAATTCTATTACAAGCGACCTAGTATGTTCAAATTTATTAAACTCCTTAATAGTAGTAAGAAAACGACACTTAGAAAGTTAGCCATCTATTGTATATCATGTTTCAAAAAAAGAGATAACACTTTGTTTATTATCACATGATTGTTAAGAAGAACTATAGCTTATACTAACAATTGAGGGTACTTTGCTTGGTACATGTTGTTTGTTAACCATGGGTGTATCAAATGTGGTCATGTTTTTATATGTATTCCATGTCACATTATAACTTGCAATTAGAGCACTCTCACTCTCCAGTGATGAGTGATTTATGAATTGATGAATGTAATTTATACAATGTTATTATTTATAATCATCACGCATGTCTGTAACATTATCATGTATTTGTATATGACGATAAGCTTGTTATGCTTAAGTCAAAATAAAAAATTCTGTTCTGTTCTGTTCTGTTCTGGTGTTTAACAGACTCGTGTATATCTGATGTGCTGCATTGACATCGCTCAATGACTTTCATGGTGCATATCTCAGTTGGTGTTTGATTGAATTGGTGTTACTAATATTGCTAAATGCACGACTTTGTGTATGACTTTGGTCCATGACTGAACTCGTATATGGCTGACTTGGTGTATGAATGACTTATCGTGTGACTGACTGTATGACTGATTGGGTGTATGGCTTACATCGTGCATGACATAACTGGTGTATCACTGAATTGGTGTATGGCTGAATTTGAGTACGCCTGACTTAGTATTTGTCCGACATAATGTATGGTTGACTTGGTGTATGACTTACTTGGTATATGGCTGTCTTGGTGTATGGCTGACTAGATGTGTGACTGACTAAGCGTTTAAATAACTTGCTGTATAACTAAATTGGTGTATGGCTAACGTGCTGTTGCTGAACTGGTGTATGGCTGAACTGGTGTTAGGCTGACTTTGTGTATGGCTGACTTGATGTTTTGCTGAGCTGGTGTATGACTGAGTTGTTTTATGAACGAGTTTGTGTATGACTGATTCGATGTATGACTGACTTGGTGTATGATTTGCATTTTGTATGTTCTACTTGGTGTATTGTTGACTTGTTGAATTATTGACTTTTCTGAACTTGTGTATGGCTGATTTGGTGTACGATTGACTTCGTGTTTGGTTGACTTTGTGTATGTATGATTTGGTGCATGACTGACCTGGGAAACGACTAACTTTGTTAAGAATAAACTGGTGTATGACTGACTTTGTGTATGGCTTACTTGGTGTATGGCTGACTTTGAGCGTGAGTGACTTAGTGTATGACTATATTTGATGCATGACTGACTTGGTGCATGACTAACTTTGTGTATGGCTGACTTGGGGTATGGCTGAATTGATGTATGGCTGTCTTGGTGTAAGACCGACTTGGCGTATGACTGACTTGGTTTATGATTGATTTTGTGCATGCCTGGCTTGGCGTATGACTCACTAACTTGGTGTTAGCTTACTTGAATTATGGCTGACTTGTATGTGGCTGAATTGTTGTATGACTTACTTGGTGTATGCCTATTTTAGTGTGTGACTGAACTGGTGTATGGCTGACTTGATGTATGCCGACTTGGTGTATGACTTACTTAGTGTGTGACTGAACTGGTGTAAGACAAGCTTTGCTCCCTGAATGACTTTCTATAATGCTTACTTGGTGTATGTCTTACTTAGGCTCGATTGGTCATTGTCGGCTCGGGTACTACTTACATGTACCCCGGGTACTCTTTAGTATACTTACGTGTACACCGGGTATGGTAAATATACTTAAACCTACCCGGTCGATACTAGACTGTACCTGAGTTGTATCCCCGCCCAAAATCCGATATCGTAAAACGCGCTACCGATTACCGTAAAACGCTAATGTTTATCTTAAACATACGGAATACCGTTAGGCCATCGTGGTTACACATTAAATCCGGAGGGCGAAAATGTGATAGTGCGATAGAACGATGGCGACAATGCGAAAGTACGATAGCGACAATGCGACAACGCGATAGTACGATAGCGACAATGCGATAGTGCGATGGCTGCAATGCGACAACGCGATAGTACGATGGCGACAATGCGATAGTCAAATCGTACTGTCGCCATCGTATCATCGCATTGTCGAAATCTTATTTTCGCATTGTCGCCATAGTATTGTCGCACTGTCGTCATTGTATTTTCGCATTATCGCATTGTCGCCATCGTATTGTCGCACTGTCGTCATCGTATTATCGCATTGTCGCAATCGTATTGAAGCACTATCGTCATCGTATTATCGCACTGTCGTATTGTCGCCATCGTACTATCGCACTGTTGCCATCGTATTGTCGCACTGTCGTCATCCTATTATCGCACTTTCGCATTGTCGCCATCGTACTATCGCCATCGTATTGTCGCACTATCGTCATCGTACTATCGCATCGTCGCCATCGTATTATCGCGTTGTCGCATTGTCACCATCGTACTATCGCATTGTCATTGTCTCCATCGTACTATCCAATTGTCGCTATCGTACTATCGCATTGTCGTCCTCTGGATTTTAATGTGTAACCACGATGGCCTAAACGGTATTCCGTATAAACAAACTTCCCATTTAAAAAACTGCATCAACATGCTTTTTGACTATGAGTTCCGATAATATAGAGGCCATTTAAGAGAAAAATGACATAAATGTGAACATAATTAATTTGAAAAAATAGCAGACAACGACCGATTTAGCGTTAAAATTCCCGGTACGTTTTAGTATTTTTACCGTCCCCGGGGTATATTTAAGTATACTTAAGAGTACCCGGGGTACATGTTAGTAGTACCCGAGCCGACAATGGCCAATCGAGCCTTACTTAGTGCGAGAATAACTTTGCGACTTTAATGACTTGCTGTATGATTTGCATGTTGTATGTCTGACTTTCTGTGTGATTGACTTTGTGTACGGCTGAATAAGTGTATGTCTGATTTTACTTTTGCTGACTTGGCATGCCTATCTTTACTGCATGAAGGACTTAATATATAACTGCCTTGGTGCATGGCTTACTTTGTGCATGGCTGACTTGGTGTGTGGCTGACTTTGTGTATGGCTGAATTTGTGAATTACTGACTTGGTGTATTGTTTAACTGATGTAGGGCTGACTATGTTTACATCTGTCTTAAGTTATAAATATAAGACTTACTGTGCGTATGACTGACTTGGTGCATATATATAGCATAGTGTATGTTATGGTGTATGGCTTTATAAATGAATTATTGTATGACTGACCTTGTGAACTTTTGCAGTTCTGACTTTCATTTTAACTGCCTTGTCGTATAATTTACTTTATGTACAAGTCTGATATGATGTATGACTATCTTTAGGTATGACTGAATTTGAGTATTGATCAAGTGGTATATGCCTGACTTGGTGTATGACTGACTAGATAACATACTGATTTGATGAATGATTCACTCGGTGTACGAATGAGTTGATGCTTTACTCACTTGGTGTAAGGCGGATGTGATGTTTAACTCACTTTGTGTATGACTACTTTGGTAAACGATTGACTTATTGTACGACTTACATGTTGTACGACACACACGGTGTATGACTGATTTGGTTTAAGATTGTATGATTGAATTCGTGAATTCCTGATCTTATGTATGTCTCACTTGTTGAATGACTAACCCGGTGTATGACTGATTTGGTAAACGATTGACTTGGTGTAAGCTTCACCTCGTGTATACTTGATGCTTAATTGTACTTAATAGGTGTTTGATTTACTTATTAAATGATTGACTTGGTGTTTGTCTGCCTTGGTGAACAACTAGTGTTAGATTGACGTGCTGTATGACGACTGACATTAAGCGAATGTATTCAGTTTTCCCGTAGGCAACTCGGGTTTCGTTATGTTTATAACTTTGTTATCAAACATTTCGTAGCGATGCTCGATAAAAGTGTCATCTACAGATATAATGTTCATACATAGAACCATTTCATTATTTTGTTTTGCAGTAATAATAGCAAGACATTTTTTTAATATCGCATTTCTTCATGCAATTAAATTAACCCGCTTTATAAACATGTTGGAATATGGCGTCACTTCCGTTGCGTTGCTGCTGACAACGTATTGTCATGCCTCATTTTGAGTTTACACTCAAAGCTGTCAAGAGGCGTTAAAGTGATTGGTAATATTTGTCATTTTTCACACGTACATTAAAATGAAATTGTTTGTTTTGCGTTTACAGAGATAAATATTGAATTAAATAACATTTACTATAGTTTTTTACTATAGGAACTCTTTCGTGAAATAAATAAACGGCAGAAATTTTAATCAATTGGTGGGTGGGGTGTGTATCCAAGTGATTCCGTCTTCTTTTTATGAAGCTTTTGTCGTCCAATTTAAACTTTTTAATTAAACAAATTAATGGAACCATATCAGATTGACAATTCTTTATCTTTTTATGAAAAATAAAAATCAGATTTGTTGGTTCATTTTGCTCAGATATCGGCAGCATTCTGCTTAGTTATGCTTAGCAATCATTTTATTTCTTATAAAAGAACCGTCTTCCAATTTATTAAAGATATATCTCTGGATGGTTGCTAGAATAAACATCTGCTTGTCATTAGTTTAATGACAAAATTTTAAGACAATGCATAGTGGTGAACATGTATCATTTCATGTTTGTCTTTTGTGTAGCTTTAATTTGGAGATAAAAGAGAGTTGAAAATAAATAAATTTAAAACAATAATTGAAATAATCTTTTACAGTCCATTTATATGAATGCAGTTTAAACTAAAAATCCTAGTGGCATGGATGGTGGATAGTTTGAAATATATAGCTTCATCTTTCATGCACATTGACTTGCAGTGTGATGTTGTCAATGCAAAAAATTGATACATAAATACATGTCTTACTCAATCCTTTAAAACAGATAAAACTTTATGCCCATAACATCATATCTTGTTAAGGAAAAATCTAAACATTTTACCGGTAGGATGGTTTTTGGGGGTATTTTTACAAAAGATAGCGTGCTTAAATATTGGAAAACACTCAAACAAAAATTAGAAGTAACATTTAAGAAGATATATGGAATGTTTGGGATGACGTCAGTAGATATACCACTGGTAGACAATAGTTGAAGTTTGAAAAGATCATTGAAATAGTTTGAATGATTTTTATCCTAGAAAATATTTTATAGTTCACATGCACTATTTTTAATTATATCATTTTTACTTATAACATATATTACAAATAATTGTATTATGCTTACTGAGAATATTTATGAATACATATTTTTTAAATATTTTCAGATTTAAAATGTTGTCAAACTACGATATAATCAAAGGTAAAATGGAGGCCATGACACGAAATGTCCGGCTGTACCATTACCTGGTGAACATCTTCATTAAGGAAAGATTGAGACTTACTTGCAATGAAGAGGCCTTCAAGCAAGAAATGAATGTATGTACTACTACTAGTAGCATTTCTGTTGAAGATTCATTTTCCCAGTTTAATTTGTTTTACCCCCACAACAAAGTGGAAGGTCATACGTTTGTTTGATAATGGGAATCACTCCCAAATTATCTGAGTGCAATATTTATGGAAATTGAATTTGGCAGTTCTGCAAAGCAATCCCATACTCTAATATTATTTCTTTATTCTTATATTATCACTTTAGAACTGGGCCCGTATTCACCAAACAATTCTTAGACTTAAGTCTAAGAATAAAGAAAATTCTTTAAATTAGAATATTCAAGATTTTCTTTAATTTTGAGTCAAACTCTGCAGTAAACATCTTTTTCTATATTATTCTACATATAGAACATTTTGTTAATGACATAATCACCAGTGGAGGCCTTTATATATTCAAACACTGAACACATTTTTCTTGGTTCTAAGTCTATTCTTTATTCTTAAGTCTAAGAATCGGTTGGTGAATACGACCCCAGGAAAATGTAACATGCCCACCTAGATATGAAATTGAAAATCTGAGCAAGCCCAGTTAAAAATTGTGTGCTTGTGTTAATTGTGGGTGCAGACATCAGACTTGTATAATTTAGTGCTATTTAGCATATACTCATTGAGCATGAATATTGTATAATAATTAAGAAAAACTATATAGTACATTTCCAATTTGATTCAAGCTGATGTATACAGAATCTAAATTGTTTCAGATTTCAACTCTCAGGGGGTTTTCTAGTCATTTTGGGAAAAGGAGTCTGGTCAAATTGGGAATTTTTTTAATCGATAAAAGTGGCGAAATTGGGAATTTTTTATCAACAGCGAGGACCAAATTTGTTTTTGTTTTATTAACAAATATTGACACAGGTCTTTTCCTGGCCATTTTGGGAAAAAATCATTTTAATGATATATTTTCCATGTTATTTAAGAAATGAAGTTGATATATAGAGTCTAATAATCATAATAATTATAAGTTATAAAAAACTTCTTTAAAAAAGGAAAAGAAATAATATTTTTTTTTTTTTCAATTTGGATTTTTTTTATAATTTCGGTTTGGGATCCGGTCCGTTTGCTTTGGGATCGGGTCCGTTTTACTGGCTTTTTTACATAGCAAAAAACCCTCGACTCTACAGTACTGTTATGTAAATCAAAATTTGGCATGTTAATTACAACTTACTTCATAATGCTGCGGTGGGGAGTAATGCTATTGCTTTTCAATACTTACTTAACACATTCCTAATGACAGGATTTCATGGAAGATGTGTACAAGGGCCACAAGTGGGATTTCTCTGAGTGGCAGGCTCGACTTGCTACGAAGACATCCCACCCAGACGACAACAGTGAGTGGCTGAGAAGGGAGGAGACCAAGAATTTCCATGAGCAGTTTGCCCTCAACAGGAAACTTGTTTATCAGGCAAGTGATTTAAAAAATAGTTTCTGATAGTTTCCTGGATTGATTCAGTACTTGCGGAAATCATTCAAATGCTTGCTCGTAAATTTCTTTTTAAAAACCAGTGTTGCATTGCAATGATGTTTAGATGTCAAACAACTTCTGGGCTGTTATTGATTTTGTCTTCTAATCACCCTTACTGCCTGTTAAGTATGTGAAAATAAAAGAAAGCAATTTCAAAATTAGGTAAAGTTAAAAAAGTTTATACATTTTAATTTTATGTCCCCCACCACTATAGTGGGGGCCACTATAGTGGGGGACATATTGTTTTTTCCCTGTCTGTTGGTTGGTTGGTTTGTTTGTGCAAACTTTAACATTTGCCATAACTTTGAATATTGAACATAGCAACTTGATATTTGGCATGCATGTGTATCTCATGGAGCTGCACATTTTGAGTGGTGAAAGGTCAAGGTCATCATTCAAGGTCAAATATATGGAGACATAGTGTTTCACAAACACATCGCTTGTTTGTTTTGTTTTTAATATTCCTGAATAAATATAATATACAATTTTCATCTACTGATATTCTTGTGTGACAAGGGAACAATTTTGACAATTGTTTGTATGGTGAAAAATATACAATATAAGAGAAATTTTGAGGAAATGTTGACACAAAAAACTGCCTTGAAATTACTTGAAAATTAGGGTAAAATCATTGCAGGTGAACATCTGTGAGAGACAGCTGAGGGAAAGACTATCTCATGGACTCAAGATCGGTGACTGTTCAGTTAGCGAGGTGAGTTGATTGTCCCTGTGTCAAACTGAACTCTGTGCTTGGTTGGCCATTATGCGTCCATGACCATTAAATACCTCTGTATTGCCTCCTAAATTACAATGCATCATTATAGAGTGTTTTGACAAATTGTATTTAATGAACAACAATTTGCTCACTGTTAAGTTTTTTCATTATCCTATCAATTTGTCTTATTGATGTTTGCCCTTTCTAGATCTACTATTACTATCTACCTATCACTAACTACTGTTTCCTCTATCAGGATTTACTATTACAATCTACCTCCTATGACTAACCCCCTTCTCTGTGTTGTTTTCCTTGTTAGATATACTATTGCTATCTATCTATCATTTACACCTGTCTATGTGTTGTTTCCTCTATCAGGATCTTCTATTACAATCTACTTCCTATGACTAACCCCTTTCTCTGTGTTGTTTTCCTTGTCTAGATCTACTATTACTATCTATCTATGACTAACCCCTGTCTCTGTGTTGTTTTCCCTGTCTAGAGCTACTATTACTATCTACCTATCACTAACCCCTGTCTCTGTGTTGTTTTCCCTGTCTAGATCTACTATTACTATCTATATATCACTTATGTCTCTCTATGTGTTGTTTTCCCTGTCTAGATCTACTTTTACTACATTTTTATCACTAACCCCTGTCTAAGTGTTTTTTCCTGTAAAGATATATTTCTGTCTACCTATCACTAACCCCTGTCTCTGTGTTGTTTTCCCTGCCTAGATCAAATATTACTATCTTCCTATCACTAACTCCTGTCTCTGTGTTGTTTACTCTATCATCAGGATCTACTATTACAATCTACCTCCTATGACTAACCCCTTTCTCTGTGTTGTTTTCCTTGTCTAGATCTATTATTACTATCTATCTATGACTAACCCCTGTCTCTGTGTTGTTTTCCCTGTCTAGAGCTACTATTACTATCTACCTATCACTAACCCCTGTCTCTGTGTTGTTTCCCTGTCTAGATCTACTATTACTATCTATTTATCACGTATGTCTGTTTATGTGTTGTTTTCCCTGTCTAGATCTACTTTTACTATCTTTTTATCACTAACCCCTGTCTCAGTGTTTTTTTCCTGTAAATATATATTTCTGTCTACCTACCACTAACCCCTGTCTCTGTGTTGTTTTCCCTGTCTAGATCAACTATTACTATCTACCTTTCACTAACTCCTGCCTCTGTGTTGTTTATCATGTCATGATCTACTTTTACTATCTAACTGTCACTAACTCTTGTCTCTGTGTTGTTTTCCCTGTCTAGATCTACTATTACAATCTACCTATCACTATTCCCTTCCTCTGTGTTATTTTCCCTGTCTAGATCTACTATTACTTTGTACCTATCACTAACCTTAATATCACTTACGGTACTTCTGTCTCTGTGTTGTTTTCCCTGTCAGGATCTACTATTACTTTCTACCTATTACTAACCCGTCCTCTGTGTTATTTTTCCTGTCTATATCTACTATTACTTTGTACCTATCACTAACCCCTGTCCTTGTGTTGTTTTTCTTGTTTAGATCTACTATTACTTTGTACCTATCACTAACCCCTGTCTCTGTGTTATTTTCCCTGTCTAGATCTACTATTACTATCTACCTTTCACTAACCTCTATCTCTGTGTTGTTTTCCCTGTCTAGGTCTACTATTACTATTTAACTATCACTCGCCCCTTTTTTGTGTCGCTTTCCCTTTCTAGATCTACTACTACTATCTACCTATCACTAGCCCCTGCCTTTGTGTTGTTTTCCCTGTCTAGATCTACTATTACTATCTACCTTTCACCAACCCCTGTCTTTGTGTTGTTTGCCCTGTCTTGACCTACTATTACTATTAAGTTAACCCTTCACTTACCCCATCCGCTGTGTTGTTTATCCTTTCAGGATCTACTATTACTATCTACTTATCACTAACCCCTGCCTCTGTGTTGTTTTCCCTGTCTAGATCTACTATAGCTTTCCCCAGCTTCTTGCACAGCAGATAGAGAAGTTCCAACCTCTCACTGCTCTCTGTGATCACATCTCTCGACACTATGATCTCAATTTTGGTAGGTCATAGTGGGAGCTAAGGGATTTCTGAAAAAAATTACATTACATTTCTGTTCAGATACACTACTTGCATGTTCAACACTTGAAATTTACTCCTTTTTTAAATCTGGTAGCTAAAAAAAATCTCCCAACAAAGTATATGTGGGATACTGCATTCAGTATGGATTTTTGCACATCTGTGGACTAACTCAAACGTTTTGGACAAAGTTCTCACTCTTTTCCATGTGCAACTAAATTTTTTTCAGTAAATTTGTTTTTACTAAGAATTTAAACAACAAGATTGTAACAAATTACTAATAATATTACGATAACAAACTGCAGGTTGCCTGAGAAGCTTTCAAAGCCATTTTCTTATATAAAGACACCATTTAATCTGTTTCCTTGGAACTACCACTTCTTTTCAAATTTTTCTTGAGAATCATTTTCTATTGAGTCAAATACAGAACATGTTGATTCCAAGGCAGAGACTATTCACTTTTATAAAAATACATCTCAAGGCTTGATAGTGTCAAATGTATTAGGTTAAAATCCTTGATTGTGTCAAATGTATTAGGTTAAAATCCTTTGAGTCTGTTTCATGAGTAGTACTTGTTAAACATCCTGCTGACTATATATAAAGTGGTAAACAGTGTCAACAATTACTTTTTTCAGGTGATTCATTTGACTAAAAAGCTATTTATTGAGAACTACACTTGCGTAAATTTCCTGGGTTAAAAGCAGTACATTAAGAAAAACATGTCCAGAAAACCACTGTGAATATTTTAAGCATTTAGTTTCATTGTTTTTGTGGAGTGTTGCCCTCTAGATTCTGTTGTTATCCCCCGCCAAAGGCGGAGGGATATTGTTTTGGCGTTGTCCGTCCGTCCGTCTTTCCATCCGTCCGGAGCCATATCTTGGAAGTGCTTTGGCGGATTTCATTGAAACTTGGTATGAGTATATATATGGATAATAGGATGATGCATGCCATATGGCATTGTACATCATCTGATAATAACAGAGTTATGGCCCTTTGTATCTTGAAAAAATGCTTTTTTAGTGTCAAATATAACACTTTTGTGTCCAGAAGCATATTGGCGGGGGATATCAATTCAACGAATTTGCTTGTTTAATGTATGTCCATCTGACTTTCACAAATGGAGTTTCAGATTAAATTAGCCTTGAACATTTGTAAAACACACATACAGAATTACCATTATTCTTTATTAAGAAATGCCTTTTTTATTTGAGAAACCCTCACTACATTTATGAATGTGATATAGTAAATTTGGTGCAGAGAGTAATATTTTGACATTTATTGATTTAGTATTTAAAAAGAAAGACATGTGGCATTTTGCCTTTCTATGAGTAAATACCACCTCCTTGTTTAAATAAATTTGTGTATTACTCTACCTCAATATCTATAGTAATAACAATAATATATATGCAAAGTGCACCATGTGCACATAAGAGTGTATATGTATAATGCATGTACGAGTTTTAGTTTAAAACATGTATATGCAACAAGGGTTGTTTCCTCCTCAGATCTGGAGTGCCGCCGTGTGCACTGGCTGTTGAGCTTGGAGGCAAAGGGTGTTGACCTGTCCACCCTTCCACAGACAAAGGAGGCCCCTCTCTCATACATGCCAGAGAAACCTATCGGCTCCTCCTCGAACTCCCTTCTCCTGGGGGTACCAAAACCCCAGACCTCGCTGCCACAGGATATCAGTGCATCCCTGGCAGATCTAGATGGCTTCATGTCAAATTATGACATGGCTGCCCACATTTCTGCAGGTAAGGGCTTGATTACATTTAATTTAAATTTACTTTGATTACAGAGTTTAAAACTATTAATTTAGCTCTATTGCACTGAAAGCCCAAGAAATATTGAGACACTACTGAGACTCTTACCTTGGTAGAACCAGTACTTGGTTGTTTTTAGGCGTAGTCTTGAGAAGGCTCCGAGAGTTGAGAGTGAAAATGGCATTACCTAATTACTGGACACGCGTCACATGTCATAGCTGCCATTATTTGTGAAACTTAAGAATGGTGCCTTCAATAGTGTGTTCACTTTGTATTATTAGGTCTCTGATACCAATCAAATAGTAATGTAAAGTCAGGACACATTGCTTATTGGCAAGCAAATAACTTGTTCCTTTATTTATATTGAAAGGTATGGATTTGTTATTTAAATGGTGATAATCTATACTCAGTAAAGTAATGTAATGATTGACCATTGAAATGAGTTTTGCTTTATCGATTGTTTTCTTTTAATATGCTACTTTCTTTCTTCTGATGCACATTACACAATAAATCAGAACAGCTAACACCCTGGTTATTAAAATCCATGTTAAAAAATGCTAAAATCACTATCGCGTCTATTTGAAGGCCCCGCCCAGTTGACCCCTTCTGCCATTAGGGATCTTCTTCAGAGCACTTCCGCTCAGCTCCCTGGTCTTCTCACAGGCCCCTGCCAAGAAGGACCCTACATGGCACCTACAGGGACCCGTCCCCTGACCCCTCTTGATGAGGACTTTGGAGGCTCTGCTTTCAGCATAAAGGCCACTAAAATGGTCAAGCCATGTGCCCCCTTCAGAAAGGGTAGGTCCACATTTCTTTGCAAACTATGTTGGTCTGTCTGCTCCCATGGTTTGAATGCTTATTAATAACAATAAAGCACAACTTTTGCATGCGACCAATGCACCTTTGTTATAGAATCAATTGCAAAAAATATTGGATGTACGTGGTGGTCAAACTTAATATTGTATAAAATATTAAATTGTAGTTAAAAGGTCGATTTGTAAGGTGTTTCCTCAAAAATATGTATTAACTGCAGTGGTATTGGTATTGTATATTATACAAATTAAATGAGCATTTAATGTACAAAGTAAATTTGTCTGTATTTTTACACACAACAGTATATTAATTCACTTGAAAATTTAGTTTATACATATTTAAAATGCACCTTCACGTGTTTATTGTATGGTGAAGTGTTTTTTTTTCAAAAAGCAAAATGCACTTTTAATGCACTTAAGTGTATTTAAAATAGAAAAATGCAGGAAAACACCTGTTAAATGCTCATTGAATCCCCAAGTAATGCAGAAAAACTACAGTGTCGATACTGCTGCATTTAATATGCATTAGAGAATCAGACCTGTTTCATGAACGTTGAATTTTTAAATCAAATAAATATGTGAATTATATAAAAAAAAAATAGGGTAAAGTAATAAAGCTATGAGAACTTGTCATTCAACTCATAGTCTAACGAGTCCTCTCCTGCTCTTCAGTGGACAACAAGCCCATATACCAGGCGCCAGTGTTGGTTGGAAGTGAGTGCCCTCACGTGTTTGAGAACCGCAAGCGACGTGTGGCGCATGTCAGCGCTGCCATCATGGAGCAAGCCACTCCAGGAGAGGCACAGGAAATGGCTGCACTCAGGTTGAAGGTTATGGAGAGCATGCAGGAAAAGAGAGCCAAGATGGCTGACTGGATTCAGGAACAGGTGAGTGCTCATGATTTCCCTTTTGCAAAATGGGCTTTATCCAACTTTACCATTCAACATGGTAATCTCAGGCTGCATCATTTGAAGTGTCTTTAAATAAGGGAAAGGAATAGTATTTGAAATCTGTATTTGGATAACCATATAAAGTATCCGAATATATCTGGATATTCGTATTTTTGTATGTAAACTACATTATTACCAACATCACAACACTGTGAATACGTTATTTAGCACTGTCAACACAATAATATATAATATAACTCATTAAGATGATTTCTTTATCAAAATTATTTTATTTTTCAGAAAATTTTCAAAGCTGCAAATAACCTTATTTTCATTATGCTATAGTAATGAAAGTAACATCTTTATTTTTTATGGGTTTTATTGCCGATAAATATTGATATTGGCCAATTGACCAATTAAAAAAACAACTGTTTAATTTGAATGAACAGAGCACATATTTTCACACTGTTACAACCATGTATTGAAGCCAATTTAGTAGCCATTCAGTGTCAATTATCTGAAAGAAAGGACCATAAAACAAAACACGGCGGCGCAAGTTGGAAATTAGGCATCTATGCCATTATCACCAAGGTGATAGGGGTACTGTCATGGGCACCCGCTGAGCAACAGCGAATTAATGAATTTATGAAGTCTGTCAATGATTACAGATTAACACAAAATATACGATTAGGAACACAATGCGCATAACAAGGTGGTTATGTCGTTTAATCAAGTATTCAGATCCTCTTTTGTTATCTGGATACTTGTCCAGTATTCCGATATCGGGGTATTAGTTACCATCTCAAATTTAAAAGTATTTCATTAAAAAAAATTGTTGGAGATGCAAAATCTGGCTGACTAATTTTAACTAATCCTACTCCTGACTAATGGTGGTATCACATGCTTTGATATTAGGTACACTTTAGGCAATATATCCCTTCATTTTGTTGTATCATGATTCACAGTATCATGTTTTGACTCTCTTCAGTTTTCCTCTTGCCTTTCCAGAGTGACCGAGTTCATAAGCAACCAGTCAGCAAACTCCAAAAGGAGACAAGCCGTAAACGCAAAGCCATCAACACGATCCACTACTTTAAGAATGCTGAAAAGTGTGCCAAGCTTGTGCCCCTGGTGGGCAATGTAGTCCAAGACAGTGAGGAGAAACCCAGAGCTGGTGGTGTTAGGGCAGAGACTGCGAAGCTGCCCAGGATTGTCCTGAAAATCCATAGGGACAGAAACAACTACTGGGTTTCTAAACAAGGTATTATATAGCTGCTGACATTTTGCATTTCTTCTTTCTTAAATCCATTTCTCACCAAATACTTAAGAAAAAAACTTCGCACAAATTGATCGTTTCCTAAATTTTACTGATCAAACAAGAAGAAACACACTCATTCAAATCAGTTAAATCATAATGATTTGGTATAGTTAATTGTGTATGTTATATATGTGTGATAGACGGTGATACAATTGTAGACAATTGAGTTAATGCAATCATGTTTATACCAGGCCCTTTCAAAGATAAACATAATTAAATGAATTTCTTTAAAAAATAGTAAGTAAGCAGTACAAGATGACCTAACTTTGTTGAGTTGCCTCAAATCCCAAGTAAACTAACTAATATGTTTAAGGATTTAATATGTTTGTGCGTATTTAATTAATGTTTTTGTTTTTCTGCATACATTCCAGAAGAGAGGAACTGTTGAGCTGTGCCACAGGACTTTCTATTTTGTTGATCATTCAATCAAATGATATTACTAATTATGATTTTCTTTATAAATTTCTTTTGTATTTTTAATACTGACATTTAAACGGGTAGTTTTAATTATACAAGATTAGTATTATAGGATTATTTTAAGTTGCATGTGATAGTATACAATAAAGTGATGTTATAATGATATGATTTAATATGTTTTAGATAGATTTTTGTAAAAAATATATTTTGATATTTTTGTTATTATTTGATTGTAAATATCATTTTTGAATTTCGATCTGGTTATCATTAAAAATAGACAATAAATTGTTTTGTTTAAACTTACATTTTGTGTTGTTTTTTCTTATATTCATTGGGGGCAAGCAAAGAGCTATGATCAGACAAGAAACAATTAAGGCCATGGCATAGTGGGATATGTTGCCCAAATGTCTAGAGCCAAACTCTGTCGCGTTAGTACCATGAAAGGCAGTGAGTGAACATGGTGGCTTGTCTAGCTTGGACACAATAACCTGGTGATCATGAATTCCATTAACAGACAGAAATGACATGGTAAAATTTATTGTATTTATACCCAAATGTATTTCTGTTTATAGCGTTAGTGTCAATTTCAATAATCCAATAATCTGTGTTACATTTGAAATATGTAGCCCAATACTGAAACATACTTTGTCCATTTTGTTAAGCAAAATCTATAATTATTCCTTTGAAAAGATCTTGTTCTCATTATTGTCCATGTTATTTGTGAATTTCGATGAATGTCAGGTTAATGTGTCCAAAAACTTGATCCATCACTGTTGCTAAGAAGCATTGTATTTTCACTTTCACTGGATATTGGTGTTATTAATACCCTCAATGTAAAGTAGATGGTGTGTATACTGGACACGCCATGGATGTCTGTCTGTTTGTGAGAAGACAAACATGTCTGATAAAGTTCTGTTACACATTTCAACCTTCAATCTTTCGTACATTGTTTCTTATGACATGACATTTTACACTTGCTAATTTCTATCATTCTTTCTGATAAATGACTGTTTGTATAAATGATTTTAATTTAATTTATGAACACTACTAGGCTACTAGGAAAATAGCTTTGAAAAATCACTTTTCTGAAACCATATTGTCCAGGGGACTGTTATACTTTATTGGCCCTACCCACGGGTTTTTTTCTAAAGAAAGAAGTCATTCTTGTAGAACTACCAATAAAAAAGTAAATTGAAGAACTGTACTTGAACACAGCACAGGTCAATAGTCCTTTGTATGAACAATTATTGATTATTTTATAAATTTTACTCCCCTACATAGTGGTTTGGAGACATATTTATGAGCTGCAGTTTGGATGTTGGCTGGTGAGTTTGTTGGTTGATTCGTCCATATTTTATGATCTTGTTCATATCAAGACAGCAGCAAAAACGTGTCAATTTCTTAAAGCTGAACAGAGTCAACTAAGTATGTGCATATTACTTATACGTACATGTATGTAGTGAAAGTACATATTTGTGTAAAAATAATTAGCATGATAATGTTTTGAAATAAATTGGCACAACTGATCATAAAATCTAGTCATTTGTAAAATGTTCAAAGGACAATTCTTGTCCATGTGTTACTGTTATGTGTAAGAGAATTAACAAGTTTACCACTAGATCCCCTGGACCCGTTCCACTAGATCCCCATGGACAAGGCAACTAGATCCTTTGGACCAGTACCACTAGATCCCATGGACCAGTACCACTAGAACCTCTGGACCAGTACCACTGGAACACTACCACGAGATCCCTTGGACTAGTACCACCTGGTACCCCCTGTACCAGTACAACTAGATCCCCTTGACCAATACCACTATACCCACTAGATCAGTACCACTTGATCAGTACCACTTAATTCCCTGAACCAGAACCACTAGGTTCCCTGGACAGTAACACTACATCCCCTTGACCTGTACGACTAGATCCCCTGAACTCCTTCCACTAGATCCTGGACCAGTAACCGTAAATCTACTTAAACAGTAACACTGGAGGACCTGGACTGGACCAGTACCTGGATCTCTCTCCTTGACCAGTATAACTAGATCCCTTGGACCAGTACCACTATACTCCATTTACCAGTAACTCACGGCAGTACCATTAGACCCCCTTGACCAATACCACTAGATCCAGTAACCAGTACCACTAGATCCACTTAACCAGTACCAATAGACTCTCTGAACCAGTACTGATAGATAAAATGCACAAGTACCACTAGATCCGTGGGACCAGTACCACTAGATCCACTGGACCAGTACTACTTGAAACTCTGAACCATTACCAATAGATAACATAGCCAATACCACAAGGTCCACTGGGCCTGTACAAATGGATCCTCTTGACCAGTACAACTAGATTGAATGGACATGTACCAGTAGATACTCTGGACAAGTACTACTAGATCCACTGGCCCATTGCCACTATACCCTATGAACCAGTGCCACTAGACTCCCAGAACCATAACCAATAGACCTGGACCAGTTCTGCTTAATACCCTAAACCAGTACCACTAGACCCCCTGGACTAGTACCACTAGACCCCATGGACCAATAATACTAGATCCCATGGACAATTTATACTACAACTTCTGCACCAGTATCACTAGATCAACTGGACAAGTACCACTTGATCCCTTGGTGAAGTACATATAGATCCATTGGACCAGTACTACTAGATTCCCTTGGACCAGTATAATAACATATGTATATCAACTTTACCAGTACAAATAGATCCCTTGGAGCATAACTACTAGATCAGTACCAAAAGATCCCCTGGACCAGTACAACATGACCTATGACCAGTATCCCTAGATCCCCTTGACAAGTACAACATGACCAGTACCACTATATCCCCTGGACCAGTACAACATGACCTATGACCAGTACCACTAGATTCCCTGGACCAGTACCAATAGACGTGTATGACAAGACCTCAACCAGTACTACTAGATCCCATGGACCAGTACCACAATTCTCTGGACCAGTACTACAAGATCCACTGGACCAGTATCACTAGATCACCAGTATCAGTACCACCTGGTACTCTGGATGAGTTCTTCTAGATACCCTGGACCTGTACCACTAGACCCCCTGGACAAATAATACTAGATCCCATGTACCAGTACCACTAGATCCCATAGACCAGTACCACTAGACCCCCTGGATCAGTTCCACTAGACTCTCTTAACCAATAAAACTAGATCACATTGACAAGTACCAATAGATCCACTGGACAGTACAAGAAGATCCTCTCGACCAGTAACACTAGATCTACTGGTCCAGTGCTACTAGATTCCAAGGATCAGTACCACTAGATCCCCTGGACCAGTACCATTAGATCCTCTTGACCAGTTTTGCAAGATTGCCTCTACCATTACCACTATATAACCTGGACCAGTACCACTAGATCCTCTGAACAAGTACCACTAGATCAACTAGACGAGTACCAATAGACCTGGACCAGAACCAGTAGACCTCTAGACCAAAACCAAGAGACCGCCTTTGACCAGTACCACTAGACCCCCTGGATCACTAGATCAACTTAACCAGTACTGCTATACCCCCTGGTACAGTATCACTAGACCCCTGAACCAGTACCATTAGATCCTCTGGACGAGTACAACTAGACCATCTGAACCAGTACCACTAGATCACATAGACCAGTACCACTTAATCTACGTCAGTAGCATTAGACTCCACTGGACTAATGCCACTAGACCCCCTAACCAGTACTAATAGATTCCTTGGACCAGTACCACTATATCCCCTGGACAAGTACCACTAGTTTCCCTTAACCAGTACCACTTGATCTAATGGACCAGTGCCAGTAGATACTCTGGTCCAGTACCTCTAGATCCACTGGCCCAGTACTACTAGATTTCCAGGACTAGTACCAATAGACCTACTGGACCAGTTTTGCTTGATTCCCTAAACCAGTACCAGTAGTGGTTGTAATCTAGGGGGTCTAGTGGTACTGGTCCACAGAATCTAGTGATTCTGGTCCATGGATTCTAGTGATACTTGTCCAAGGGATCTAGTGATTCTTGTCTAGTAGTACTGGTACAGAGATTCTAGTAGAACTGGTCCCGGGGACTAGTGGTACTGGTTTAGAGGATCAAGTAGTAATGATCCAAGGGATCAGATGGTAGTGGTTCTTGTTCTACTGGTCAATTCGATCTTGTGGTACTGGTCCTGGGGATCTTGTTGTTGTGGTCCAGGAGATCTAGTGGCAGTGGTCAAGTGATTTTGATCCAGGGGATCTAGTTGTACTTGTCCAGGGAATCCAGTAGTACTGGTCCAGGGGATCTTTTTTTATTCAATATAAAACATACAATGTAAATATGTGCATACGCAAGAACAAAAGTGGTATAATACAGCAGTAATAATGTCAAACACATATTATACATGATATGCTAGTATATACTGGGTTTTTTTGCTTTGGTTGCCTGTGGTGTATGTTGTTATTTTTAAATGTCATAATCAATACTATAGATGAGTTGCTTAGAGTTGGGTAGAAGACAACTGGACTGGGTTATGAAAGTTTATGTGTTTCCATTTTTTTTTTCCAAAATATGAAGTTTATCGTTGTTGAGGGCTATTTCTTTTCGATTTGGATCTTTAGTTTTAAATAGTTTATAAAACAGTTGAAAGTAGGTATTTGTTTTTTGTATTTCATGCTGAATATAAAATATTTCATTAATATTTTAATGTGATTCACAGTGTTATTAATTTCTGGTATTTTTAAAGTATTTACACCAAAACTGATATTTAAGAGAGACAGTTTTAAGTGTAATTGTTGTTTCTCTAGAAATGTTGTTAACTGGTTCCATAGAATTTGAATATGTTTGCACTCCCAGAAAAGGTGTTCTACTGTTTCAATGTGTTCGCTGCATATATCACATAAATTTGTGTTGGATAGGTTGCACTTAAAAAGATATTTATTTGTAGTTATGATTTTATGGACATATTTATATTGAAAATTTCTCAGTGTGCTATCTTTAGTTGTTTTATATGGCATGATAAATATTTGTTTCTAATTAAGTTCTTCTTCTCGAAGAAGGCTTTGCCATTTATTTTGAATCTTGGAGTTTTCTGCTGTGTGTTTAATTTGTAGTTTGTAAAATATTTTGTTTGTTTTGTTTTGCAAGTATGTTTTCCGTGAATGATGTTTGAGTACTTGGTGTGTTATTTGTATTAATTGTAGATTTAATATGTATGGGTATGCTTTTAATTAATGTGTAATACATTAGGAAATTGCTTGAAGGTATTCCGTATATATAACATATATTCTCAAAAGAATAGAAGTTCTTTATTCTGTAATCGTACAATTGGTCGACATATTTAATGTTTTGTTCAAACCAGTGTTTACAGAAAAAAGTCTTATTGTTTGAAGTTATGTCTTTATTGTTCCATAAAATAGTTTTACTGGTGATTTGGGTTTCTAGATTATGAGTAACATTAGTCCATGCAGATAAAACACTAGATATAAATATGTTTTCGTTTGTTACATTCAAAAGTAAGGAGTCACCATATTTTTTTAGGATTTTCTGGTAGAATAATTTCGATTTACTTGTATTGGTTTTATCTAGGTATCTTTTAACCCAGCTGCATTTGATTGCATTCAAGAATTAGTCGATGTCTGTTAATTGGATACCTCAATTTTCTACAGATTCAATTAACTGAGTTTGTTTTATTTTATCAGGCTTACCGTCTCATATGAAATTAAATATTGCTGATTTTATATCGTTAATAATATCATTTGGTGGATTTGGGAGAACTGTTAGTACATAAACTAATTTAGGGAGTGCAAACGTTTTCAACACCGTGTTTTTTCCGATTAATGTAAGTTTACGGTGTTGCCATGATTTTAAGCAGTTTTTAAATTTCTGTAAATTAGGCAGTATGTTTTTTAGAACTGATTCATTTTCATTGTTTGTAAAGGTTATTCCTAACGATGTTGTGTCATCTGATGTACATTTGTGTTTTACTTTTTTTAAGATGAATATTACTTTTTTTAAATTAACCTACTCGTAGCACAGTGCATTTACTTTTGTTTAGTTTAAGACCAGATGCCATTCCAAAAAGGGTTAGCGATTCTATAAGATTATCGAATGAGTCACTACTGTCATTTAAAAAATAAGTTGCATCGTCAGCAAATAGGGACTGTTTAATTTTTTCGTCGGGTTCTAGCGATATTCCCTTTATATGTTTATTTGATTGGATATAGTGAGCTAGATACTCGATGCATATAATAAATAGCAAAGATGAAAGTGGACATCCTTGTTGAACCCCTCGTTCGATGTTAAAACTGTTTGAGAAAAAGCCATGGTTAATAATTATACTGTTAATATCGGTGTAAAATAGTTTGACCCATTTAATTAGACTTTCACCGAAATTCATATGTTTTAAGCAAGAGAACATAAACGAAAGGTCTAGTGAATCGAACGCCTTTTCGAAGTCTGCAAAAAAAATGAGGCCAGAATTGTTTGGTTGGTTGAAATAATTTTTGTATCAGACGTACGTTTTCACCAATGTTACGTCCTTTAATAAAACCAGATTGTGATCTTGAAATGACTGATGGTAATATTTTTTTTATTCTGTTTGATATACTTTTAGTGGCAATTTTATAATCATTGTTCAGTAAGCTTATCGGGCGCCAGTTTGACAAGGATTCTAAGTTTTTTCCGGGTTTTGGAATTAGTGATATTATACTTTGTTTTTGAAGCGCAGTTAAACTTCCGTTGTTACATGAATAATTTAGTGAATTAGTTAAATGTGTTTTAATATCGTTCCAAAATATTTTATAAAACTCGATTGTGATGCCATCAGATCCTGGACTTTTGTTATTTTGCATTTCTTTTTGGGCTAATCCACATTCATATTCATAAAGTACTAGTAATCCGTCGCACAGTATTTTTTCCTCTTGATTTAAAGCGTGATGTGTATTTTTAAAAAGAGCGTTATTTTCAACATGTTTTCGTTTATAGAGGGTTTCGAAAAATAAACGTTGTTCTTCTAGTATTTTAGTTCTGTTTGTTATATCTTAGTCATTTTTCCATTGTGTTCAACATGCTGTGCACGTGCTCGTAGTATTATTCCATTGGGATGTGTATGATAAATTCCTTCTTATACTTGTTTTTTTATGTTATTTCGCTTTCAATGTCTTTGGTGTCGCTTGTGTTTGTTTCATGTAATTGTTTTTCAAGTGTTTCAATGATTTTAATGGTTTCAGTTTCAAGTTTATGTGTTTCTTTTTGTTTTAATGATGTGTATCTAATTATTGTGTTACGTATATATCCTTTAATTAATACTTCCCATAAGGTGTTTGGGTTTGCATCTTTATTATTTTGAACTGTATTAAATATTTCTTGCTTTATTTGTGTTTGATATTGTGTATCTAATAAGATGCTGTTGTTAATTTTAAAGTATCCTGAGCCTCTTTCAGGTTGTATGTTGTGCAGCTTAAGTTCAACTATAGAGCACTGGTCAGTCATGAATCCTGGTTTAATGCTACATTTGTCAATAATGTTGCAAAGAGACTCAGATATTAAAAAATAGTCTTATCTAAAAAATATTGTTGGTTTTGTGTTGGAGTGCCAGGTGAAATTGCTTTCGTTTGGTTTTAACGCCAGATGTCTATCATATTGTAGTTCTCAATTATGTTATTTAAAATGTTTCTATTTTTAGGATGGGTATAAAGGTTTCCCTTCTTTTTATCTAATATTGGGTTAAGAACTGTATTGAAATCACCACCGACTATAATGTTTTTATCTTGGTTATTAATAATAAAGGATCGTAATGTTTCGTAGAATGTGGAATTATCTATATTAGGGCCGTAAACGTTGATTAATGTTAATTGTGTTTCGTGTATTTTGATATCTATACTTGCTTGTCTGCCAATTATTATTTCGTTAAAGTTATCGACTGTGACCCCTACATTATGTTTTATCAGAAAGGCAATGTCTTGAGTATTAGTATGTTGTCCACTGAGATAGATGTCTCCGTCCCATTCATCTTTTAAGGTTTGTGCTAAAGAGTCTGTCAAGTGACTTTCTTGTAGTAGGCATATACTTTTCTTTTTTTTCGTCCAACCATTTGAAGATTTTGGTGCGTTTGTCTTTATTGTTTAGCACTTTTACATTTAAAATGCATATTTTAATCATTTAAAGAGGTGGAGGTGATGTAAATGATAATTTGTGTGTGTTTGTCCAGGTTGGTTTCTTTTTTTTAAAGTCCAGTTGCTTTCTATTACAAGAAATAAGATATCCATACATACAAAAAAAATATGGATACAAAAAGATAAATATTCCATAGAAAATAAGAACTAAAAAGAATTAATCACAAAAGTGAGAAAAAAAACAACAACAAAAAAACGACTACTGACAACTTAGACAGACAGCATAAGCATAGATTTGTTCTATATACACATAACATATAATTCGTTACTATATCAGCATATATATATGCAGCTGGAAACATACAAAGTGTTAATACAAAAAAATGAACTAGATCATTTATAATATTACAATATGCAGTGCATGTATAAGTTTAGTTCACATCATATTATATAAACAGGGATTTAATGAATAAAGAAGAACATTGGAAGGTTTAGAAAAGTTTTTTTTTGTATATATACACACATATATATATATATACATATACACACACACACATATATATATATATATATATATATATATATATATATATATATCAGGCATTTCCCCAGGCGGTTTTAACACAGCGGCCCCGCGGTGCTTGGACTTTAAAATATATTCCGCCGCGGCGCTTGATTTTCCGATCATGTCGCCGCAACGCTTGAATATTTCACAAGCGCTTGTTGTCTGCATTCATGCCAACGACCAACCAAAACAAGCACGCGCTAAATATCGTGGTGGGCATAAAGACTTATATAAGAGGTGTACACGTTTTACGGTTCGTCTATGGGGGTCAATAATTTTTGTCCACTAGAAATGGTCGATATCGATCGAGTATACCGGTACACGTTGCGTAATATCATTTAAAGGTATCCTTATTTGTTTGTTTGTTTTAGTTTAACTGTTAACAACTATTTCATTGGGTGTTTTAACAATAAACAGTGACAGGCGTTTGTTGCGGTAGTGGTTAATTGAATTTATAATTACAATTAAATGGAGTCCACACTATTTTCTCGATGGCGAATATAAATTAACAGCATCAAATTTTTCATTATTCACGTTCAATAGGTTCTTTTATATTTAAGGAATACGTTATATACATGCAACCATTTTTTCTTAAGTTATTGTGCATGATAACATGATTAAACTTAGGAAACGACCAGTGATTGTGTCTGGGGAATCTGCAATTACTTGTTTCTTGGTCAAGACTTTTAATGAATCGTCTTTGTAAGATAGTGCAATAAGTTCAAGTGGAAGTGTCCAGGACGTTGCCAGTAGTCCTGAGATCATAAAGCAGGCGATTCAAGCAACACGCCAATGTGTTCGACAGTAGTTGGAATCAAGATTTTCCATAGGTCACAGAAGCTTGACGGAGTTAAAAATATTTCTACTGACCTTTATGTTGTTTTTTTTAATTTGTATGGACAAGAACTTAAAACGAAACCGCAAATGAATAATAAATGTGTATCATTCACTGAAACAGTATATCAAATAGATGTTTTTGCAATAAAGATTAGACACTTACAACATAAATGTAACTTTAAAAACATGAAAAAGACTTTTAATAAAAAACAGTTGTTCGATAACTAGCCCGCCCTTTCGTAGGTATGACGTTCTCTGTGTGCATTCGTCACATGTGATGACCAGTGCGTTTATCAGTCGGTACTGCTCCGTGGGTAGAGGTGCCTTGCACAAGGGACTCACTAAGCCGCCATTAGAAGACAATGACCCAACCCAGGCCAAACAGCTGAGGGTAAACCGACTGAGAAATCTGGTTGAGCAGCTTAAAGATCTATGCCCTCTACAGAAGAGTACCATGCTGGCAGCCTATAAGTATTTGAGCTGGTTGATGAAGCAGGAAATTCCTCATACAACAAAATATATATCCCTCATAATAATCTAGGTAAGTTGTTCGCCTGCTCCTCCCTACATATACATCTTCAGCTGGAAAATGCTTGACTCGGCTGTAAAGAACACACGTACAAACAAAATATGCTTTTTAGCTTAAATATCTCTTTCTATTTAATTCGAAACGATTTAAAAGATCTAATGTCAGAGTAATTAACACGTTGTGCGTATTTAAGACTGCGAGAGGGGCTTCAGCTCAATGAAAAGGGTATACACTTGTTCTCGCCTAAAGTCTGCAGTCCTCAGCGCTCTGATGGTGGTCAGCATAAAAGAACTAGATATTGAAGCAGTGGACTTTGGAAGAACGGTTGATGTCTGGCACCAGGAGAAGCTACGGACAACATTTGTTTTTTAAATTTAACAATGTATTTCTGAGTACTTATGGAAAAATATGTATTGTTGATGTTTCTTTCAATCATTTACGTTGAAATGCCTATTGCTGTTTTGCTTGTTGTTTAATATTATAATATTTGACATAAATGAAATAAATTAAGACATCATAAATAATAAAACAATATGTTGTGTTTTAATTGCTGTGTCGCCGCTGTGCCTGACCAAAATCCTGGGGAAATGCCTGATATATATATATATATATATATATATATATATATATATATATATATATATATATATATATATATATATATATATATACATACAAATTTCATCAGGAATACACGCCTTATACTTTTTGAATATAGTCGATTATATTATATTGAGTATATTAGACACACTTCTTTCTCACATGGTGTTATATGATATACATATATATATATATATATATATATATATATATATATATATATATATATATATATATATATATATATATACATACAAATTTCATCAGTAATACACGCCTTATACATTTTGAATAGTCGATACATCTGGGTAAACACATATATGAAGTTTCTATACATACACATCTACCGTTTACACTTAATATACACTCTATAATATAGAGAAAACACATTTATTTCTATATTAATTTATATTTATTGTTAGATTATTTCTTAATTGTTTAACAATTAAGTTACGCTATAAAATAATTTACATTTTTTGAAACACATATATGATATTGCTATACATACACATGTATTGTATACACTTAATATACACTCTATAATATAGAGAAAGAAACACATTTTTATATAGTAATCTATATTTATATTTATTGTTATATTATTTCTTTATTGTTTAACAATTAAATTGCGCTGTAAAAATAATTTACACATTTTGAAGAAATGTATCCCTTCCAGTCAAACCCATACATGTTATATATTATTGTTTTACTATAAAGTAAAATATATATTATATATAATGATAAATACTTAATGTATATATTGTGATATAAAAATGTTTGTTAGTATATTCATTATGTATTACATATTCATACAAGCTGATTTGTATAATATGTATATTATTACAAAAAAGTATTATTTTATGTAACACACATATGATATTTTCGATACATATTAATTTATTTGTTACAATAAGTTTACACTATAATAGATTGTTCAAGAGAAAGAATATTTATTTTTTCCATATATATCACTTCTTATTTATTTCTACTTATGTTTACATCTTAATTCCCAATATACACGTTAATTATGTTGTATATTCAAGTAAATATTTACTTAGAAACTTTTTTCGTGTTAACCTTATATTAAAAGACAAGCGTTAACTTTGTACAGTTGAAACAACACACAAGAATACGTATGAACTGCTTAAACTACATCTATTGTACAAGGTTTGTCACGCATTGAAGCACGATTCAAATTCTACCCGAATGAGGACGACACTTATAGCTGTTATTTAGTAGGTCGTTTTGGCCATGGTAGGTCTAACCAAGTCTGGTAGTCCTCAAAGTCGACACGTGTCACTTGTTCCTGTACATTCTTGTAGAAAATTACCTCATTACGAGTCCATACACTGGATACTTCGTCAGTCATTTTTCTTTTTTTGCTCATGAAGACCTCCAAGTTGAGAGGCGTGAGGTCTTCTCTAATAAATATACCTGATTGGCGGAGAATACGACCTTCCCTGAGCACAGTGTTACGTAGAAGCCTAAACTGAAAGCGCACAATTATGTCCTTCTTTCCTTCCGGTCCTTTCTTTAAACGATGGGCGATATCGATTTCGTTGGTGGCTATCTGGAAGCCCAGTTTGGTGTTTAATGTTTTTACCATGTACTTTGTACTTTCTTCGGCTGTTTCGAATTGCTTGAATTGCTTTTTACCTTCAACTACTTCTTCAATATGTGATATTCCACTAATGATTATATTGTTACTGCGACTATATTGATTCGCCTCATTTTCAATTTTTCGCCTTTTGGATTCTTTTTTTACCATCGAATCTGTTAGTTTGGAGTTAATTTCTTCTTGATCCGAGAGTTTCTTGTTGAGGGCTTTGATTTCAACTTTCAGCTTATCATTCTCAACCTCGCGTTCAAAGATTCTTGATTCCAGCACTTCTATTTGCTTTTAAAGTGCTTTAACAATTTCATCTTTGATGCCCGATAGAAGATCTTTCATGGTTTCTCTCATTCGTGTATCGTCTTTTTCTAGTAATTGTTTGATTTTTGTATTTATTTCTTCAATGGATCTGTCAACCGTTGATGCAACGTTTGCCAACTTGTGATTAATATCTTTAAGTTGAGTTTTAATGTCATTTATTTCGGAGGAAACGTTACAATCTGGTTTCCATTTTGCATCTGCAACTTTCGACATTTTGGCTTTGCGCGCTGATTGCTTTTTAAGTGTTTTTTCGTTTTGTGATGGTGATTCTGAGTGTTCAACTTCACTAATGCTTCCAGTGGAGTTAATTTCCTTTTTGCGTTTCTTGTCTTCAGTTGACATCATTTGAATCGCCTTATTAGTTTTGTACAGTATACTTTGATTTATCCAGCGTGAGTGGCCTTCACATTGAACCGTTACACAGGAGGTTAAAATCTGTGTACAACTCAGGTAACATCAGGTAAAAATCAATATGGACGCACCCAATACATTATTTTGCAAAAAGTTACCGTGTCATATATGCCTTAATTTGAATCCATGTCAAGCTGCCTTTTCTCTGGTGGTTACATTATTTATCCAGGATTGCACATACATAGAAATCACACTGTTGCAAAATGTTTTTATTGCTTTAATTTAATATTTAATCAATTATTTGAACGAGAGCACAAAAAGCCGCCATTACTTGCTGGTTCCCGGATTATTTATTCCAGGGGATCTTGTGGGACTGGTCTATGGGTTTCTTTTGGTACTGGTCAAGTGGATCTAATGGTACTGGTCAAGAGAATCTAGTGGAAATGGTGCTGGGGTCTAGTGGTACTGGTTCAGTGGATCTAGTAGTACTGGTGCAAGCGATCTGGTGGAACTGATTCAATAGTCTAGTTGTACTGGTCCATGCCATTTAGTGGTACTGGTCCAGAGGTCTAGTATTTCTGGTCCCAAGGATCTAGTGGTACTGGATTAGGGAAACAACTGGTACTTGTCCAGGGGATCTAGTGGTACTGGTCCAAGGGATCTAGTAGTACTGGTCCAGGGGTCTAGTGGTACTGGTGCAGGAGTCTAGTGTTACTGGTTGAGGGAAACTGGTGGTACTTGTCCAGCAAGTCTTGTGGTACTGCTCAAGTAGGTCAAGTGGTACTGGTCTAGAGGGTCTTGTGGTACTGGTTCAGGGGTCTAGTGATACTGGACAATGGGGTCTAGCTGTACTGGTTAAGTCGATCTAGAGGTACTGGTTTAGATGGTCTAATGGTACTGATTCAGGGGGATCATGTGGTACTGGTTAAGGGGGGTCTTTTGGTGTGGGTCGAAAGGGTCTACTAGTACTGATCTAGGTCTGTTGGTACTCTTCCATTTCATCTAGTGGTACTTGTTCAGGGGATCATGTGGTACTGGTCCAGGTAAAATAGTGGTAATGATATAGGAGATCTAGTGGTACTTGTTTAGGGGATCTTGCAGAAGTGGTCAAGGGGATCTAGTGGTACTGGTCCAACGGATCTAGTGGTACTGGTCAAGAGGATTTACTGGTCATGGTAAAGTGGATCTAGTGGTACTTGTCGATGTGATCTAGTGGTATTGGTTGAGAGAGTCTAGTGGTACTGGTCGAGGGAATCTTGTGGGACTGGTCCTGGGAATCCAGTGGTACTGGTCCATGGGAACTAGTGGTACTGGTCCAGGGGATCTAGTGGTAATGATCCAGAAGATCTTGTGGTACTGTCCAGGGGATCTATTGGTACTAGGCCAGAGAATCCAGTAGAACTGGTCCAGGGCATCTAGTGGTATTGGTCTAAGTGATCTAGTGGTTCTGGACCAGGAATTCAGTGGAACTAGTGTAGGGGATCTAGTGGTACTGGTTCGTGGGATCTAGAGGTACTGGTACATGGGATCTTGTGGTAGTGGACCAGGGAATCCAGTGGAACTGGTCAAGGTGATCCAGTGGTACTGGTCTAATTGATCTTGTAGTACTGGTCCAGAGAATCTAGTGGTACTGGTATAGGGGATCTACTGGTTCTGGGCCAGGGTATCTTGTGGTACTGGTCTTGGGAATCTCACGGAACTGGTTCAGGGGATGTATTGGTACTGGTACATGGTGTCTAGTGGTATTGGTACATGGGATCTTGTGGTACTAGTCCAGTGGGTCTGGTGGTACTGATACAGAGGGTCTAGTGGTACTAGTACAGGGGATCTAGTGGTACTGGTCCAGGGGGTTCAGATATACTGGTCAAGGGGATCTAGTGGTACTGGTCCAGGAGGTCTAGTGGTATTGGTCCAGAAGATCTAGTGGTACTGGTCCAGTTGTTCTTATGGCACTGGTCAGTGGGGTCTCGTGGGACTAGTCCAGGGCATCTAGTGTTATTGGTCTAAGGGGTACCAACAAATTAGGTAGAACGGTGCCACTAGATCCCCTCGACCAGTTCTGCAAGATTCCCTTTACAAGAACCACTAGATCACCTAGACCATTACCACTATATAACATGGACCAGTACCACCTGATCCCCTGAACAAGTACCACTAGATCAACTGGTATAGTACCAATAGATCTGGACCAGTACTAGTAGAGCCCCTAGACCAACACCAAGAGACTCCCCTTGACCAGTACCCCTAGACCCCTGTGAATCAGTACCATTAGACCATCTTAACCAGTACCTCTAGATCCACTAAACCTGTACCACCCCCTGGTCCAGTACCACTAGACCTCTGAACCTGTACCACTAGACCCTCTGGAATAGTACAACTAGACCCTCTTAACCAGTACCACTAGATGATGTAGATCTGTGTACCACTAAACCTACTGCAGCAGTACCACAAGACTCGCTTGACAAGTACCACCAGTTTCCCTGAACTAGTAACACTAGATCCCCTAGACCAGCAACACTAGACTCCTGGACCAGTACCACTAGACCCATCAACTAGTACTACTAGATCCATTGGACTGTACCACTAGATCCCCTGGGCAAGTACCACTTGTTTCCATAAATCAGTACCACTAGATCCTCGGGACCAGGAACACTGGACCCCTGGACCAGTACCACTAAATGACATGGACCAATACAACTAGACCATTGAACCAGTTCCACCAGATCGCTTGCACCAGTACTACTAAATCCCCTGAACCAGAACCACTAGACCCCTGGACCAGTTCCACTAGATTCTCTGTACCAGTACAACTAGATGCCCTGGACTAGTACAACAAGATTCCGTTGGATAAAATCACTAGATCCCTCTACCACTACCACTAAATCTCCTGGACCAGTAACACTAGATCCCCTGGACAAGTACCACTAGATCGCATTGACCAGTAGAACTGGACCCATGAACCAGTACCATCTGATCCCTTGGACCATAACTACTTGATCCTCTTAACCAGTACCACTAGTCCCCGGTACCAGTTCTACTAGAATCCCTGTACCAGTACTACTTGACAATAATCACTAGACCCCTTGGATGCGTATCACTAGAAGTCCTGGACCAGAATCACTAGATTCTCTGGACAAGTACCATTAAACCCCCTAGATCACTACCACTAGATCCCCTAGGATAGTACAACTAGATTCTTTGGACCTGAATCACTAGTCACTTTTGACCAGTTCCACTAGATCCCACGGACCAGTATCACTTTATCCCTTGACCAGTACCACTAGACCCCATTGACCAGTACCACTAGATCCCTTTGGCCAGTACTGCTAGGTCCTCTGAACCAGTACCACTAGACCCCTAGACCAGAACCACTAGATCCCTTGACCACAAGCACTAGACCCCCTGGACTAGAGTCACTCAATCCACTGAACCAGTATCTCTAGACCTTCTGAACCAGTACTATTTGATCCATTGAACCAGTACTGATGGACCACCATTACCACTGGACCCTCTGAACCAGTACTACTAGATCAAATTGGCCAGTAATACTAGATCCCCTGAACCATTACCAATAGAAACCCCTGGACCCGTACCACTAGACCAGCTGGATTAGTCCACTAGACGCCCTGGACCAGTACCACTAGACACCCTGGACCAGTCCACTATGCACCCTGGACCAGTACCTCTAGACCCAATGGACCAGTACCACTAGACACCCTGGACCAGTACCACTAGACCCACTGTACCAGTCCATTCGACATCCTGGACCAGTACATTTTACCTTCTGAACCATAACCACTATATCCCCTGGAGCAGTACTTCTACACTAGATCATATAGATAAGTACTACTTATCATACCCCTCTTCGAAGAAAAATAGGTATATGGTTTTGCTGGATGTCTGTCGTTAGACCAGTCTAAATGTCGGTAGACCAGTTGGTTTCTGATCAATCGTTCGTCAACCAATTGACTGATTGGCTTGATACTCCACATGTACATTGGCCTTAGACAGTAGGTGACCCCTATTGAAATTGGGGTCACTAGGTTAAAGGCCAAGGTCACTATCAAACTAAGTGTGAAAATCGTTTCCGATCAATAACTCGTCAACGAATTGACTGATTTGTTTGATACTTCACATGTGTATTGGCCTTGGACAGTAGATTACCCCTATTGAAATTGGGCCACTAGGTCACAGTTCAAGGTGACTGTTACACATTAAGAGTACAATCGTTTCTGATTAATAACTCGTCAACTGATTCACCTATTGGCTTAATACGTCCCATGTACATTGGCCTTGGGCAGTAGATGACCCCTATTGAAATTGGGGTCATTAGGTCAAAGATCAATGTCACTGTTACATACTAAGTGTGAAATTGTTTCCCATCAATAACTAGTCAAATGATTTACCGATTGGCTTGATACTTCACATGTGCATTAGACTTGGACAGTAGATGACCCCTTCGAAATTGGGGTCACTAGGTCAAAGCCCTGTTTGTGCGGGCATATGTCTCCGACCGCGGAACACGTGTTCAAATAATCCAGGACCACTTAACCCTTGACCCTTTACCTGCACAACTAGATCCCCTGAACCAGTAACACTAGGCCCCATAGATCAGCAGCACTAGATCCCATGAAAACCCGTATGACGAGACACCCTGGACCAGTTCAACTCTACCCTATGGACCAGTTCAACTAGATCTCCTGTACCAGTTCCACTAGATCCCATGGACTAGTAATACTAAATCCCATAAACCAGTACCACTTGACCTCTGAACTATTATCACAAGTTCTACTTGAGCCCGTGGACCATTACCATAAGATCTCCCGGATGAGTTCAACTAGACCATCTGAACCAGTTCCACACGATCGCCAAGTTCAGTACCACTAGATCTTCAAGACCAGTGCCACCAGATCTCCTTGACCAGTACCACTAGACCCTGCCTAGAACAGAACCACTTGACCCACAGCACCAGTACCACTTAACCCCCCGACCAGTACCACTAGATACCCTCGACCAGTACCACTAGATTCTCTTGACCAGAACCACTAGATACCCTGGACCAGTACCACTATATCACATAGCCCAGAGCCACTAAACCCCCTGGAACATTTTCAATAGATTCCCTGAACTAATACCACAAGATTCCTTAAACCAGTACCTCTAAATCCCCTGGACCTGTACCACTATATCCCCTGAACCAGTACCACTAGATGCCCTGGACCTGTATCACTATATCCCTTGAACCAGTACCACTAGATACCCTGGACCAGTACCACTATATCCCTTGAACCAGTACCACTAGACCAGTACCACACCACTAGATCCCCTGGACCGGTGCCACTAGACCACCCTATAGAACATAACCACTAGACCCCAGGGACCAGTGCCACTAGAACCCCTAGAACATAAACCACTAGACCCCCTGAACCAGTACCACTTAACCCCTATTTCAGTACCACTAGATCCCCTGAACCAGTACCACTAGATCCCCTAGACCAGTACTACTAGATCCCATAGCCCAGAACCACTAAATCCTCTGTAACATATCCAATAGATCACCGGGGCTAATACCACTAGGTTCCCTGGATCGGTACCACTAGATCCCCTAGACCAGTACCACTAGATCCCCTGAACAAGTACCACTAGATCCCCAGGACCAATACAACTAGACCCTCTGGATCAGTACCACTATAGATATCCAGGACCAGCCCAACTAACCAGTATAACTAAATAAAGGTTTTTTTCTCGAAAAACGGATAATTTTAACAAGACCGCGTTTGAAAATTGTAATCTGTGTCCTAACTGGAGCACGTGGTTGTGATTACACCGCTTGTATTGCTAGGAACCAAACCGGAACGTAACTTCCAGATCCGTTGTTAAGGACAACCAAATAGATCAGCCTCAGTTTTAGTTAACTCGAGCTAGCAACAAAACTTGTTATAAAAGGTAGATATAAATTTTGGATTTTCGAATGGTTAAAACAGGTCATTCTTGTGTACAAAATAAAAAAATATATTCTCAATTCGATGTGTAGAATAGTTTAACCGTAGCTTTACACAATGTACATTTATAATTATTTGTTAATTTTATTAAAATAAATCAATTAAATGGTCCATAGAATGGGTGGGTTTAAGCTTGAGGATGTTCATTTGAAATGTTTAAACATGGAGAATCTAAGAAATTAATCACTAAACCAATCAATCATTCAATTGACCATTCAATGAAAACTATACATATATATACATAGATCCAAATATATAGCTAGTATCAAAATGCATGCATTTTTTACACTACATAACAATGAAATGAATGATGTGTCGTACGGTTCCCTCATATCGAGCGTGTCCTGGTGTCGATCATTTTGTTTACATTAAAACCGAGACTCTCGTGATGACGTCACACGCATGCGCCCCGAGTATTTTATTTTACTAACATAACTTCCCTTGAAAATAAAATAAATAATTTAAAAAAACAGCCATAATAATGAAAAACGGGTATAATTGCATTTTAAATTCTTACTTCAACTAAAATAATCCAAACTTACCCATATGCCTGTAGTGTTGTAGTGAAGTGCGATTCACACAGTTATATATTATTTGCAGTATGGCCGTTTGATTGAAGCAAAAAGCACGTGTTTGCTTTTGTATGAACTACAACACAATATCTGGCGACGAGGATGGCAAATCTGCCATCATTTCCGCCATTTCACATCCGCGACAGGCACTGTGGCGACACGACAAAATTGATGCCCGCATCTAATTTAGCAGGCGTACGGTGGCGTACGTGGGTGGAGGAGTTGGACAATCTTATTTGATATTAAGAATGACAAACGTAAGAAAGCACTTCTGTTACATTACTGTGTTAAAGAGGCGTTTGATATCTATGACTCGTTCAGTGATGACCAAAAGGGGTAAGGTGCAACTTAAACTGTAAAAGATGCAGATGGGGTCAATGTTAAAACTCGTACGATTCCCTTATTTCGAGCATAGCTAAATTTCGATCACTTTGTTAACATGAAGAACGCGGCCATTGTGATGACGTCACTCTTAAGCGCTCCGAGTATTTTGATGAACTGACATAACTTCGCTTAAAAACAAAAACAAATTAAAAGAAAAAAGCGGAAAAGGCAGATAAAACTGTATTTTAAAATATAACTAACTAAAACTATACAAATTTATCCATATTCCGTACATTTTATTGGTCCTCTTTATTAAATGTTCACATAAATTGCAAAGTGAATCAGACGATCTCAGTAGTGTGAACACAACACTTTCATTGACAGCGCTTCATATCGGAAATCGTAGTAAATCGTAGTAAATTTAAGGCCAAACTTATTTAAGTAGGTTGGTTTTCCGATTTTCTTTTCAAAATGGTGATTTGTTCACTATTTTCTTTTAAGGCATATCCAAAAAAAAAACACATATTGTACTCAACAACAGCTTTATCCAATGTTACAAGCTAGTAAAAAAGATGGTGTTTCTGTAAGAAAAGCGGCTGTCTTATTCAACGTGCCACAAACAACTCTAAAGATAGAACTGCTGGAAGGGTCAATGTAAACATTAGATCTGCAGGAGCTTTGCCTTTGTTTACATATGAGGAAGAAAACAAATTGGAGGAACATTTAAAATAAATGGCTGAATATGGCTATGGGTACATTAGAAAAAAGTGTATTGACATTGCATTTGACTATGGTGTTCAGTTGGGTAAACGAACAAAGTATAATCCCCTATATTTATAATGTATTTATGGTTTCTTGAAGCGCTGGTCAGAACTCAGAGTTCTCAAACCAAGAGGCGTTGATCATGCTCGAGCTAAAATGGCCTAAAAGAAGACGATCTCTATTTTTTTCCAGAACCTAAAAGAAACATTAACAAAACATGAATTGACTGATAAACCCACATAATTATGATTTTTAACATAGATGAAAAAGATCAGTAAATCAGAAACCACCATTCATCGTTGCTGTTGCTGAATACTCTCCATCGTCTGTCACATCTTGAAAATGGCAGACAAGCACAATAATTGGCTACGGGAATGCAGCAGGTCAAGCTATACCCCCATTTTACATATTTCCAGGCCAACGAATGAAATCGACTTGTTGAGTGGTGCAGCTCCAGGCTCTAATGGAACAGTAAGCGAGACTGGTTGCGTTTTCCGCTTCTACTTACATGTAGAGCAGCATTTTCTCAAGTTAACCCTAGGATCTAGTGACCAGAAGAAATTAATGCTACTTGATGGCCACAAATCCCATGTTTCAGTTATTTTAACAGAATGCGCTCATTATATTTGTCTTACCCCCTCACTGCAGCAATATCCTTCAACCTTTAGATATAGGCTGCTTTGGGCCTTTCCAGAAGATGTATGACAGCCTCTGCCACCGACTGATGCGCCAAACATCAGTTGTCATTACATGATGTTGCATCAAAGTCTTAAATGAAGTTAATGTCTGCAGAAAACCGGACTTCATCATTTTTCCGTGCAGGTATATACCCGTTGAATGCAGTCGCTGTCCCAAGCCATTTTCTTATCCCAGCTTAAGTTTTTCATCACTCCGAGTTTGAAACTACAGACAGCCAGAAAACTGTATGTGGTATACAAATAGATGGTATTGACATGTTTTCGCAGATAGAAAGAACATTTAAGAAAACAAAAAGGGGAAATTCGTCAAAAACTAGAAATACAATGAGTAAATTAGTAGCAGGTGTAGAAATATCAGGAGAGGTCTCAAAACAAATGACGGTACAACAAGAATAAACAAAACAAAACTAAGAAAGATACCATAAATTAGGCCCACAGTTCATCTCCCAAGCCTGGCACCTCTAATGTGAATACCATTTCTGACAATAGTGATACTGAAAATGAAGAGGAGGACTTGTGTTTGCCAGTGCAAACGATTTTCCCCTGAAGCTGTTAGGCACAATACTTTTTGTTAAATGGGCAGAGTGTGACAATATATCCTGCAACCACTGGGTACACCTGTCATTTTGTACAGAAATAAAAGTCATCCGAAGAGGTGCAACATTTATTTTTCCATGCTGTGCTAATAAAGTAAGAGTGACAGAAACTTAATAAATTGTATGTATAAACTATTGAAAGACTATATGACCGTATTAGTTTGAATAAATATGTTCAGAGAATCGAAGTTTTAAGTTTAGTTAGAGTGAATTTTATTTCGGTTGTGTATGGAACTATCGGCTTTGCGTGATTAAACAGGCTGTAAATAAACATTTATGATATGGATTTAACGGGAATTAAATAAATCGTTTATTGCTGCCTTTTGTTACATTAATTCAGACAGTCTTTACCTTGTTACGTTAACCGCTCGACTCACTGTAATTGGAGGATATTATAAATTGTGCTTGTCGTTCTAAGAATATTCTACACCTAAACAGAACTTGCCCATTGAAATCTACAAATTTCGTCAAGCTAAACGAGAGTCAGGCGAATCCATTGATACCATTTATACAAGGTTACGAACACTTGCATACATATGTGACTTTCACAACAAAAAATCATAGATACTAAACCAAATCATTTAGGGTGTACGTCTACTCATATCCGACGTAGAGCATTGCGTGACAATTACTCAATAGACAAGCTGATCGAGGAAGCTAGAGCATTGGGGCTGAACGAAGTCAGAGCTTGTGAAATTGAAGGTAGACCTGCCCATGAAGCAAACGCTATACACACCAATCCGGATTGATCATTGTGTGGTCAGTATGAATCATCCCGTGTTCATGGTCACTTCAACTCTGCACATGGGCGTGGGCATTTAGATTGTTCCGTGGAGTGAAACATAGGTATCATCGTACAGCTTAGGATGGAACCTGTGGAAACTGTGGTGACAAACATACAAGAAAGGACCGAAAATGTCCACAGTGGGCAAAAAGTGTAATAGCAGATAATTTAATAATTTTTAGAAAGTTTGTCGTACAAAATTGAAATATGTAAACTTTACGGAAGCCTCACAACAGCCTACATCACATTCTAATGATTATAGTTATGATGAACATGTATTTAACATATAAAATGCTTATTCCAGCATATCATCTGTTTTTGTCAAGATGTGTTATTCTGAGGTTAAACTTTCCATTGATAATAGCTCAAGTGTAAACCTTAATGATTGAAATGTTTATAAACGTCTGAATAACAAACCTACTCTTAAACAACCGGTACCATTGATTCTTGCATATGGTGCATCTCAACCCTTAGACGTTAAGGGCTACTTTGGAACAACTATCATTTACAAGGGTAAATCAGTTAAGGCTGACATATATGTTGTAGGTAGCAGTGACCGTAACACTGACTCAATGCGTTCTTGCTGTCTTCTTGGGGCAAAAACTGCCCAATGACTGGATATTATTCCGTTTGCATTCTCTTTTTTTACTGCCTCGTCCTGCATTGCAGATCAGTACCCCTCCCTGTTTAATGGCAAGATGGGCAAAATAAAGGGCGTCTCATTGAAGTAACACATTGATCATGATGTTCCTGCGTGACTCGGCGGCACGGTTGTATGCCGTTTCGTGTTCGCAAAGATGTTAAGGCCGAACTCAAGCGTCTTGAGGACCTTGATGTGATTGAATCTTTTTCGGGTCCTACACCCTGGGTAAGCCCTGTTATCGTTGTCCCCAAACAGTCAAAGGGTGTCCGTGTTTGCGTTGATATGCGCGAGGCCAACAAGGCTATCTCTTGGGAGAAACACCCTTTGCCAACTGTTGAAGATCTTATGTCAGATTTGAACAGTTCTACTGTATTTAGCAAACTTGATCTGTCCAATGCATATCATCAACACTGAACTTGATGAGTCTAGTTGATACATCACTACTTTTGTCACTAATGTTGATTTAAGACGGTACAAACGTATTTTGTTTTGTGTAAATGAATCATCTGATTTTTTTTTCAGAAGACCATTTCAAACCTTTTAGCTGAAATTTCCTGGTGTGAAGAATCTAAGGGACGATATAATTGTTCATGGTAAGGCACGGTCATTACCATGATAGAGCCCTGACGCTTTCATTGGAGCATTTGAATAAAAGTGGTGCCAAACTCAACAGAGATAAATGTGTATTTTCTGTGAATCAGATCTCTTTCTTTTGTCACGTTTTCATCGATAGAGGTGTCTCTGCTGATACAGAGAAAATCAAGGCTATTGTGGGTCATTCAGCACCTATAAACCCGGCTGACGTAAGGTCCTTCCCTTGGTATGACACAGTACATATCTCACTATGCAACTATGGCAGAGCAACGACTGACTTACTTGGCAAAATGTTCACTGGGAATTGGTCGATTGATGCCCAAAATGCTTTTGATAGTTTGCGTTCTACTCTGTCTAGCACTGAGGTGATGGCTTACTTTGACCAGAAGAGGTTCTTGTTGACGCATCACCTGTTGGAATTAGTGCAATTCTGACTCAGGAAAGTAGAGTTAAAGTTCGCTAGTCGTTCACTTAACAGTGTATAACAGCGATACTCACAAACAGACTGTGAGATGTTAGCAGTTGTCTATGGAGTTTAACACATCCATCCTTCATCTGTTTGCCTCCGAGTTCAGGGTAGTTACCGATCACAAACCCCTAATGGTATTGTAAACAGTCGTTAACCATGCTTCTGCTCGAATTGAGAGATGGCGTCTTATACTCATGTCCGTATCAGTTCACACTTGAGTATCGTCCAGGCACAGATGACATCAATCCTGCTGACTTAGCAGGCATTCACTTCTCTAAGCCAAATCATGACAATGCAGCTGAAGCTCATATTGTTGTGATTGTCCAGAAGGAAGTACCAAAGGCTATGTCGTTGGAGCAGTTTCAAACTGCAACTTGAATGGATAGCACACTACAGAAAGTTATTACAGCTATTCAGTCAGGCAACTGGTCTCACCCAGATCTTGTCTCTTTTGTTCGTTTTTGGGACGAATTTTCCGTAATTGATGGTGTCGTTTTGTGTGACCATCACATTAATTAATTTTCAAACCTCTTTGCAAGAGCGTGTAGTGGATATGGCTCACGGTACACACCAAGGCAGTTTAAAATCCATGCAACTCATTAGAGAGAAAGTTTGGTTATCGACAAGATGGTTGAAGTTTTACAAGTTTTACATTAATCAAACTTCCACAAATAATACGTATTTCTGCATTTACATTCGCATTATGTGACATGACAACTATGTATGTTGGTACAAACGAAAAGTACATATTCATAGAAAAAAATAACCTGGATTGTACAAAAGTATTACAAATACATCAAAATAATTTGCATAGCCTGCATCATAAATAATTTCATCACGATCAAAACAAGCATTATGCATAAGCAAGCAATACAAACATAGAATCATGCACATTTAAATAAAAACTTGTATAAATATACCCGCCTTATTTTTTTCCCCAAGGCGAGCACAACTTTTAATTGATTTTTCATAGACAAAAAAATATTCTTATGTCTATTGACTGAACAGCATAAGGTTTCTGTGATCAGAGTCCAAAATCTAAACCCAATTTAAAATAGTTTGCAAGTGAACAATGCTATATATTAGGTTCTATTTCTTTTATATTCAAAAATCAAATGCTTATGTCTTTTACCGGTAAATATTTCATCAGGAAGCTTCTGTCAATGTAACTATTTTGTTCGCATCTTAAATGATTGGTAGAGGGTATTTATAATGTTTGAAAAAACTGTATTTTTTTTCTATACATGCAAATAAATATGTTAACGCTTGTTTGTTTAGTTGGAACGTTCTTTGCAACTATATATCAATTAAACAACTCTCACTTGTTTTGGGATAGTTGTTGTACCAAAAGTCTGTGCAAACACTACCGCCAGTAACTGATAACTGCCCTTGTTGATTCAGAGGTCTTGTGAGAATGGCTGTAATAAGAAACCATGACCAATTAACACAAGTTATGTAACCGGGTCAGGCATTGAAACCGAGATCCTAGGATTTGTATTTCAGGAATATGTCCCTCTTTCTTTCAAAAGGCGGCTAGTGCACCGTCTTCACTGTGGTAGCTTCTTTATGTTTATTTTTCGCTACTGAGTAGGGGTCGTCTGGTGATAGCAAGATTAAGTTGGCGCCACCTGCGTGACCTGGCAAACCCGGACTTTAGCGCCTTCGGGGTAAGATCGGCGCCCCCAAAAGCTCTCAGCATGGTTGTATCCTTCCACAAATACATGAAAGGTAACTTGTTTACGGGTCCTTGCTCCGAGCCATTTCCCATCAGTAGCGGCGACAAGCAGGGTTGCTTGCTCTCACTTTCTTTGTGCGGCATATTCTCACTGCTGCTGAATTATGTCTATGACTCTTCCACTGATGGGATCTACCTCCACACCAGGTATGCCAAGAAGCTGTTTAACCTCGCTCGCTTACGAGGAAGAACAAAAGTGCACGAAGTCCTCGTCAGAGAGATGTTTTGCGGAAAATGATGCGCTTTCTACGCATACAGAGGAGGCCCTTCAGAGACTCATTGACCTCTTTGCTAAAGCATGCACATACTTTGGCCTTTCTGTCAGCTTAAAAAAAGCCAAACGTACCTGCATCAAGACAGGGGACAGTGAACTGGAGGTGGTCGATGACTTCACTTAAATTGGGTCCATCATCAACAGAAGCCTGTGCATCGATACTGACCTTTGCAAGCATACTGGAAAGGCTTCAGCTGCCATGACAATACTGGAAAAGAGAATATTGGAGAACAAGCTACTGACGGAGAAGATCAAGATCAGAGTATATCAGGCCTGTGTCTTCAGCACCCTGATGTACGGTAGCGAAACCTGGACGCCTTTTATGCGACATGGAAACCGCCTCAACCCCTCCCACGTGCTTTGCCTGAAGCGCATTCTAAAGATTTAGTTGCATGATTCACATTCCGCATAGTGGCATTGTAAAACTCACTTGGATCCCTATAATGTTGATTCTTCACACCCAACGTTGCCTCTGCGGGCTTCGTCAACTATGCCGACTTGAGGATGGACGCCCAGCAAAGGACGTCATGTACGGCCAGCTTGCAACTGGCTTGTGACCCGTGGGACGCTCAGGCCTCAGGTACAAGGATGCCTGTAGGAGAGACTTGAAAGCCCTGTGGCATCGCTAAAGAAAGGTGGGAGACTCTGGCCGAATATAGCAACACGTCGCGACAGTCTATTTTCACTGGCATTGAGGCAGCTGAGGCAAACAAATCAGAGCATGTAACTATTACTTGAAAGATCAGCCTGAGAAAAGCGCGCGCTGCCATTCTCCCGACTGCAAGCCCCTTCATGTGCATGACGTGCAACCAGCACTGTCACTCCCAAATAGGCTTGCTTAGCCACTGCGGGCGTTGCCCCTAGAAGTGACAATTCAATAGCGCACCAGTACAGTCTACCGAGACTTAGTTCTACCAACCAACCAAAATAACAAATTTACTCACGGAAAGCAATTACTTCCCCTAAATAATGGATCAGATCAGCATCTTTTAGAGAATATCAAGGACATTGTGGTGTTTGGCCAATTCAACAAAAGCCATGTTAACATGATAATACCCGCCGAAATGTGTTTGCGTCCTATGAAAACATTTGTTTTAGAGAGAATAATAATAAATAAAGGGAGATAATTAAAAAACTACGGCCGATAGAGTTATGGTTCATGTTCACTGCATTTTTCCTAGTTGCAATCTGTTTATATTTCTAGTTTCAAGTAAATCCCTTCAGAAGATTTAGAGTTATGCTCCGGACAAAAATTTACTTCGAAATTAAATAAAGGGAGATAATTAAAAAACTAAGGTAGGTAGAGTTATGGTTCTTAGTCTCTGCACTTCTCCTACTTGCTATATGTTTATATTTCAAGTTTCATTTAGTAGATTAAGAGTAATGCTCCGGACAAAAAATTACTTTGGAAATATATATAAAGGGAGATAATTATAAACTAAGGTAGATAAAGTTATGGTTCTTGGTCACTGCACTTCTCATACTTGACATCTGTTTATATTTCAAGTTTAAAGTAAATCCCTTCAGTAGATTAAGAGTTATGCTCCGGACAAAAAATCACTTTGAAATTAAATAAAGGGAGATAATTCAAAAACTAAGGTAGATAGAGTTATGGTTCTTAGTAACTGCACTTCTCCTTCTTACCATCTGTTTATATTTCAAGTAAATCCCTTTAGTAGATTTAGAGTTATGCTCCGGACAAAAATTTACCTCGAAATATATAAAGGGAGATAATTCAAAAAGTAAGGTAGATGGAGATATGGTTCTTGGTCACTGCACATCTCCTAGTTGCCATCTGTTTATATTTCAAGTTTCAAGTAAATCTCTTCAGTAGATTTAGAGTTATGCTCCGAAAAAGAACACATTGAAATTATATAAAGGGAGATAATTTAAAAAAAACTAAAGTAGATAGAGTTGTGGTTCTTTGTCACTAAACTTCTCTTAGTTGCCATCTGTTTATATTTTAAGTTTCAAGTTAATCCCTTCCGTAGATTTAGAGTTATGCTCCGGACAAAAATTTACTTTGATATTAAATAAAGGGAGATAACTCAAGAACTAAGGTACATAGAGTTATGGTTCTTAGTCACTGCACTTAACCTACTTGCCATATATTTATATTTCAAGTTTTTAGTAAATCCCTTCAGTAGATTTATAGTTATGCTCTTGACAAAGATTTACTTTCGAACTTATATAAGGAAGATAATTTTAAAAAAACTAAGGTAGATAGAGTTGTGATTCTTGGTCACTGCACTTCTCCTAGTTGCCATCTGATATTTAAGTTTAAAGTAATGCTCTGGATAAAGTTTCTGACGGAAGGACGGACGGACAGACGGACGGGACCAATTTCTATATCCTCTCCGAAATTTCGGCGGGGATAAAAATGCATGTCTATTATGAAACTCTTTCTCGCTTATTTTTGGTTTCGCATAACTAGTTATAACTGAAATCATCTAAGAATAATGTGATGGCTTTCTTCTTTAATTCGTTTACAAGAGTGTTGAAAAATGATGAAAATTATATACTTTCATCTTTATGACATATGACGACATAAATGGACAAACACTTAATGGTTACATAAATATCGAATAGCGCTTAAGGGTTTTTATGTTATATGCAATTATGGCATGATAATGATGTTTGATGTGGATTATTGATTCACTTTTACAATAATCATTATCCAATTTGTATATTCTTGTCCCAAACAAATACGAATATATTGCGTTTTCGAGCATTTACGCCAATCAAATTGTTTGCATACATATATGAAAGGTTAACACATAAGTCCAAGCACTAAAGCATCAAAAACATTCGATTATTGTTTTGGCCTAAATCTTTCGACAATTTCATTTACTTTTTCCAGATGTTGAAACATATTCATTCTATTTAGACGTAATTGTTTTTAATTGTTATGGGTTTATTAGCGTATTGTATCCGGCAAATAACATTTTATCAAAAAGAAACGTTTATTATGTCACAACTTACCTTAAATAAACGTGTTCTTAGAAATAAATGACTGGAGTCTTTTTTTTCTGTCGCCATTTTTTTCTTCAGTTTGAATTATCCTACTCATTTTGGATTATCGATGTACAGGGGGTCAACTCGTGATGTTAATCTTCACAAGAATTCAAAGCTTTCTTCTCTCTGATTTCCCGCTATCGTTAATTGATCTGCAAACATTTACATTTTAATAACGTTGGATTATTAAATAAGGTAATTCCAAGATATAGATACCTTTTGCATTCTATTGGCGTCCACTTATCATGTGTAAAATATGTTTGCCTATAACTCAAGCTACTTAACAAATAATGTTAAGACACAGTATGTGCCAGCATATACAAAGTTGAATGTATACTTATAATATAAATAAATATATTTTAAACTAAATATAAATTTAAACACAATTATATGACAAAAATAAAGTACGAAGAATATTGGAAGCGTTTAAACTGTATTTAAGAAATGTTAGAACTACGATTGCACTTACGTCTTATTTTTCGACGCGGCTTAGAGCTCACGAATCTTTCTTTGGTCGCCTCATCGAGTACGGAGTTCTGCACACGCCGTTGTACCATATCGTGCATCTCACAGCATGAAACGCCTGATTCGAACGTCTGAAGTTCGACTGCAATTTCGCAAACATCGAAATAATCACGTCGTTCGCGTAAGCCAAATAGCCCCCTTGTCTCACAAAATACCTTCCCGCAGGAGTTAGCTGAAATTAGTTTGGTGTACCTTGATTGTGAGCTTTATCGTACATATTTGTTTTTAAATATTGCTCAATCTTTAAATGCGTCTGTCCGCTTCTATCGCTCTGCGCGTTTCTAACGACAGTAACGTCAATGACGTCGTCTGTTGTGACGTCAAACTTGCTAATAGACACGTGCAATTGAAAACAGGCCTATATCGCATGATTATACGATATGTTGTTTTTCCCGTTAAAGGGGCCTTTTCACAGATTTTGGCATTTTTCAACTTATTAATTAAATGCTTTATATCGATAAATGTAAACATTGGATCGTAAAAGCTCCAGTAAAAAATCAAGAATAAAATTAAATAAAGGAAAAAAACATTGCCCGGACGAGGTTTCGAACTTGTGACCCCTGGAGTCCTGCCAGAATCCTGAAGTAAAAACGCTCTAGCCTACTGAGCTATTCCGCCGAGTATACATACTTGACGTATTTTATACGCTATATAAGCAATCTTCGTAGTTTCACAAAATTTAACGACAAAAACAGAACTCTCCAAATTATTCAATCGTTTCGCGTTGCAACGCTTTATAATTTTTAGGTTTTAAAATCGTCAAAAGATGCATATAATGGCTATATAAGACCATGGTAAATGTTCAGTATTACGGTTTCCTCACAAATATCATAACTAAAACGAAAATTTGCGAATCTGAAACAACTTTTTTCAATTTTGTCAATTTACCAAAGCGTGAAAAGATCCCTTTAATATTACATTTGTTTTTCCGAACGTTATGGACGATTTTCCGAACGTTATGGAAGATATTTATATTATGACGAGCTACTTGTAAAAATAAAATTTTACATTGCTTTTTTATCAAGGCTGGTATTAATTACGCGCAAAAGAACGTTTTACTACCTTCTGTAGAACGCAGTGTTATAAACCACGTTATTAAATGTGTATCTTTTGTATGAAAACGCGGCAAATCGGTTTTAAATTGTACCACAGCCAATGTTTCAAGTATAATATTAATATTTATATGAACCATCTTGAGGTTTGTCGTCAAGACGTCGAGTCCATTGTCAATTATACCTGCAATAATTTAGCAATAACTTTGCATGTATTCCGCATATTTAAATGATCCATTATTGAAAGTTTGGTAACTGTAGTTTGAAATTTGTCAATATCAGGAGCAAATTACATTTTAAATAGAAATGTAGATCTACTCACTGAATGGGAGGTTAAAGTTTATCAGCTAGTTTCTGATAAATTGTTTGAGGGATTTTACCTTAAAACAACTGTTTTAAGTTTTAATGCAAATTAAGGGCCATTTTGAGCGTAGACACAGGATGGTTTAACTTGTTTCGTAACCTTGTTTTTAAGTTTGGCTTTGCGGATTTCATTCAATGTTGATACATTTATTCCCTATATTAAAATGACCCCATACTATAACCCTAGTTTAAAATTCGTAAAGCTTAAGGCTCGTGGTTTATGTGCTTTAAGCCGCAAAATAAATTATCCTTAAATATTCAAAACTTATCTTGTATTCTAAATATGATTGATCTTCGAAAAGTGTATCGTGTTCATAAAACAAAACAAACTTTGGATGTTTAATAGGAATAATCATCGAAGAACAAAATCAAAACCCAGCAAGTTCGTAATTAATTAGCAGTAAAATACATAATGTGTTTTATGGCATTAAAAGGCCATTTCAGGTTCGATTGCTTTCTTTTCTGTGAGAAATTTGATATATGCACAAAGAACATAATTTAAACGTAATACTAGTACTTGAACGAAATCAGAGCGAGATAAACCAAATTAAAGGTGGATTGAGAAAACAGTCGGTAAATACTTTAATTATTATATCCAATATGGCGGATAACGTTTCGATTAAGAGCGTCAAGAGCGACGCAAGTGGCAAGACGTCGATTTCGTCAAATAGCCGTCCGTCGACTCAAAAGTCTCAGACGTCAAAAGTAAAGAGACGTCGCCGGAAGTCTTCAGTTTCTTCCGTCGGAAACGGCGCCAAACCGAAAAAAGATGGCGGCGGTATCTTCGAGCAGACAGCCATACCAGAAGAAGAAAAGCTTCCGCTAGAGCTCTGCGGCGCGTGTCAACGGGAGGCAAGACACGTTGAGGCGACGCATTTCTGCGAAGAGTGCTCGGAGAACCTGTGCGCCACGTGCGTGCAGCAGCATCGAAAGTTCCCGCTGATGAAAGATCACGTGATCAAGCCGAGGGGCGGGGCGACTGCCGTGAAGACGGTTGCGATGACGACGTGTGAGAAACATGACGGGAAGGCACTGGACATGTACTGCTTTGATCACGACGTCGTAAACTGCGCGGCGTGCATCGCGATTAACCACAGGTGCGTACGTCTAGTGACGTTTATAGCGTATTTTATCAGAACACATAAGTTTAAATATATTTAGTGTAGCGAGTGTGTTTACTTATAAAATCCGATACTTGTCGTCATAAGAGAAGATCTATAGAATACAGGACGCCACATTCACTACGCCTCCGCAATTAAGAACATATTGTGAAGCTTGATGTATTACATAAAATGTTCGCTATTATTTAAATAATTTAAACACATATTTAAAATGTACGTTCGAATGCTACGAGTGTCGTTTTATTTTTTCAAGTATACGTGTATGTTATTATGTTAATCCTAGATTATGACACTATTGTACATTAATTTTGCCAGTTAACGACAATAAGACAATTTAAGTTTGCTAGCTTTAATATACTTTGATGACATATACCATACATCTTATACATGCCGCGTTTTATATCAGAAAGTGCAAGAAGGTTACGTACCTCCCTGTGGCAGCGAAGGACATTGCACAAACCGAAGAGTACAAAGACGTCATAGTTACCATGGAAACCCTACGCGTTGAACTGGCCACATCGCGCGTGCGCAGAAACGAAGACAACATCCGGTTGTCGAAAGAAAAAGACGATGCTGTGCATAGAGTTAAGTACATACGTAAGCAAATCAACAAATGCCTCGACAAACTCGAAGAGAAAACGTTGGAGGTATTACAAAACCAGTTCAGAGAATACAACGCCAGAATCCAACACGATATAGACACATGCAACGAGATTATTGCGACGCTTGCACGAATAACGTCAGAACTGTCACCGGCAACGGTCATGGATGATAGCCAAAGGTTCATCACCATGCGCCAAGGGAAAAGCACGGCGTTAAAAGCAAAAAATACAATCGCGACACTGCATGAAATGAAGGGCACAGAACAGATCCAGTTCCTTCCGGATCCCCGAATTACCGACCTCGTAAAGAGCCTGCCGTCGCTGGGGAGCTTCGCATCGGAGCAGCGCCTCCTGACGGCAACCCTGGTCGCGCAGTTTGACGTTCACCTTGCGAATGACGTCAGCGAATGTCAGATTCTCGGCTCGGCTTTCCTGCCAGATGGGAAAGCAATTCTAGCCGACTGGGAGAACAAAAAGGTCAAACTTCTCAACCAGTCGTTCAAGGCACGTTAAGGCTCGAAGCTTTTGAGAACTGTTTATTCATAAATTATATTGTTGAATGTAATAGTTAACTGCCATGTATTTGTCATAAAAGTCTTCTCTGACTCATTGGTTTGTCATCCATGGCATGTAATTGTGATAAACATCCGGTATTTATATTTATTTAATAAACCGTTTTGTTGTTTTCCTTTCTTGGTGTTCAATCCAAATGGTTGCTGTTAATACTGTTGTGCAATTATTTTTCGAACCAAAATCTATGTAGATCAATATATCTTTCCCTTTTAGGTTTTGGATCATCTAAAGCTTTCCGGATGTCCATACAGCGTCTGCTGCGTGAATCAAAACGAAGGACTGGTTTCCATGACTAACAAGAAATCGATCCAAGTCTTCGAGATCGACGACAGGCACAAGATGCGGGTCGTGCGGTCGATAAAGACGAAGGACTTCTGTAAGGACGTCGCCTACTTCAACGGGAACGTTTACGTAGTGTGCGGCGCGTCTCGAGAAGGTTCGGACAATCAGTTGACGATCTACACGCTTGATGGGACGTTCATTCGATCGATAGTAACGGACGCGAACGGCGACGTCCTATTTCAGAGACCACTATACGTTTCTCTGAACAGTATCGGTAACGTGATAGTGACCGACGAGGATAAGGGTGTCATGTCAATGGACGATACGGGCAAGGTTATCTCGCATTACAGCGACGCGACTTTGAAGTATCCCAATGGCGTGGTGGTAGTGAACAATGACCAGGTATAATAAATTTGAATTATACAATATATATATTCCGATTGAAATTTAGTCTGACATTTGTGTGGTAAATCAAACAGTTGGAACTGTGATTATTTTGTGGGTTTTGATGTGTTGTCGTCATGATTGTTTATCGATAGATGACAAAAACTTCAAAATATTTTATATTCATCACAACTATTATAGATGATTTTGTTACACTCACAGTTTAATAGAGTCGTCGATATTTTTTGTCATTGAGTGTGTCCTCATCCTCCTAATTATCATAATTATCATCATAAACATCATCAACACCACCAGGACAACCACCATCTTCACAAAGATTCTATTTTCATTATAAACATCATTATATTTAGGTTCTGGTGTGCGGGTTCGGATCGCACAACATCGTGCAGCTCGGTCGGAACTTTGTGTTGCTAGGGGAGATAGTGTCGGAAGCGGATGGTCTACGGAATCCCAAGAGCGTCTGCTATGACGTCAACAGTCAGAGGATACTCGTCACGTGCAAGAACACGAACTTTATAAGAATTTATAGCCTAAAATAGCCATGTTTAGATCTAAGATATTAATCTTCGTAACATCGTAAAACGATGTAAAAAAGGAAAAGTATTGGGCTCTACACTTTGACAATAAAGAGATCTTGTTGATGCTTTGAAATAAAATATTTGTTTTCTCGTTCAAACGCTTTTTTCACTTAACTGTACAAGTTTTTATTTTCGCATCGTCAAAAATTATTTTGAGAAGCTTGAAGTCACATATACAGGTTCATGTTACTTGTTTGCCTTGGATTGATGCGGTATTTTTATCTGTTTGCATAGGACTATGTCAGTAATGCCTATATATTTTAGTATGATTGATAATTGTTAAATAAACTATTTGGCTTATATCAATTATTTATTTGACTGTATATTTGTCATATGATAAATAAACTATAATAAACAAATCACTTTAACATGTAATGGGAAACTATAATGACCAAGATACTTTAACATCAAATAGGATACTATAATGAAAAGTCGTTTTAACATCAAATGGGAAAGTATTATGACCAAGTCGCTTTAACATTAAATGGAAAACTAAAATGGCCAAGTCGCTCTAATATAAAAAATAAAGTATAGTGAACTAGTTACTTAAACATATAATAGGAAAGCATCATGAACAAGTTATTTTAAAATCAAATCAGAAACTAAAATGACCAAGTTAGTTTAACAACAAATGGAAAACTATAATGGCCAAGCCACTTTAACATCCAAGGGAAACTATAATGAAATAGTCACTTTAACATCAAATACGAAACTATAATGAACACGTCATTTACAATTCAAATAGAAAAGTATCATGCAAATGTTATTTAAACATCAAATGGAAAACTATAATGGACATGTCACTTAAACACAAAATGGGACACTATTAAACGTCCCTTCAACATAAATAGGAAACTATTTAGAACAAGTCATTCTAACGTCTAAATCAGAAACTACATGAAAATGCAAATTTAACATAAAATGGGAAACTATATTGAACAACTCACTTTTACATCAAATGGGAAACTACTATACACAAGCCATTATATCATCAAAACGGCGGAAACTACAGTTCACTTAAATAGGACCCTGTAAGATTTAATAAAAAGGAAAATTACATGAAAATGTCTCTTTAATACGAACTTGGAAACTATATGAACAAGTTTCTTTAACTGTTCGTTTTAATATACCAGTAAACGTAATAGATATTGAAAGCGCATTGTTTTGGAAAACAGGGTTAATTAGAAATCGATCCTTAATAAACAAAGAAGCGTAAGTTGATACAAGTGTTAACATGACAGGACATAAGTAGTTAAAGGTAGTCACTAGATGAGGCAAATCTAAATCATAAACATGTACATTTAAAATAGTGATTACATTGCAGATATAAGTTTGCGATAAAAAAACGCAAAAGACGTGAAAGAAGTGATTGGTGCAGTCTCTTACAAATATTTTAATCGTCAAGCTAGGTAACAAGACAACAACGAGATTACCCTTTCAAATTGCGAAGAGGACTTTCACAAGTCTATGAACACACCCTTAAACGTATCACATAACAAAATTGGAAATTGTAAACCCTTTAATATTTAAATGAAAATATGACTTTATACAAGGTTATATGCTTATAAATATAGGATATTGCAATCGGAAACTTGATAATAAATAAATACATACATAAATAACTCAAACATGCTAACATAAAAATGTTATTATTAGAAGCTTATTAATGCTTACGTGATCAAATTTAATAATTTTTTTACGCTACAAAACACTGGAACTTTCTACATGAGCGCCCACGTGCATTTCAACACGGGGAAGGGTAAGAAAGAAACGAAAGAAAAGGACACAGTCAGCGTTAAAGATGCCAACATTAAGGTAGGTAATTGCACGTTACCTATAAAACACGCTTAAGTAATATTTTGTGCTTTTTTTATTTTCTGTTTTGTTGTTTTTGAAACATGCATTGAAACTTAATACAAACGACGCCATGGAATTAAAAAGTAAATTACAAAAACATGGGTTATTACAACGTGAATTAATTGAACGATCGGTGCATAAATGCATGCATAATCAACAATTTAAAAATAAATCTTTCACTGAAATCCTCAAATCGTCATGTGAAGAATGGAATGGGCTATCATCTGACCCGAGTCATGCGAAAATGGGTCATATGTCATTTGCGGCCTGTGTAGCACCTGACAAGCCTGCGCATACGCGCATACATGGTCACGAGATACCATGTCTTTTATTAAAACCACGAGACATTGTATAGCTCCTGATTCGATGATTAGGGTCGGTCTTAGTGACCACAAACAAATTTGTACACCTAATGACCATGTTCGGTTCATTGAAACGTCTTCTTCTTAGTCTGCTCGTACTAGCTGCACTCTTATCGGCACTCGATTCAGAAAAAAACCCATATTGTTCATGCATTAAAATGCTCTATTTCGTTGTACCAACCCACCCTACTTAATTTCATATCTCCCTCTCCTAAACCCGATCTTAAGCCGGCAAACATCAAGGAAGCATTCGAGGGAGAGTTCCTGTGCACGACCTGCGAGCGGGAGGGGACGCGGGTGGAAGCCTCCAACTTCTGCGCCGACTGCAACGCCAACCTTTGTCCACAGTGTGTCGGCCAGCACCGGAAGTTCCCAACTTTGCGCGGACACAAGGTGGGAAATTAATGAGTGTCCGGAAATTGGACTTAAGGCTGACATTTATAAAGAGGAACTTTTTATCATATGCTGAATAAGTGAAATAGGCGTTTCAGATGTGTCACGTTGTGGCGATGTTTCAGGTGTTGTAGATGTGCTATGTGTTGTAATTGTGTTATGTGCGGAAGATATGTCACACATTGTATGTGTGTCACGTGTTTTAGAAGTGTCATGTGATTATACATAACCTATGTGTTGTAGATATAACTCTTGTTTAAGATGTGCTTTATAAATATGACACAGGTGTTTTGTATCCTTGCCATGCGTTTCAGATGTGTCACGCTTTGAAGATATGCCAGGTGGTGAAGAGGCGTCGTATGCTTTAGAAACGTGGTTATGTTATTTTGCATAATGATTCATATTGCAGATTTGTCATAGTTAAATACACATGTACATACTGTGCTGGAGACTTCTTACGATTTTTTGTATGCCATGTGTTAGACATTTGTCAAGTGTTGTAAACATGCCACGTGTTGTAGATGTGCATTATGTTGCAATTATGTAACATCGTTTACAGTTATTATGTGTCATTCATGTGTAACGTGTTGCAAGTAGCAATTACTTTGATGTGTCACGTGCTGTGTTACGATGTGCAGATTTATCACGTGCCACGTGTTGCAGGTTCTGAGCAAGTCAGCGCGGCGACACCTGGATCGTGACGTGGAGGAGGAGGAGAATCTTCTCGAGTGCCAGAACCACCCGGGCAAGATGGTGGACATGTACTGTAGCGAGCATGATGAGATCTGGTGCGGGGGCTGTATGGCCATCTACCACAAGTAGGCAGCCTTAGGAAATATTATTTTCTCAGTAGGGTTAGGGAGTAATATTCTAACGCAAGTAAGAAGGTTGAGAGACTCACAATCTAACACAAATAGTCAGAATTTGAGACTAGTAAGTGTTCTACAGTAAGCAAGCATGATTTAGGCTTTATCTCAAAAGTGACTTAAATACTTCCGCACCACTTTGTCACAGGAATAACAGACACAGCTTAAGCTAAAATCAAAGGAACATAATCCATGAACATGTGGATCGATGCGCGTGCTAACGAAATTGTTTCGATTTTCAACAGAAGAGCTTGAGAAATGAAGAAATGCCACATGAACATAACATTTCATGCTTCGGCCATAACATGGCTAAGATCAAGGGCACATTGATCAACATAAAAATATTTGTTCAGCCAGCATCGAATGACAGACGAATAGGTTTGATGGAATTTACGAAAGCCCAATATAAAAGAATATTTCAGACAATGGAATCAGAGCGCTTTAATATGACTCTAACTCTTACAGTACTTTTTAAATGTTGTGGTCTCTTGTATGCCCACAGGACCTGTTCCAATGTCGTGTTCATTTCGGAGGCCGCCAAGCCCATCATGAAGTCGAAAGAACTCAAAGACACGCGCTCAGGAGTCATCAAAACCATCAAGGTGATACTGATGTCATGTTTGTCACATTTATTGATGTAAAAAATCACATTCGTCCAAGCAATTGGAATGGAAAACGGACATTTTTAATTGTTGTCTTTTTGACATAATTATTGATTTAAATGTGATAAATTTCCAGCAAAAACAGAAGTCGAAACTGGGACTCTGGTTCAAACAGTAAAAATTCGGGTACATGTCAAGGTATTCCAAGTGATAGCAGTTTTAGAGCATCATTAAATAAACCGTAAGATGACCGTGATTTAATTTCAGGATAACTTATTAATATGTTAACTAAATAAAAAAACTTAGGAAAATAAAAATATGATGATGATTATAATGATGATGAGATGATGATGATGATCATTTTTTAAAGGAATACGCGCAGCTTAAACAGCGAGTCGAGCGCAACATGGACAACATAGCCAAACAGAGCGACGCAACACTAGAAACCATCAAGTCCCTGCGCATGCGCATCAATGACGTCCTGGAGCAACTAGAACGCGGCGCCATGGTGCAGCTGAAGGAGATTTACACCCGGAACTCCGTTCAGATCAGCGAGGACGTGCTGCGCTGCGAGGCGGTTCTGAAGGCGCTCAGCCAGGTGGATCGGGAACTTAACAAGCCGCTAAGCCCCTCGAACTTGGAACCGGACATCTTTGTGTACATGCACCGCGCCCAGGAGAAAATGAAAGTAAGGTCATAGCTAAGGGTATACTTGGGCATAACAAAATACTGGTTTCATGTTACAGCTGGAGTAACATGTAACAAACGTTTTTTAGGTGTAATGCAATACATTCGAAGGCTAATCATAATGTTACATCAACTTGTATATAATATACCTGACGGGACAAGATTAAAGATTACACATGGGCAAATCTTCTCGAATCGAATTAAACCTTTTATTTTACTTTATTGTCCAATAATGACAATTTATATTTTCCATTTATTTTCGTTTATGTTTCAAGATGGCGTCGAACTACTTCGGATTGCTAGAACGCGGAACTGTGGGGGAACGCATCCGGTTTGTTATAGAACCAGAAATCGAGGACTGGCTGTACAAAATGAAGAACCGTCATCTTGGTCATTTCATCTACAAGTATCGTCTGAACGAGATTCCCGTCAGAATGGACGATGAAGTCACGACCTGCGTAATCAACGGAGCGTCTGTCATCACTGACGAGCGAATCCTAATGACTGACTGGAGCAACAAGCGGCTCAAACTCCTCGACAAGTTTTTCGCGGTAACGGACTGTCTAAATTTGGAGTCGGGCCCAAATGATGTCTGCCACGTCTCGACAAACGAGGCCATGGTCAGTCTACCAGACGAGAAATCCCTTCAGCTGGTTAAGATTGATCCTAAGTTGTCTCTGGGTAAGAAATACGACATCGGAGTGGAGTGCCGGGGTATGGAGTACTGGGCTGGGGAGCTCTACGTGATCTGCGGCGGTCTCGAACACGAGGTCAAAGGACACCTGCGCGTATACAACACCACGGGAAAGCTCATCCGGGCAATCGAGCATGACCACCTGAATGAGCCGATTTTCTCGATCCCCATGCGGATGGCCATTTCTAACGACGGCAGCAAGATCTACGTGACGGACGGTGAAAAGGGAATCATAACGCTCAAGAAGTCAGGTGAGGTGCTGCCACCGTTCCAAGACGCCGCCCTGAAGTGGCCCTGGGGAATCTCCGCAGACAACAGCGACCAGTTGTTCGTTTGCGGAAGTAGCTCCAATAACGTAGTGCAGATCCGGGACAATTCCAAGATCGGCGTGGCGCTCCAGGGCGTCGACGGCATAAAGGATCCCATGGCCATATGCTTCTTTCCCGTCGGCTCGAAGCTAATCGTCACTACGGACAAGAACGATTACATCAAGGTTTTTACCCCTCTGTAACACTGTCCGAGGGTAGGGACTCTTGCCGGGCTGTTTAATTATTATTTTTGCGGTGTATTTATTTTTCGCACTATCGAATAAAATCTTATTCTCGCAGTCCCCTTTTTATACTTGCATATAGGGCATTATATGACTGCATTGCTCCGATAGGTTGTATCGCACACGTGTGACGTTGTATTCGACGAGCCCATATCACTTCATTTATGAGATACTTCCTTTATCACTCCCGGAAACCCGATATGCTGTGAGCAGTTGGATCTGCTAGGAGAAGTTGCCGATAGATTTCTATGAATTTCGGTAGGGTAAGAAAATCCAGTTCTATAATTGTTTAAAGGCATTTTTAATTATATACGTATATTATATATATACGTATGAATTATAGACGTATATTCTACCTGTATGAATCAATTGCTTTACATTTACAATGATTTTCAAACAATAAAAAAAGATACAAATAAGCTGGAAATTAACTTAGCTTCAGAACGGATATAATAATAAAACCTCAAAGTTCAATGAAAATTATCTACAATGCATCAGAGTGGGCATAAATCAGCTGTAATAGTGAGCTTTTAAGTTTATAATTGAACTGCACTCATGTCATATCTCGACATCTTTGTACAGCACCATGTCATATCATTTTTTCATCAACATGTTGAATGTAAAGTCGAATTTTTCCATCAATACGAATTTTTTTTAAGAAACCCTGGCGGATGTGTTACTCGGGGATATTGTTTAATATAATTGTCGGTGCAAAAACTTTTTCACTGGCATACCTTTAAAGAAATTTGTAAAAAAAGTGCTAAATATGGGACAAATCCCGGCATCGTCGACTTTAAATAGCCATATTTCAATAAATCCTGAATATTAATAACCAGGATTTTTCTAACATACATGGTACTACCTCCTTTGCATACATCAAAATATATTTTTACTCAAAAATGCCTTTAAACAATTATAGAACTGGATTTACTTACCCTACCGAAATTCATCGAAACCTATCGGTAACTTCTCCTAGCACATCCAACTTCTTACAGCATATCGGGTTTCCGTTTTTTTCTATAATATACCTCCTCACGATACAAACAAATTGAACTACTGCTGAAAGCAACAATTTTTTTTGAATTCGCCACAAGTACATAAAAGATAAATCAAATCACAAGTTGTAAAAAAGACTCGCATGAATACTTCGCATTCGGCTTTTCCCAATGTCACTTAGAACGTAACGGATATTTACTCTACGTAACACCTAACTACATCCGCTTTACAAACCGTTGAATACTGAACGGATTTCACTCTGAGTTGCGTGCAATATATATTGACCGATCCGGTTATTTTTGTGAATGTTTGTAAGTGAATACGCCTGACGCGAATCGTCGAGCAACGACTATTTATCAGTATTAGTTTTTGACATAACTTTATCTACGCAACTCGATTTTTTGCCATGCATCTCCTACTTTCTCGACCATATAAATTTTGATATAATATAACTCTGCCAGATGCTGTTTTGTCAGATGCTGTTTTGAGAGTATATGGATACTTGAATAGGAAAAAAACCACACTGTTTTGCGAATTTTATTTGAAAAAAAAATGTATGTTTTTATCTCCTAAAATAATGTATAGCCTCAATTTTGTCTCCTTTAACCCATTTACATGTATGCCTAGCGTCAAGAAACAAGGCCTTGGCAAACAGCGTTGACCCAGATGAGACGCTGCATGATGCGGCGTCTCATCAGGGTCTGCGCTGTTTGCTTGGAGGAATTTCTGTGAGAAATATTCTAAATAAAGAAACAATTATACTAGGCATCCCTAATTTTGGAAATAAATTGATCCAATTTAGAAGGATGGGAGAGTCCACTAGGCATAAATTGCTTAATATTTTTGACATTTGGTACTTACTGTTGTCATCACAATAACAATGACTAATTAATTAATCAAAATTTCATATTTCGAAATATTGTTACCCCAAGCAAATACATTTCAGATTGAAAAAACGGACTTTTTATTTAAAAGCGATTTCAGTTCATGCCCTATCAACAAAATTAAGATGCGTTTGGTTATTTTATTGTATTGTATTCGTAATCAATTTTCTGTTATCACAACATTTTTGGAATACAATAATGACGTGGTCGATCGTACGTAAGTACCTATAGTGTGGCGTAAGTAAGAATAATATTTGCTGGTGTTCTAAATGGCGGCTGTTCGATGTTTTCATCCAAACTTTTGAAAGGTTTGTAAATTTACTATACATATACGACACAACAATTGTGATGATCTGATGATGTCTATTTAACCTCAGTATATATCCTGCAGATGAAATATACAAAAGTAGTGAAGAATTTTTAAACACAAGTGCCTGATTGTTTACGATTGACACAGTTTACTGTATGCGCATTTTTAGGTCATACATAAGTTTTCTCTGCAGTTTTCTCGACTTGACTCGCTACGAAATTTCTTAAGGGAATCACAAAATTACAGCTCCCGCTAAGAAAATTTGTAGCGAGTAAAGTCGATATATAAAGCGAATATTGATACGAAATAAACGCTAATCTTTTTTCTTACTGATATGTCTGGAAAGCTCCGCAATTTCGAGGAGCAGAAAAACAGTGAATGGATATACACAAACCATAATAAATCAGTCACTCAATTAAAATTAGTAACCAATTTCAAGTCATTGTCTAAAACTATATATTCCACTCATAAACATGTTAATCCACGAATAAAATAACGTTAAAGTTTAATTGGATTGCACGATGGACAGTTCATAGGTCTTAAGACCTGATGTTTCGAAGCAAAATAAATAAAATGTTTAAATTCAACATGTGGAAAAATACTTTTTTTGCATCTCACGCAAATTAATAAATAATTTAATATATATACCTCACAACAGCCCTGACTCCACTACGCCATAATCACATTGTCTATCCGTGAATGCCAATCATGGCTCGTAACAGTTTCCACTATTAATCACACTGTACAAAAATTATATCCCACATAGGCCTCTATCATTAATTACACGGTATTATAAACCAGTGAGTATAACACTAACCTAAATAGATTCCACCATTAACCCTACTGGAACCAGTTTGCACAACCCATGCCTCACACGAACCTCCACCATTAACCACGCGGTAACCTATGAGTACAAACCACATCTCACACAAGATTCCACCAATTTTTACTCGGGAACCATTTAGAAAAAAAATATGCCTAAAACAAGCCTCGAGAATTCATAACAAGGTAACCATTGAGTACAAACCCCACCTCACACCAGTTCCCATCACTGATCACGCGAGAACACGTGAGTACAAACCACACCTCACGCCAGTTTCCACCATTTATCACACAGGTGCCTGTGAGTACACAGCACACTTCAAACCAGTTTCCTTCATTAATAGCACGAGAATAAACATTAATAAATTAAACATTTAAATGGCACAACAGCCACAAACACAAAACAGCTTTAGACATAATGAGTATTATGCATTTAAGATATTTCCTTAAGTTAACACCGACAAGCTTTTGCAGAAGGGTCACTTATGATATGAGCCTTGCCATGGGAAAACTGGGCATAATGCATGTTCATTAAATGTCTTCCCAGAGTAGCATGTGCAGTCCGCACAGGCTAATCAGGGACGACGCTGTCCGCCTTATACCGGATTATTGTTGAGAAGACATTTCCTCTAAACGAAAAATTCTATAAAAGAAAGTGTTGAATCTGAGAAGACACTTTACGCACATGCATGAACCCCAGTTTAACTAGTACGAGATACATTTAATTTTTATCTCATAGGACACTCCCTTTAACTCAGCGAAATGTAGACCACGGTGTTCTACTAGAGCTGTCTTACCTTGAAACAACAAAGAGGCGTACCGTATTTCAATCACTGGGTCATTGTTAAGGCATTGGCTTTCATTCAAATTAGCGAAACAATTGTATACTACACGGCTAGACGCGGTCTTTAGCTTTGTAGGTGAGAAAAACATGAAGACAGTGAAACCATGGTTGGTTGGTCGCTTTGAAGGTTGGTTGCCGTCAAAACAGAGCATGGCACGGTGAGTGTGAAATAAACCTAGGCTGAAACTTTACACGCACTATAACTTAATCAGTTACATATTGAAACAAAATGTATAAAGGAAAGTTAATCATATTTCTTTTTTATAACTAAGGTATTCCCATTGTTACTTTTAAACGGAATTAATATACACGCATTACAAATCAGGGACAAAAAAAGCGACTGCACTGTCAAATGCATGAACTGTCAAACATGTGCGTTAAGTAGGACGTGTTTAGTGTTAATGTACATAGAATGCAATAACTTAAAGTAAAACGGAAAACTTGTACTATTTACTAATTGTGTCTAATGCCCGCTAAATTTCGATCGCTTAATTTACGGAAGTGGACGGAATAATTCACAGAACGGTAAAAGCACAAGTCGAAACAGAGGTTTCGCATGCGCGGTAAATTTTGTTCCAAGAAAACTGCAACAAAATGAGTCGCGTGCGATCTGCAATGAGCGTCCGATCAAACGGCACTGGGGCAAGTGTCCGGTCCATTCGCTCAAAGGGGACCGCCGCGTCCAGCAAAACCGGCGGGAAAGGCAAGGTGCCGACGGTGTTCGAGTTTGCGTGCATGGCGTGCGCACGCGAGAAGAACAACGTAGAGGCAACGAACTACTGTACTGACTGCGCGGAGAATCTTTGCGCAAGCTGCGTCAAGCAGCATCTGAAATTTCCCGCAATGAAGGACCACAAGGTCCTGGGAAAGGATGCCCGGCGGAACCCCGATGATGCGTCGCCCCCGAGGGACTCCCCTCTGGAGTGCCCAAGCCATCCGGGCAAGTCCGCCGACATGTACTGCGCCGACCACGACGAAGTGCGCTGCGGAGCGTGTATAGCCGTCAATCACAGGTCTGGCTTTGCTGAGCAATACCATAAGCCGTCACTCGTCAGAATCTATATAAATTTATCTTTATTTTCATTTCTTCACACATTCAAACATTTTATGTGGTAGTATCTCTTAAACAGCTTTTATGTAAAATTTGGTATTTCGTCTTCGAATTTTGTTGTTATGACAATTGTTTGTACACGAAAGATTCCCACGGCTATGCCTGCATGGAAGTTGGATTATAATATCGTCACTAGTGATGTTACTAGTATCGGGTTGATTGTGGAACAGCTCCTATTGAACCATAAACCGTGACATATCATAATTCAACGATTGTGGTATTAATTTTCAATTTAAAGAAACATAAATGCACCAGTGTTTATATGTTAAAAAAAGCTCAAGGCAGAACCGCGATATTGAAAAGCGTCATTAAAAAATGCACGCTCTGAAAACATAGCAAATGCGAAATGCTTAGAATCCGATTTAGAATTAGAGAGTGGAACTGTTCCACTATCTATGCATACTTTGCGAGTTTGTAATGTTTTTAGTATAGATCAGGTACCCGTTTTTTTCATGCAAGTGTCTCACGAGTAAAATTATTCAATTCCCGTGTTTAGTATTTCACGGTGGTACACATTGTTTTCAATGTCATATTAATTTTGGCGATGTATAATTGCTTACAGTATATGATAATATAATAAAGTAATGGCTAGACTATACAGGGATTTAATTAGAAAGAGGACACTCACTTGAATGTTGCCGGTTATTTATAAACATTTATATAGACTTGTACATTTCATTTCCAGAACCTGCATTAACGTGATGTTAGTGCAACAGGTCGCAAGAGGCGTAACAAAGACAGAGGAATTTAAAACGGTCAAAGCAGAAATACAACAGGCTAAGAAGAACCTTGTCTCACTGAAGAAACGCAACGAACGTGGACTGACTGGCATAGAGAAACAAAAGGTTGCGATCGTGAACAAGATAAAAGCAACGAGGACACGGCTGGAGCAAGTCCTAGATTCTCTGGAGCAGAACACTCTAGATGAGCTAGAGAAGGCGTGCGCGCGTGGGTCGGGGCAACTTAAAGACGACATTAAAGTGTACGATGACATTATGGCTAGTCTAGATGCAGTAACGGGACTTTTTTCAGTGGCTAAATCAGGGTCTGAAGGCGAAATTGGTGTCTTTGTAAGCATGAAAAGAGCAAAGAAGAAAATCGAGGAGAGTGCGCGCGTGTTTGCATTTAGTAAAAGTGGCTCGGCTGTTGATCCTATTAAGTTCATTCCCGATTCCAGAATTTCGGGTTGGTTGAAAAGTCTAAGAATGTTCGGGACGTTTTCGTTTCAGAAGCGGGTTTACGTCGGGGAGCTTGTCGGGAAGTATAACGTCCACACGGCAGACGATATGCGCGATTGTGATATCTTCGGAAGCGAGTTTATGAAGAACGGGACATTGTTGCTGTGTGATTGGGACAACAAGTGCGTGAAAATGCTCGACTCGCAATTAAATGTCGTGGAAGCCCTTAACGTTGACGGCTCACCGAGCAACATCTGTGTAATAAATCCCACCGATGCCGCGGTGACACTGCCGATGCTGAAGACCGTGCAATTAATTCAGCTGCAACCCAAAATGGCCCTAAAGCACACGATCAAAACAGCAGAAAGCTGTCGGGGTATCGCCTGCCACAACGCGCAGCTTTTTGTCGTCTGCGGGGGTTTCAAGGGCGAAGGGGAAGGGAAGGTGATAGTGTACTCGATTTCGGGTGATCTAATTCGGACGGTTGAGCGAAACAATGCTGGACAGAGGATCTTCTCCTGTCCGATTGCGATCGCTTTGAGCGGCGACGGCAAGGTAATTCATGTGACCGACGGTCATAGAGGGCTAATCACAATGACGCCAGAAAATGACGTCATTTCCGTCGTTGCCGACCGAGATTCTTACTGGCCATGCGGTATTTGTATGGATAAGAACGACAACGCCCTTGTTTGCAACGGGCAGTCCAACACGGTCATTCAGGTATCTGGTGTGCGTAAAATCGGGACAATATTGTCGAAGAAAAATGGTCTTAAAAAGCCGCACGATGTTTCGTTTGACCTAGCTTCAATGAGAATTGTGGTAACGGTCAGTAAATCTAGGTTTATTTACGTCTATCAATTGAAAACGCCAGCAGCGAAAGAAGTAGCAGAGGGGACTGTTACAGTAAACGTAGCTGAAGATGGACAAACGAAACTCCCAGATATTAACCGGAAACGAAATAAAACTACTATTTTACCTGAGAGCATCGACCTGGTCCGCCAAAAAACCGCGGAAGATTTGAAAACTTCCATCAGGAAAAACGCAATTTTGACAAATAGTGTGACGTCACGTAAAACAATACAACAGACGACACCGTCCGATGTTACCGCTAGCAATTTTTCGCAGACGGATTCTGAAATGACCGGATTAAGTAGTCGAGTAACAGCAATGTCCACTGACAGACGGACGGGAAATCTCGGGAACACTCGCGAGCGGTCAATATCACGTGATCGCTCCGAGAGTTCGCTGAACAGGCGGAACAGTGTGCGCGAATCCACGATAGTTGGAAAAAAGGCGGGTAATAGCAGGCAAAAGTAACATAATTAGGGACATATTAAAAATCCTGACATGGAATGCTCATCCTTGGCATTAGGAAAGATGTTTTTTTTCTCGAATGTTCAATCAATAAAAATAATCAATTAGATATATGTTTTAAATATATAATGCAATGAAAAGACGACGTTACTAAAATGTTTCTGGTCCTATTCAGCATAATTTTATTATTATGTACAATCATTTCAGAGATTTGATCTCCTTTCAACCATTATAAATGCGATAAGAGATACGTACATCACAAATCTCATCATAAATACGACACATAATCACATCAGAGGTACATATCATTATTAATCTCATCGAGATACGTACAGGCCACTATCAATCTCGAGATATACGTGACCCATAAAAACACTTCAGTCCAAGATACTAGGACTTAGTCTTTGTATTGCTTAACGTTTTCTATCAGAGTACAGTTTATCAGAGACGTGTGTTATATACGTCTCTGAGTTTATTATGTAGATCTATGGAATGATGTAAAAGTACAATACTCCTTATTTAATAAATAATATTTAATATTTAAAGTACATGTATTCTTTTAAATTTATGTTTATTTTATGCATGTATTATTTTTTTGCAAAGTTTTAAATGATGCCAATGAATAGAGATAAATTCAGACAGTTGAATGTATAAAAATAACGTATCAAGATTTTTATTATTTATTACAATAAATTAATATATTCAGATACAGAGTTACACTGTTTTCAATGGACAAAAACATGATTAATACAAACAGGAATGTTGTCTACGTAAATGTAAAAAAATATGAATGATTAAGGAATAATGTGTTATGAAAGTTAAAGTATTATGCACATGTGTACGTTAGTAAAAGTTAAAATTGAATACATTGAACATACCTGATAATCTGTTTTAATAAAAAAAAATTAAAAAAACACACACTAAAGGTAACTATATTAATTGCAGAGAATTAGTAAAGATTCCGGAGAAAATAACAACACTTAAAATATAGCAAGAGGGCAATTCACTATGCTCTCACCCGTGTTTGTTATCTGTTCATTTGATCTTGAATGACTAAATCCAACAATTATTTTAAAACAGAAGCTGGACTGTGTAATTACTAACCACATTTCTATGTCCTTATTATTGATTCTAGACAGATGATGACTTTGCAGGACATGTTACCTATATCAATAACTATAAGTTGTATAGAACTAAAACTACAACAATTTAACTGGCCCAGTATAACAAGTCACATACAATCTGGATGCACTATTTTGAAAAATCTGATATATGTGCATGTTATTTTTATTGTCTAATCAAACATGCACATACAAATACAATAATTTGAGAAAACTGCACACTTTTTAAAAAGTAAAAAATAAGGTTTACAAATTTTGTTTTCTCTGCAAATATTATTTCTTTTACTAATAAAAATAATTTGTTTTAATTACATCTTTTTGGAAAAAATACATAATATAATCAAGTCAAAATGTATTCGGCATGTACACCCTCATTTTCAACAGACATTGTTAAAAATACTATAGTTAATAACAGAAATACAATAAATTAAACAAAAACAAGAGTCCAAAAGGACATAGGTTGCTCACCTAAGAACTTAAGAAACTAACAAACAACGCAGCTTTTGTGATATTTTTTTATGATTATTAATGTGTATTTTGACCGTTCTCTTTAAATGGAGCCATTTATAAATGCGGCCGACATACCGTTATACAAATGTTTGATAAAGTTTCATTTTGATTGAGCAAACACGATGTGACTTCTAAAGTGTTCACAAGGTTTCACTAAAGCCACAGAATGAAAACTGCAGCAATTTTTTAATAGACCGGAGCCATTTTAAAACGGCCAATATGTCATTACAGTACAGCCAATGTTCTGAGCAAGTTGCATGATGATTGGACAAAAAAATGTGACTTCTAGTGAGTTCTCAAGGTTTCACTATAACCATATAAGGAAAACTTGTATGCTCTGACCAAGTTTCCTTTAGATTGGACAATTAATGTGGCCTCTACAGTGTTCACAAGGTAAATGTTGAAATGTTGACGACACACAAAGGACTAAACACAATCACAAAAGCTCACTATGAGCATGTTGTGCTCAGGTGAGCTGAACGTACAAAGGACGGATTCATAAAAATTAGTAACAAATAATGGCTTAACTACAATAAATAAAACAAGCACAAACAGAAAACAAAGATAACAAAACATAGATCTACAACAAACTTCAGAAGATGACAAAGTTCTACTTTTAGTGATTCTGTGCCTGGCAAAGTTTAATTTATATACACTTTATGATTTTTTTAAACACCTAAGAATGTTGTCAGATCACTTGAGACAATATCCGTATCTTCAAGCAGAGAGCATTTTATAGAGACAACATCTTCCACACATACCTGATAACTCATTTGCTTTTAGAACAATGTATAGTAATTCACATAAAATATGCTGGTTTGGTGTTCTGAGATTGTGTAGCACTGTGGTTGGTTGTGTGAAGCCTCACGTGAGATGCCACTTGACACAACCAATGAGACTGACACAAGTTCTCACAACATCTTACTAGTGTTATATTCCATTAACAATATACTTTTTTCAGCATATCTTTAAATACCAAAACAAATAACCATGTTTCCGAATTATCTTCCAAGGCCAGCGGAACATTTGTCAAGTAATAAACAAATTAATTTCGTAACTAGTATGATAAGGAAAATGAAAAGGCTACTAGCGAATACAGTGTCTAATTTTTCAATAAGGAATACACTATGTCTTGGTGGCAGAAAAACAAAAGGTATATAATACATGTCGATGCGATTCTCAACAAAAATTATAGACACTTGCGAGTCAAAAATACAACAAAATAAGCATCATATCTTGAAGTAATTTGTAAGCAAACTAAACTGTGTCCTTAATAGAGCACCAACACTAACTGGTTTACATCAAGTCAAATGCATAAACATTGTTTCAAACAGCACCAAGGTTTAAGTATGTGTGCAAACCACAAGTGCAAAGATTATATGGTGTGAAGGAAAATTAAAGGGTCGGTGAAGTTATATTAAAACATTAAACATAAAAGGAACATGATTTTGTTACATTTTTTTAAAGAAATTTAACAGTGAATATACATTGCTTATTTGTTTTGTTTTATTTTGTAAACAATTTTGGTATGATAAGCAATTATAACTACCTTTTATATTAAAACTGAATGTGTCATTTAATTTGCTGTATTTATAAACCATTGTTATGCCTTCATGAACACAGTTTTATTTTTGAGGCAATTTTGAACATTCTCGGAAGTTAACACTTTTAAGGTAAACCAAAATTTAAAATGATGCAGTTTTTAGTTGTGGAGTGTAGATTATTTTTCTGCAAAATTCATCATTACAAATGGTAAAAATTTGTCTTAAAAATGTGTGTTTATTTCTAGTCTTATGTCTTATTCTAATCTAACATATTGGCAAAATCAACAGCAACAAAGTGCAAGGGTCCAACAGGTGTGATCCAAGCACAAATAGTTGTGTAACCAATTCCATGCTTTGATATGATGATCTATTGCAAGATAACACCTAAATCTTTAATTGCATTACAACATGAAACTAAAACCTTTATTGAACTAAGCCAAACTAAACAAAACAAAAGCAGACTCATGGGGGAAATAAACTTGAAAACTTTATAGGAAAAGCCTATTAGATTGCACTTTTTTCAAATGATGGAAATGTAAATGAAAATGAAAATATGCCTGCAATCTGAAACTTAAATGGTCTATATTAAAAGATGCAAACCAATTTATACTTATTGCATTAAGAATTTATTATACTATGCTTTTCTTAATAAAAACATGCACACACAATTAAACTGACACAAAATGTTTTAACAAATAATATCCCCCTAAAATGTAGGTAAAAATGGTAATGCAACAATTTACCTCTTTAAACCATGATTTGGAGAGAATATGAGAGAATATAAAATTAAACAAGTTTCATGATCCTAGGCCTAAGCGTTCTTGAGTTATCATCCGGAAACCATTTTACTATTTCAGGTCACCGTGACCTTGACCTTTGACCTAGTGACCTCAAAATCAATAGGGGTCATCTGCGAGTCATGATCAATGTACCTATGAAGTTTCATGATCCTAGCCCCAAGCGTTCTTGAGTTATCATCCGGAAACCACCTGGTGGACCGACCGACTGACCGACCGACATACCGACAGACCGACCGACATGTGCAAAGCAATATACCCCCTCTTCTTCGAAGGGGGGCATAGTAAATAATATCACCATGAAACAAACCAGTGTAAGTATAAATGGTAATGATTCATCAATTATTTTGACGATAACAATAGAATGAGATACGCACTACTGTCAATGGTCCTGAACAGTCACATGTATCCACAATACAAAATACACTGTTTGTTATAACATTAGAAGTTACTGGATAAAAAATAAAAAATATAAAAAAATACTGGAAAACCCAGGAAACATTCATGGTTTTCAGAGACACTTTTCATCATAATGCACAGCTATGCTTTAGCATACATTAAAATTCTTTAAATTTAATATTCATGTGGAAAAAGCAAAGTAAAAATAAAGCATGTTTCTTACAGGTTGGTGAGCTAAGTACAATTAACATACAGGTTTGTTTATGTTTGAACTTTTATAATTGAACTATATAAGTAAGAAAACATGCATACATTTTATGAATAATTTTAGGCATTGATACATTTTAAATACTGCAGCTTTCATCTTGTACATAAACTGTATGTCGCTCAATGTCTGCTAAATTTATAATTTTTATAATCGGTTTACATTTCAAACATGCAAACCACATTGACTCAAGTATCTCACCATGAATCCTAAGGTCTAAAATGCATGATGCCTAAATCATGAATTTGTCCAAAGGAAGCAAAATAAAATACCAAGATTGCATATCCCTGTACTACTGAAATTAATGAATTCAAACAATCTAAGCTTAATTATTTCTTCTATTTAAATATGCCAGAATTGTTCAAAGCTTCCAATCAAGGCCTATATTGCATTTCTAGGTAAATATGTCAAAACTCTCTAAAATTCCGGCTAGAACACAACTAACATATCAAATTTCTTATGCTACTTTCTACATGAAAACATTCCTCAACTTTAAACTTAAATGATTCCTATTATAATCCAATTGCTACAAAGCAGTCTATTTTTTTTTGTTATAAGCTGCCTTCAAACGATTATACCTTTTAGCTGTTAAACATGAAACAAGTAACCAAGGTTAATTTATCAGGTCTAAAGGCTAGACTATTATATGCCTGACTTAAACATGCTTTAAAACATAACATTGTTTGTACAGATGTAGAAACAATATGGTAATATGCTAATAAGAAGGGAATTATGGTCTAACACTGCAATATATTTGTTAAAATTTAAACTTGCATAATTTTCAGCCCATCCTGATAAGATCTAGTATATGGTCGGAGGTTCAATTTGAGCTTGCATTACTCTAGGATAGTATCTACAAGATATATTCTAAGGTCAGTCCAGTTCTCGTATAGGGCCTGTGCCAGACATCATGCAGGGGTCACAGGTAGGGGTCACAGCATCTCTTGGTGTCATGGCCTTGTTACAGACTCTCTAGAAGTCCAGACTGACTAACTAAGATCCCTCACTGTAAATCTCTTTGGATCATGTAAGGGTCTATAGTCTCTAGGAGTGACATGACAAGGTCACAGGGCACTTCGTGTCATGGTAAAGTCACTGAAGGTCATGGTGAGTTCACAGGGTCCCTGGGGGCCATCTCAAGGTTAAGGTCATTTACATGGGCGTCTCCAGCAAGGCTTCCACACAGGCAGTGTAACAAAACACATACTGGTCCTGTAAAACATCAATATATTAGAACATATCAATAAGAACAACCTTTTTCATTTCCGCAAGTCAGATAATCAGTCTGCCCACTTGTCTTTTTTTCTATAACCGTATGAATCCACTTTGTATGGAAAGTAAGTCACAAATATTGATGCCCATAAAGGTTTTTTCATTAAAGTGATATTATGGGCATCTAACAGTTTATAGGTGTCTTTCGCAAAGAGAAAAATAATGCATTTGAATATCAACCGTACTTTCGTTTTACAACTGGTCATGCATATACGATGTGAACCTAAATTTAGTTTTAGTGCAGATTCGTTCATACGACACAAAGACACAATTTTGTTTTACGGATCATTTTGCCTAACGGGACTGGGTGGGTCACGTAAGAAATCGAATATAAAATATATTTTTATAAACAACTGGCAACAAGATGAGTTGCAGATAATTGGTCAGTAACCACATTTTAACCATCTCTGACCTGTTAATTCTTTTCAGCTCAATTCAACAGTGAAAAATGCCCATATTACTTTAACAATTGCGTAATGACGTTAATGTTTATGAAGTATCATTTCAATCTCTTTAATACTTTAATATGGAAAATGTTACTCAGATAAATTGTAGGAATTGTTATAAAGAAATCATGAAACTTCAAAACCTTAAAGTATAGTATCTCTCTTTGGGTCCACTTACTCTGGTTTGTATCATGCCCTGCCTCTGTCTCCTCAGCTCTGTGACCAGCTCCATTATGTCAAACTACAACAAAAACATAACACACATATTGGTTGTGATCTATGCATATACCATATCTATAATATGTTTTCCGATACACAATGTTAACTCTGGTTTTTTTATTTCTGTGTTTTCTGATAAACAAGTTTTCATTCTGGCTTAACTTATATACAATATTATTAACTCGTGTATCATATTTTGTCTTGGTTTACTGATTCGCCAAATTTATTTTAGGTAAATTGATATGTGATACTCATTCTGGGTTTACTTGTCTACCAAATTTATTCTGGATTTATAGATATTTCAAATGTATTTTAGGTTTCAGAAAATTATTAAAGATGCCATACTATAGTATATTTATGTTTAGAAATTCTCAAGTTGATGTATCATTGTCTTTGTACTTGCTTTGGATTCATTAACTAATAAAAGCTGCGCCATGAGCGCATGATACGCCCGTCGTTCGCCAATGAAGTAGTAAGGTAATAAATAACCCTTTGAATCATTTTTTTACTTCAGTTTATTTGTATTTGAATACATGGTTTATTTTATAAGTACATGAGCATGGAAATCACGAAATTTTGACGAACAAAGTCCCATAACTCTGGAACGACAATTCAGAATTCCGTCAAAAACGAAAGGGGATCAGGGTTTATCAATATTAAGATTGTGTTGAAATTTGAAAAAAATCCATCGAAGGATATTTGAGCTACAGTAGGACATTCAATGAAATCACGAAATTTTGACGAACAAAGTCCCATAACTCTGGAACGACAATTCAGAATTCCGTCAAAAACGAAAGGGGATCAGGGTTTATCAATATTAAGATTGTGTTAAAATTTGAAGAAAATCTGTCAAAGGATATTTGACGTAGCGTACGACATTAACAGACGGACGGACGGACGGACGGACGGACAGACGGACGCGGGGTATACCATAATACGTCCCGTCATAGACGGGCGTATAAAAAATCCATCGGGGGATATTTGAGCTACGGTAGGATACATGAACAACAATAACATTTAAGGTCACAGTGACCTTGACCTTAGAATGAATGACCTTGAAATGACCAGTGGTCATCTAAGTGTGCTTGCAAACCTTCATGTCAAGTTTGAAGACTCTATGTCCAAGCATACCAAAGTTATAACAATTTTAACATTTTAACATTTAAGGTCACAGTGACCTTGTGTGACCTTGACCTTAGAATGAATGACCTTGAAATGACCAGTGGTCATCTAAGTGTGCTTGCAAACCTTCATGTCAAGTTTGAAGACTCTATGTCCAAGCATACCAAAGTTATAACAATTTTAACATTTTAACATTTAAGGTCACAGTGACCTTGACCTTCAAATGAATGACATTGAAATGACCAGTGGTCATCTTCTAGTACTGGCCAATCTTTATTTCAAGTTTGAAGACTCTAGGTACAAGCATACCAAAGTTATAACATGAAATAAGAACTTTAACATTTTTACATTCAAGGTCACAGTGACCTTGACCTTCAAATGAATGACCTTGAAATGTCCAGGGGTTACTTACTAGTTCTGGCCAACCTTCATGTCAAGTTTCAAGACTCTAGGTCCAAGCATACCAAAGTTATAACAACTTTAAAATTTTTACATTCAAGGTCACAGTGACCTTGACCTTCAAATGAATGACCTTGAAATGTCCAGTGGTTACTTACTAGTTCTGGCCAACCTTCATGTCAAGTTTCAAGACTCTAGGTCCAAGCATACCAAAGTTATAACAACTTTAACATTTTTATATAGCTACAGTAGGACATTCAATGAAATCACGAAATTTTGACGAACAAAGTCCCATAACTCTGGAACGACAATTCAGAATTCCGTCAAAAACGAAAGGGGATCAGGGTTTATCAATATTAAGATTGTGTTAAAATTTGAAGAAAATCTGTCAAAGGATATTTGACGTAGCGTACGACATTAACAGACATACGGACGGACAGACGGACGGACGGACAGACGGACGCGGGGTATACCATAATACGTCCCGTCATAGACGGGCGTATAACAAAAACTATTCTCAGCATACATATATACAACAAGAATTGTACATACTTTTGAAAACCAACATTATTGGTGGAAATATCGTTACAAATCATTTTTGTTTCCCCATGTTTTTCATTTTTTTGGGTGTTTAACAATATTTATTCAAGGATTTCTGTTACAAGATATTTATTGTAAATTGGAATAATTATGGAATAATTAGTTTGATACAGTTTTGTTTGTTTCCCTATATTTGTGTACTCTTCAAACATGGAAACCTCAACTGAGTACGATCAAACATGCGCTGAGTTGGTGCGTTCAATCTGGAACTGATATGCCCACTTGAGTTATAAGCCTAATGATGTCAAGGTCAAAGAGGTTGACGTCAAGGTCAAAGAGATTAGGTACAAAGGGAGCATTGGGCACATTTATAAGAAATGAGTGTAAAATACCCAAGTGTTTTAGGTAGATGTGATGCTGCTATATGAAACAGTTAAATCAATTTACTTTGAAATAGTTGTTTAGAATTCTTGTTAGTCCTAATTATAAGAGATTGGGTAATAATTGCCGACTTATACTGAGGAACAAATGATTAAGATTCCATGTAATGAAGCAAGCAAATGCTATATGAAATGATAAAATCTTCACAATCACAGAATAACAAATTTGAGTTATAACAAGCAACAAACAAGAGATGTGTTTGTCAGAAACACAATGCCCCCTATTGCGCCGCTTTGAAGCCATATATTTGACCTTTGACCTTGAAGGATGACCTTGACCTTTCACCACTCAAAATGTGCAGCTCCATGAGATACACATGCATGCCAAATATCAACTTGCTATCTTCAATATTGCAAAACTTTAACCTTGACTTTAACCAAGGTTAAAGTTTTGGGACAGTATGACAGACAGACAGAATGACAGACAGAATGACAGGCCAAAAACAATATACCCCCAATCATTTGATCCGGGGCATAAAAAGGTTATGGTAAGATTAAATGATAAAGGTGAACAGGCTAATGCAATAAACAACAATGTAGCAGCAAGTATCAAAGAGTTAAAAATCACTGAGTACCTTTCTACTTTAATCCTCATTGCTTCGGTGAGACATAACATAAAAAGGTTGAGCATATAGACAAGCGTCATTCCTACTGACCTGCATTGAGTTCTCCACATGGGCCAGTGCAAGGTCTATGGCTATGAAGGTTCCAGAGCGTCCGATCCCCGCACTACAGTGTACCACAAGTGGTCCCTCGCTACGCAGGAGGTGGCTAAGTCGCATACACTGTACACACACAATCATCCTTGTTAAAATAATAAATTAACATCAAATAGTATTGAAATCCCAAGCTCATTTTAATTTCCTCTTGGAGTTGCAAAGCCATGAAGAAACAGCAGTGGTCTGGTTGTGGTGTTATAAATGTATTTTTTACCTTGTGTTTTATTTAAAAGTAAAGAAACAAAGGACTGGTATTACCCATATAATGGACACGTCACAAGAGTGTAAATTACAAAGACAGCAGAAGCATCAAGGACTGACCTAAAGATGTAATGCAGCTAATTTTCACCTTGTGATGTCTTAAAAGCTACAGGTCATGGTTCTACTCAGGCCATTGAATTTAAAGCCTCATAACAGATAAAGAAAAATCAGTCAATACCAGCAGCAGATGCCTAGCCACACGTAACATGCCAAGATCCAGCCTGATGATAATGATTAAAAAAAGAAATCACCTTTAAATTTTTACAAGACACACAAGTACATGTACTTGTTCATCCCTGAAAATGGTCTTAAAAGGCTAAATCAAAACCAAGGAAATAATGTTGTAACCTGTAGTAGTGGTCTAGCCACAGTTGGTGTGCCGTGGTCGGGCCATGTGGTGTAATGCAGGTGGTGAACAATGCGGGTGTCTCCATTAGACGTGTCCTCCATCAACAGTGAACGCACGTCAAAGTCTGCCAGACTGTTGTGGTACAGTAGGCTAAGACGTAGGGCACTGTTAATTGTAGGGAAGGAAAGTAAAATATGACTTGCAGTGTATTTAGTTATCAACATGCACTTCCGTTTTCTATTTATCCCTGTTAAAATCGAATGACTTTGTAGATAATGGAAAGCATTATGACTGAGCCAGAGTGTACAAAAATATGCATTAGTATTAACATGATAATTATGATGATGATAATTATATAACTAAACAAGATGTGTTTGTGAAACACAATGTCCCCCTATACGACGTTTGACCTTGTAGGATGACCTTTACCATGACCGTTTACCACTCAAAATGTGCAGCTCCATGAGATACACATGCATTTCAAATATAAAATTGCTAGCTTCAATTATGCAGAAGTGACATTACATGAGCAATTTTGACCCATATATTTGACCTTGAAGGATGACCTTGACCTTGACCTTTCACCACTAAAAATATGCAGCTCCATTAGATACACATGCATGCCAAATATCAAGTTGCTATCTTCAATATTGCAAAAGTATGCATAAAATTAGCGATTTGGGCCACATATATTTGACCTCTGACCTTGAAGGATGACCTTGACCTTGACCTTTTACCACTCAAAATGTGCAGCTCCATGAGATACACATGCATGCCAAATATCAAGTTGCTATCTTCAATATTGCAAAAGTACTCATAAAATGAGCGATTTTGGCCACATATATTTGACATCTGACCTTGTGAAGGATGACCTTGACCTTGAGCTTTCACCACTCAAATTGTGCAGCTCCATGAGATACACATGCATGCCAAATATGAAGTTGCTATCTTGAATATTGAAATACTGCAAAAGTGTACATTAAATGAGCGATTTTGACCCATATATTTGACCTATGACCTTGAAGGATGACCTTGACCTTTCACCACTCAAAATGTGCAGCTCCATGAGATACATATGCATGCCAAATATCAAGTTCCTATCTTCAATATTGCAAAAGCTATTGCAAATGTTAATGTTGGCACAAACCAACCAACAGACCAACCAACCAACAGACCAACAGACAGGGCAAAAACAATATGTCCCCCACTACTATAGTGGGGGACATAAAAAATATTACATAGCAGTATGAAAGATGTTACAAATTTGATGTCAGCCTTGCAAAACTGGAAGGCCTGAGCTTGATTCTGTAAACAACAACAGGAACAACCACAATAAAACAGGAACACTTACCCGTCACAGACTTCCATAGATGTGTCAGCTGAGTCAGGCCAGTATCTATGACACTTGACCTTCGACCCCTCCATCTCTAGGGTCAACATGACCACCACGGTGACACCCTGCTGCCAGGTCATGACCCAGAAGTCGTCGGTGGTCTCAGGGAGTGGCCCCTGGGTGACTATGTAGTCTGCCACACTCTCTCCCACCTCCAGTTGGATGTGACTCGCGTTGATGTAGTCCCAGCTGGAGTCTTGGCTTTCCAGCAGAACCCGATTGATATCGTCTGGAGAAAGAAACGAATTGCAGAAACACAAGCGTCTATTACAGAGGCCTCAGTCAACCATTACTTAATAAAACATTGCAGGCATTGTTTCTTATAGAGCAACTCAGGAATTTGCTGAAGTTTAAAGAAAAGAAAAACACAAACCAGTACACTAATACGGGTTACAAATCCATCTGACCCAATTAAAATCCTTTCAAATTGACATATCATATCAACAATAACAAGCAAATTCGTTGAATTGATATCCCCTGCCAATATGCTTCTGGACACAAAAGTATTATATTTGACACTCAAAAAAGCATTTTTTCAAGATACGCAAAGCAATTACTCCATTATTAACAGATGATGTACAATGCCATTTGGCGTGCATTATCCTCTTATCCATATATATACTCATACCAAGTTTCAAGGAAATCCACCAAGCAATTCCAAGATATGGCTCCGGACAAGCAAATAAAGCATTTTTTCAAGCTACAAAGGACCATAACTCTGTTATAAACTGATGGTGTACAATGCTATTTGGCGTGCATCATCCTCTTATCCATATACATACTCATATCAAGTTTCAATGAAATCCGCCAAAGCACTTCAAAGATATGGCTTCGGAGGGACAGACGGTAAGACGGACGAAAACACGGACAATGCCAAAACAATATCCCTTCGCCTATGGCGGGGGATAATAATTTAAGTGAAACTAACATTGGTAGATAGAAGGGATCAGAATTATTAGTACATACTATTAACTAAGAAGTTGTGGAAATCAGGATTACAATGATTTTAGCTGCGTAATGCAAAAGTGTGACTTACGCAAAATGTGGCCAGCATAGCTCCTGAGCACACTTCTCAGGATTCCCCGAGTGGTCTGGAGCACAGGTACTTGAAAAAAAGTTTGGTCCTTATATAATATATATATATATTATATATATATGACGACCAAAATTTTTTTCAAGTACCTGTGGACTGACGCACTGCTGTCCTCATTTGGTATAAGACCTCTTTTCACATGACATGGCTCATTCATTATATGCTTTCCAGTCTTTTACAGAGAAAAATCAAGTTCAAGACTGGAGTCCCCCTGTTTAAAACAGTGAAAAACCATGAACTTAATAAATAATTTTCAAAAATTATATACAATAAACAGCTTTCCTGTTTGAAAATCGTGTAAATACATGCATCAAGAACTGTTTGTAAAATATTATAAACCATCTAGTGATAAATTAAAGATTTTCACAAAGATAACATTCAAGCACAATAAGTTTTTTTGACAAAAAAGACCATGTAAATATATACCAATACCCTACTTTCAACAAGATGTGTTTGTGAAACACTATGTCCCCCTATATGATGTTTGACCTTGTAGGATGACCTTGACCTTGTGAAGGATGACCTTGACCTTGAGCTTTCACCACTCAAAATGTGCAGCTCCATGAGATACACATGCATGCCAAATATCAAGTTGCTATCTTCAATATTGCAAAAGTATTCATAAAATAAGCGATTTGGGCCACATATATTTGACCTCTGACCTTGAAGGATGACCTTGACCTTGACCTTTCACCACTTAAAATGTGCAGCTCCATGAGATGCACATGCATGCCAAATATCAAGTTGCTATCTTCAATATTGCAAAAGTATAAAATAAGCGATTTGGGCCACATATATTTGACCTCTGACCTTGAAGGATGACCTTGACCTTTCACCACTCAAAATGTGCAGCTCCATGAGATACACATGCATGCCAAATATCAAGTTGCTATCTTCAATATTGCAAAAGTATTAATAAAATGAGCGATTTTGGCCACATATATTTGACCTTTGACCTTGAAGAATGACCTTGACCTTGACCTTTCACCACTCAAAATGTGCAGCTTCATGAGATACACATGCATGCCAAATATGAAGTTGCTATCTTCAATATAGCAAAAGTTATTGCAAAATGTTAAAGTTGGCGCAAACAGACCAACAGACCAACAGACAGACCAACAGACCAACAGACAGACAGGGCAAAAACAATATGTCCCCCACTACTATAGTGGGGGACATAAAAATTTACTTTAAGTTGACTATTATGCATGAATATTTCAATAAAGCATTCTAATCAATAAATTATTTTCTCTGCTGGGATCACTTAATGTTTGAATATGCCATAAATAACTCTTAAACTCTTGCCCTGTTTTTAATGAAACAAATACCAGTACACAAGTATGAGTGTAGGTGTATAATTAACAAGAGCTGTCAGAGGACAGCGTGCTCTACTATTCAAGTGCTTGACAGTATAACGTAAGCCATCATGGAGAGGGGGGTATAATGTGGGTGTGTGGTCATTTAATAGATGATATTTCAAAAAAAAGAAAAAAGAGAATTTTTTATTTTTTTTATTTTTTGGGAGGGGGGAGCGTGGGGGATGGTTTGGGTGGAGTCCATTGTGGTATGTCAGGTAAGTGTTGTTTTGTCAAAGTATGAATCAAATGTGATCATAAATAAAGAAGTTATGGCAATTTAAGCAAAATTTATTAATTTGACCTTGAGAGTCAAGGTCATTCAAAGGTCAAGGTCAAATTCAACTTGCCAGGTAACAGTAACATCGTGATAGTAAGAAAGTATTTGAAGTTTGAAAGCAATAGCATTGATTCTTTAAAAGTAAAGAGGATCTAAACACAAAATTAAACAAAATATTCAAAGTTGCAAAGACAAAAAAGGCCCATAATTCCATTAAAAAGCCAACCAGAGTTATGCAACTTGCCCTGTACAGTCCCCTTAAGATAGTTAGCGAGTTTTCAAAGTCTAAACAGCAATAGCTATGATACTTTAGGAGTAAAATGGACCAAAACACAAAACTTAACCAAATGTTCAATTATCAAAGTATAAAATTCTTATTATATAATTCTGTCAAAATGCATGATACAGTTGTCTGCTCTTGTTTATACATTGGGGTCATGATGGTGAAGAAGTATGCAAAATATGAAAGCAATATGTCAAAGGACATAGAAAATATTTGAGGTGGTACGCAAACTTTATCAATAATATGCATATTCTAAGTGAAAAAAGGGCCATAATTCTTACAAATGCTTGATACAGTTGTCTACTCTTGTTTATAGGTTGGGGTCATGTTGGTAAAGAAGCATGCAAAATATGAAAGCAATATGTCAAGGGACATAGGAAATATTTGGGGTGGTGCGCAAACTTTAACATTTGCACGCTAACGCCGACTCCGGGATGAGTAGGGTAGCTCCACTATATATATATTTTATATATAATAGTCGAGCTAAAAAGTATCTGACACATGTGTGCGAGCCATACCCTGGCATCTTTGATGGAGGGCATTACACAGGGAGATTATCTAGGTAACTATATTCAACAAGCGTCACTTACAAGGCAGCACGTTTCTGAACCTGTTCTTGGGTCGGTTGTGTATCAAGGTAGCAGCCTCACACATGTCCGTGAGAGGCACATCCCGCAGCTGTCTGTACTCCTCCTGAGGATCCTCCAGCGTGATCCTTTCCTGCAGGGCCGACACCAGCCCAGGAATCTGGGCCCGGTATCCGACAGGCACTGTCACCAGTGATAATGTGTAAAGCCACTCCTCAGTTATCTCCTCGGGAACTTCCATGACGAGTGTTCGTAAATTATTGCACCAGCATTTGGAAGAGTCGAATCTTTTCATTGCATAAGTTGCATTGTATTCATCCTCCTCATCATCATCACCACTTTCACTGCTCCTGTCACCTAGGATAAGTTTTTCAAAATCGTCATCATCATCATTCATCATATCTTCATTGAGTTTTTCAAATTCTTCGTCATCATCATTTTCCACGTCTTCATCAAGAGAATCACTCCCTGATTCCACTGAGATTTCATCAGGCTTGGGGCTAATTACATTTGTTCCTGCTAAGAACTTATGAGAACTGTTTGATACCCGCTTCTCTGGCAATGGTGGTGGTGCATCATCATCATAATTGTTGCCATCATTATCATCATAATCATCATCATCAGACACATTTTCATCTGAACGACTTAAGTGTTTTGACTTTTTGGACATTGTCAACACCCGTTCAGCTCCAGCCACCAAATCATCTATGCCGTTATCGTGAATATCACTCCGCACATGCCTACTAATGGACACACTTGAATCGTTCACTTCTGAGACCTCAAACTCTGTACATGAGTCCGGGTCAGTTGTGTCGGCCCAGTTCTCAGTTGGTACTTGACTGCTCTCCAAATCTGCCTCCAGCCATGATGGCTTGCGGTCCTTCCTGTATGAACACATCCACAAGTAAGAAGCTGAATACATGTTATGTACAAACTGTATTCCCTTCATTTTCAAGACTATTCAATGGTATATCTTTTCTAACAAATGAACTTAAAACTAGTAGGCCATGATGGTCCTAAAGCGATCAAAGGTACAAATAATGTCCATGATTTTGCCTAGTTATTGACTTAATTTCCCCCAATTTAAAACGTGACTTAGATATGGTGAAGACAAAGATTCAGAATAAGTTAAATTTTCATCAAGTCACATATGACGCGATTTAAGTTTTTATAAGATTTTACTAAGATTTGACCAGGGCACCTAGTTTCTGACCCAACATGTCCTAATTTCCAACCTGGCCTAAATATTGTCAACATAAACAAGTTTCATCAGGATTGAGCCAAAAATGTGGCCTCTAGCATGGTAGAATAAACTTTGACAACACAGGATATAAGCTGGAAAAAAATGCTCATCTGGATCACTTCATGATCAGGTGAGCTAAAAAAACAAATTGTAACATTAACATTCTGTTGTTAAAAGGAAATTGAACAAGACTATTGCCAAGCAATATATGTCCCCTATATTGTCCCAACATTTTGAATTTGTTATACATGTATATATAATTTTTCATTTATTGCCATAGAATTTTTGACGTGGGAAGAAAATGAAATGACACGCATAATGTCCATATTGCCATCTATCCATGTTTCAAGTTTCATGAAAAAACATGAAGAACATTAAAGGTTATCGCATGATCCAGAAAAGTGTGCAGGATCCAACATTTTCAGCAGTATTTCTAGTCTATTTGTTGCCAAAGCAACCATAACTCTTGACGTAGGAACAAAATGAAATGACGTGCATATTCTCCATATTGCCATCTGCCCATGTTTTAAGTTTCATGAAAAAAATATGAAGAAGTTTTAAAGTTATCGCAGGATCCAGAAAAGTGTGACCGACTGACGGACAGACGGACACAGAGCGAAAACCATAAGTCCCCTCCGGTGAAACCAGTAGGGAACAATTTATTTTCAAAAGGTCTTAAAAGATAAGTTTATCTGTTAGACAATGTAATTACAGATACAAAAGTAGGAAGGGACACATCTTGTAGTAATCTTATTGAATGTAATGACACATTGTGAACTTAGTCCAAATCATGATTAAGAAGTGGTTTCAATATGGTGAATACTAAAACCTTGACACTGTAAGTGACAGCTTTCCCTCGCAGTTTCTCAGTATGGATGCTGCCTTGGTATGGTTCATGCCCACCAGGGATTCCCCATTGATCTTAAAATAGAAAAGTAGGGATTCCCCAATGATCTAACCATAAATGTGCAATAGAAACTGATGGCCCCACAACGCATGTGCAGACACGACACAGACAACTCCACTATACAAAGGGAAAACACACAAATTGCTAAAAATGTTTGCATATAAAAGTCCTTCTAAAACGATCATCTCTACATTCAGCAATGAAAGTTAGAGTAAAATCTGCCAAGCAGTTAGAACATTTGAACACACACAATGTGTATATATATGATCCATAGTGAAACAAGAGATGTGTTTGTCAGAAACACAATGCCCCCTAATGTGCCGCTTTGAATTATTATTTTTTACCTTTGACCTTGAAGGATGACCTAGACCTTGACCTTTCACCACTCATTCATACACATGCATGCCAAATATCAAGTTGCTACGTTCAATATTGCAAAAGTTATGAAGAAGGTTAAAGTTTTGGGTAAAGTTTTGGGACACACACACTGACACATACAATGACAGACAGGCCCAAAACAATATACCCCCGATCGTTCGATCCAGGGGCATAAAAACACACAAAGAGCCATACTCCTGCCAAAACTAGCTCCAGCTA